>NC_091404.1:0-600000 GCF_032191515.1 Phaenicophaeus curvirostris | reverse complement strand
AGGGTTATGGTTAGCGTTAGGGCGCCACTTGTCTCAGGGTTAGGGGTATGGTGCCATTTTTGTAAGGTTAGGGTTCGGCTTAGGGGTAGGTTTAGGCTTAGCCTCCAAGCCCACCCAGTGCCACCCCTGCCATGGGCAGAGACACCTCCCACTGGACCAGGGGCTCCAAGCCCCATCCAGCCTGGCCTTGAACCCTCCAGGGATGGGGCAGCCACCCCTGCTCTGAGCAACCTGGGCCAGTGTCTCCCCATCCTTACATCTCCTCCCCAGGCCCAGGGGAGAGTATCTGGGAAGCTGAAACTTCTTTAACCCAAAAGAAGAAGTGAAACTTGAAGCCCACATCAAGGTGCTTCCTCTGCCTCCGGCCGCGGGATGGGCAAAGGTGGCCAGACGGTGGGTGGGGGCTGCTGGGATGCTCCCTCTGCTCTGGGGACGTGGAGCTGGGCATCATCCAGCACCCCTGCTCGCCACGAGGGAAAACTTCTTGCGGAAATAAGGCGTGTGACTCTGGAAAGAAAAGGAAAAATCCTTTAAACACGAAGTCGAGGCAGAAAATATGCACAAGTATCAACAGGGGGAAACCCTCTTCTCCAGAAGACATAAGGGCCAGGTATCCCAAACCCACCGGCTGCGGCATCTCGTGTAGGGAAGTAGGAAGCAGACACCAGATGTAAGGATGGAGAACACAGCTCTGCCCTTCCGAGGCCACTGTGAAGCTCCAACCCCGCCAGCCACGCACCAACCCCAGAGCGAGGGATAGAACCTCCATCCCTGCTCCAGGCACAATCAGCAGTGCTCTTTGCTACTAACTTGTAATCATCAAATGGTTTGGGTTGGAAGGGGCCTCAAAGCCCATCCAGTGCCACCCCTGCCATGGGCAGGGACACCTCCCACTGAACCAGGCTGCTCCAAGCCCCATCCAGCCTGGCCTGGAACATCTCCAGGGATGGGGCAGCCACCCCTGCTCTGGGCAACCTGGGCCAGGGCCTCACTGTCCTCATCGTGAGGAATTTGGATTAGACATTAGGACAAAAACCCTCCCCCTTCCAATTTAAAGCCACCCCCCCTTGCCCTATCGCTCCATGCCCTTGGGAAGCCCCTCCCCAGCTTTCCTGGAGCCCAACTCAGGGAAACACCCGCTCAGCCCTCTGCTTTGTCACACACCAGGACTTGTGCTCCCAACAAGAATAATCATCCCAAATTCCAAACCCATTTCCAAAGCCTGTGTTCTCCAACAAGAGCTAAACAGATTAAGTTTGTCTTGGGAAGTGGGGGCAAAGTCAGATTCACCTGAACACGGCAGACTAATTCAAAAAAATGAAGCCTGCAGCCAGCAAGGAGAGGTCATGCTGAAAGATTTCATCCCAGCATGGTTAAGACCAGGTAGGATGGTGCTTTGAGTAAGCTGGTGGGGAAGGTGTCCCTGCCCCTGGCAGGGGCTGGAACTGGATGGGACGCAAACCACTCTGCGATTCCATGGTTTCCTGGGTCAGCTGCAGCCTAAGGTGGCACCGAAAGAACATGAGATGCTTACGGCTCTTTTCTAAAAGCTTGGACTTAGAGGGTGTCAAGACCTCTAAAGAGAAGGAGTTGAGAGTTCACATTTCGCATCCCAGTAGTGCTCACGTACATGCGCCCTCATGCTGTGAATTGTCCGCTCTGATCAATCCAGCTCCAGTTGCTTTTTTTCCTGGCTTTTTTCTTGCAGGTATTTGCTGTTGAAAACAAAGCAAAATCGTTCGTTGCCTCAAGAATGTAGGTCAACAAAATTTCTCATGTCGGTGACGTGTGATTACAAGGGGACTGTCAGACAAAGCACAAACTTCTGCTGCACACACACCAAAATCAACACGGTTTTTTTTACCAGTTTTCTCTCCCCATCCAATTCCAAACAAAAAGCCAGTTTGACTCACCAACAGAGTCCAACGGTCTGTCAGGTGGACAGGGACAAAGACAACATCCTGTTTGAAGAGATCCGCACCTGTGGTCCAACTCCTCACTGCTGTGTAACCCCAAGAACTTAGTATTTGATAGAAGAAAGCAGGAAAAGCACAAACTGCTGGATATCCTTCCTTCTTACTTCTTTCCATCACAGGGTTCATGTAGAAATTCATGATCTATAACATAAAGAGTAAGCTTGAGATGTAAAACAAGACGCTAGCTTACCAGAAGAATGAAGCAGCAACAAGGGCCACGAGGCTTCTCGCCGAACGAGGATATCGTCATGCTGCGGCCAGTTTTACCTCAGAATTGAGCCAGCAACATTTCTGCAGCGCGCGGACGTCACCACGAGTGATGTTCATTTGGAAGGCACTGCTAACGATGTCATTTGGCTCCCTGTGGCTAAACGCAGCCTTGATCTCTCTCTCCATGGCCTAAAACAAACAATTAAATGGGGAAGGACTCATGAAATGGAGCAATGAGCACACTAACAAGCTTTCAGCTGCAAGAACGCCTGCAATGAAGCTCAGGTACCAGCTTTTTGCTAAGTTGGTAACAGCACTTCATTGCTGGTTCAGCACCCCAACTTTCAACTTCACAGCCCAGCTTTGCCCCAGTTTGTTTCCACAAAAGGAAGCCGATAGCCAACATGTGGACACCAAACACACTAAAGCAGCTGAAAAATTAACAGAAGTGGAGCAAACCCCTTTCCCATGGGATGCTGCAGCCCTTGCCACACTGAGGGTTAAGGAAGGGAAACTGGTTCCATGAGGCATTTTACCTACAAGAGAAGCGTATAAGCTCTCAGTAACTATAAAAGAAATCCGTTTCCTGTCAGAAGCTTCACAAGAGGTAAGTTATTTTTTGTTACTTTTATCATATTAGCACTTCTGGCAACAGAGCGCTGCTCCCTTCCAAGACTTGGTGCACGTGAGGGCAAATAAAGCGCTAGACACTGATTTCCCAGCAGCGTTGCTGCAGCTTCTTTAACTACATCCACGGGGCTGTTACCAGCGGCCACCTGGGCGTTTACACACAGCCGGTTGTCTCAGTTCAAAAGGCACCTTCACCTCTTCAGCAGCACAGAAGAACCTCCCCATCCTCCTGGCTCGCGACGCTGCAGGCGCTGGCACAGCGGCTCCTTCATGAGCGGCCTTGGAGTCAAGATGCCTGCAGAGAAGGCTTGACGTGGGTTGTGCCGTTCCCGTCTACACTGAAAACAGCGACAGCAAAAGACTCCACATCAGAGAAAACTCAAACACGCACCTTTGCCTCAAGCTCCACCAGCAGCTGTTTTGAAAAACACACGCACTGGTGATGGAGTTGGACACGAGGTGTTTGGGGCCCTCAAGTAAAGACCTGCTGTCTCCAACTGGCCAACGGGAAAATAGAGAGGAGTAAAAGTGCAAATTGGAGCGACTGCCTCGAGGATGAACTGCTGTTCAACCTGCACACATTCTGTCCGTGGAGGCCAAGCCCCGAGTCAAAGAGAAGCCTAAAGAACCGTGCAGGTACGTTATTCCCACCAGCAGGGGCTTTGAATCCCTCGGGGCAGCGGGAGGTGTCCCTGCCCGTGGCAGCGGGTGGGACTCGATGGGCTTGGAGGCTCCTTTGAACCCAAACCGCTCTGCGATTCTAGGATTCCCTCCCTTCAGCTGTTCATACGCATCAAGGAGACCCCCTGAGCCTTCTCTTCTCCAGGCTGAACAGAAGAAGAGGTTGTTGAGGTTTTTGATCTTAAAAAACATCAACTTATTTTCGCTCTTTCAAATTAACTATTTAGGACCTTTTTACAAGCATTTCTGGTCTCAGCCTCTTCTCAAGTTCAACAGTTCATCCCACCACAGACCTTTAATGTCTATTTAATCTCTCACATCTAGGAAGCGTCTGGATTTAAAGGCAAAGCTGGACACGGGCTGGGGGGAAGCAGCTGCAGGTCTCCCCTCGTACAGCTGCCGGGAGGAGCCCCAGAAGAGCCTGGAGAAACACCTCCACGTGGACACAGACACAGACGTGGGCAACACCGAGGGAGCTGGAGGAGAGAGTGACAGTTACACATTTCAGAGAAGAAGTCAAAGCAAACAGAAGGGTTTTTACCTCAGTCGGGCAACGGGCTTGTGATAAAGGGTCCGTGTTTCCTTGTTCAAGCAAGTGCTGGTTCCAGGAGTCCTTTTCCCTACAGGAGAAGTGGATGAGGCCACGGAGACCCCGCCCCCTCCTCTCCCCGGTTCCCCGCCCCCATCCCCATCTATGGCCGCTCCCCGCCCCTCCTCCCCCGCCTGCGGCCTCCGCCCCCGCGCTCCCGCTCCGGCCCCGGTCGCTCCCCCGGCCCCGGCCCTCGCGCCGCCCGCTCCGCTCCCTCTTCCTCCCCGGCCCCGGGAGCCCCGGGACGCAGAGGGGGCTGCGGGCAGGAGCCGGGCGGGTCCGAGCTCCCCCGGGGGCCGCTCCCCCCGCTCCCCGGCGCCGCCGCTCCCCGCCCTCCCCGCTCCCGGCGCTCACCGAGCGCTGCCCGGCGCCTCCGCTCCCGCAGCCCGACGAGCGCCCGACTGGCCGCGGCCGCTGGAGCCGCTGGAACCGCCCGACGGGGCAACGGCTCCAACCACCCCCCCCGCGCCCGGGACCCGCCGGGGCTGGGAATGGGGCAGCTGCGCCTCGGGGGGGACCCCGAGCGGCCATTTTGGGGCCTCGTGAGCCCTCGGGGGGGACCCCGAGCGGCCGTTTGGGGCCTCGTGAGCCCTCGGGGGGGGACCCCGAGCGGCCATTTTGGGGCCTCGTGAGCCCTCGGGGGGGAAGGTGTTTGTGTCGATCAGTCGCCCCCGGGGGCTTGAAGTTTGGCCCCAGAGCCGCCGGCTCCATGTCCCCAACAGTGTGAAATCCAGGTGTCCTGGTCGTATTCTCACAGGAGGGTTTAGCAGAAAGGGTGTTTAAATTAGAAATCCTCCAGGACTTCGTTCACAATAATTTAAGGCGTCTCTGGGGTTTCACTGTCTCCACATGAAAAGAGAATTTCCAATAAAATGCACAGGAACAGACAGAGATTTCCCTAAACTTTTAGTAACATTTTTTGTAATGTGTGCTAGGAATATAATAGTTTATAAATTCTGTATTTGAACCCATTAAACATTATCCTCTTAGTGCTTTCATTTGCGAGCAGAAGGACTGTTCGCTCCTACAATAACCATGTCATATTTGTGGACAATGAGAGAAATTCCTTAGGGAAAGGAATATTCTGGAATAAAAAAATTAGTTATGGTAATTCATGGTTGTTTGGTGAATAACAGAACAGTGAAGTGCGAATAATGAAGTAGAAAGTGCAGTCCTTCTTCAGAAATTTGATCAAACGGAAGATTCTTAAGGACCAGAAATGTTTATGGGGTTCTTGGTTTCATTTGGGTTTCATGAAGGTCCAAGGAAAATCATTCTTTGCCTTCAAATCTTTTCTGCAAAGGTTGAAGAAGCTTTGGGAGTGGGAGACTAATATAAACGCTTTTGTACCCCTAAATCCTACCTGAATTACAATGTTCAATCACAAGGGGGCAGTTCTGCTTCACAGGTAACTTCTTTACTCTCGTTTGCTGTTGATCCAGCCTCAAAAAATGTCACCGTGTGTCTCCTGGCTCAGTTCATCCTTTTTTCCTAATGAATAAGCATTCTTCACATAGCTGAAAGAGGACAGCTTAATATGTTTACTCTACTTCGATCCCGTAGACTTATAGTGCAAGACTATTAATAAAAATGAGGTTACAGAACTTCTTCATGTTCTTTTCCTTTAGCTGCAATGCGCACTGTGAACTTTCATCAAAGTGATTTATATCAAGAATTACTGAAGTTGTTCCTATTGGTGTTTTTAAATTTTGGCTACAAGCAAATTATCTGTTTATCTTATCTGAATTTTGATATTTTTATATTATCATTATTCAAAACTGATACTGTTGGAAATTTTTAACAGGATCTAAGTTACAGGTGTACAACTACCTCCTGAGGATCCTTTTGTGCTCACCTCGAGTTCCTACTGGAAACAGGGCCCTGGGTTACCAGCTGCTATTGCAGGAGCTGTTCTAGGGTGTGTTTGCTCCTCTTCTCAATCCTTCTCAGTCGTTTATGAGTTAAAAATGTTGTGATAATTGTGTGGCTGCGTTGGCTTCTTCTTGGTTTGGGGTTAATTTGCTTCATTTCTCACACAAAAATTGGTTTTCTATGGCTTTCAGACCCAAGTTTTTCTTTTGGATTCATCTGTGTCTGCATTTTGAGTGTAAGAGCCAAAATCAACAAAAGTTTCTTGGAGCTACCCTATGGAATAACATGTGACTGGATCCTGGACACCTCACTCAGAGGCAGAGAGCGCTGAAAAAGTGTAATGTTGTCATTTTAATTTTCTCCCCTAAAGTTGGCTTTGGACTGAAAAAACTCCTGTAAGAACATCAACAGGAGAGAGTGCAGCAGCTTTTGACCTTGTTCCTCCACCCCTTGTTTTCATTTATCCTTTTCTGAGTATGTATAGAGAGTAAATGCTTTAATTTATCTTCTCCAACCTGCATCATCTTACTACTTGATTTTCTCATGAGCAAAATGGCCAAACCATCCCTTTTGGTCTTTTGTGGCTCTGGCTGATCCCATCTGCTGCTTCACTTTGGCTGCTTTCCATCATGAGCATCTTCAGTGTCTCTGATGCACGACTGTGATTTAAAAATAAATTGAATTGGCTTATTGAAGACTCAAATTTCACTCCTCCCTTTCCCTGGGCAGACTTGAAGATGCTCTGTCCCAGCGAACACCTAAAGGAGAATGAAAACTCCTACATTTTCCTCCTGCTGGTCACTGCTGGAAAATGGCAAATATCCTGAGCCCTTTTGAAGGTTTGTTCTTGCATCTCCCTGGTTTTGGTGACATCAATTTGCTAATTAACTTTTATTCCAACAGTAAGAAATTGCAATGATGTCTTGATTGCCTTACTTGATTTTCATACTGTATCTTTTTCTTACACCCCTTACCCAGCTGTTTTTAATCAACAGTGTCATCTCCCATCCCCACTGAGGGCATCTATGGGCAAGATCTCAACTGGGAGGTAACTGGGGGGGATTTGGGGTTCCTGAGGCGCAATTGGTGGGTTAGGGGAGCATTTGGGGGGGCGAGGGGGCAATTAGTGGAGGAATTGGGGTTCCTGGGTGGGATCTGGGGGGGAATTGGGATTCTTGAGGGGCAACTGGGAGGCAATTGGGGAGCAACTGGAGTTCCTGGGGGGGGACCTGGGGGGGAAAGGGGGACAACTGGGGCTCTTGAGAGGCAACTGGGGGGCAATTGCAGACAAGTGGTGGGGACAAGGGTGTTTGGGAGATGCTGGGGGGCAACTGGGGGGAAATTGGTGTTTCTGGAGGGAATCTGGGGGGGCAATTGGGGTTCCTGGGGGGTAAGTGGGAGGCAAGAGGCAGGATTTGAGGTTCCTGGGGGGCAATTGGGCAGTGAGGGGGGCAATTGGGGGGTGAACAGGGGCATACGGGGGGGTTGGGGCCAATTTCTGGGGTCAATTGCTGGGGTACTTGGGGTACCTGGGGGGCAATTCGGGCTCCTGAAGGGGTTTTGGGGGTAGTTTGGGTTCTTGAGGGGCAACTGGAGGGTGAGGGGGCAATTTTTGGGGGAACAAGGGTGTTTGGGGGGGCTGGGGGTCAATTGGGGGGGAGTTCAGGTTCCGGGGGGGGGATTGGGAGGGCAGTTGGGGTACTTGAGGTGCAATTGTGGGACGGGGTGGGGGCAATTGTGGTTCCTGGGGGGCAACTGGCGAGTGAGGGGGCTATTTAGGGGGAGGAAAAGGCATTTTGGGAGGCTGGGAATTTGTGGGGGGGAGTTGGATTTCCTGAAGGGATTTGGGGAGGGGGAATTTGGGTTCCTGGGGGCGATTTGGGGGGTGAGGTGGGCAATTGGGGGGGGAGGGGACAAGGGCATTTGGGGGGCTGGGGGGCAAAAGAGGGGGGGAAATGGGGTCCTGGGGGGAGGATCGGGGGGTTGGGGGCAAAAGGGAGGGGAAATGGGGGAGGAAATGGGTCTGGGGGAGGGGCAAAGAGCGGGGAGAGATGGGGTCCTGGGAGGGGAAGTGGGGGAGTTGGGGGGCAAAAAGGGGGGGAATGTTGGAGAGTGGGTGTAAAATGGGTCCGGGGGAGTAATGGGGATGTTGGGGGGGGAAAGAGCGGGGAAATAGGGGGGAAAATGGGTCCTGGGGGAGTTAATGTGGGGAAAATGGAGGGATTAGGGGTAAAAAGGGGGAGTAATGTGGGGGAAAATGGGGCCCAAGGGGGGAATGGGGGGCAGTTGGGGCAAAAGGCAGGGGGGAAAGGGGGATTTGTGCAGGTGGGCAATGGGCCCTGGGGGGAAATGACGGGGAGGGGGGTAAAAAGGGGGGTGAACTGGGGGGGGTTAGGGGGGAGGGCAAAAGCGGAGTGGAATGAGGGGAAAATGGGTCCAGGAGGGTACTGGGGGGTGGGGGAATGGATCCTGAGGGGGGAAAAAGGGGGAATTGGGGAGCAAAAGGTGGAGGCAGGGGAGTGGGGTCTTGGTGGGGAAATGAGGGGGTTGGAGGGCGATAGCGGGGGAGATGGGGGGCAATGGGGAGGAAAATTGGGTCCTGGGGGGAGAAATGGAGGGGTAATGGGGGGGGGGAAATGGATTCTGGGGTGGGAAAATGGGTTCTGGGGCAGGAAACGGGGGGGTAATGGGGGAGTGTTCGGGGGTAATGGGGGGGAAATGGTTCCGGGGGGGAAGGGGGAGATGAAGCGGGGGGAAAGGGGGATTGGGGGGGAGAATGTGTCCTAGGGGGTTTGGGGGGCAAAACAGGGAGGAAATGGGGGGCAGTGGGGGGAAATGGGGTGTTGGGGTGCAGCAAGGGGGGGAGATGGGGGACAGTGTGGGGGGGAATGAATCGGGGGGGTAAATGGGGGGGTTTAGGGGGAAAATGGGTCCTGGGGGGCAAAAAGTGGGAGCTGAGGGGCAAAAGGAGGGGGAAATGGGGTCGGGGGGGGGAAGTAATGGGGTCGGGGGGGGGAAGTAATGGGGTTGGGGGGCATCCCGCTCTCCCCAGTTTTCTGGTCGTGTTGTCGGTGGGGTTCGATGTGGGGCGGGGGGACCCACTGGGGGGGAGCCTGGTGTCCCCCCCACCTTTGGGGTGCTGACCCACCTGCTGGGGGGGCTAAGGGGGGGGCGCCTTGTCCTCCTGCTCAACGTGAGGGGGGCCATGGTGGGGGGATTGGGGTCCCACGGTGGGGGTCGTACGGGGAAAATTGGGGTCTGGGGGGCATCAAAGGTGGTTATTGGGAGCCCATTGGGGGGTCAAGGGGGGTAACTGTGGTCCCCAAGGGGAGGTTTGGGGTGGTGAGGGAGGGGTAATTGGGGTCTGGAGGGGGCCAAGGGGGGATAAGTGTGGTCGGGGGGGAGTCAAAGCGGTTAATTGGGGTCTGGGGGGGATCCAGGGTGGGTAATTGGGGTCAAGGGGGCTAATTGCATTCCCCATGGGGCGGTTGAGGGGTTCAATGGGGGTGGTTGGGGTCAGGGGGAGGGGTTATTGGGGTTTGACGTTGGTCAAGGGGGGTTATTGAGGTCCCCATGGGAGGTCAAGGGGGGGTCTGTGGGGGTAATTGGGGTCACGGGGTGTAATTGGGGTTTGAAGGAGTTCAAGGGTGGTAATTGAGGTCCCCATGGGAGGTCAAGGGGTCGTCATTGGGGGTAATTGGGGTCACAGGGGGTAATTGGAGTCCCCATGGGGGGGGTCAAAGGGGGTAATTGGGGTCTGAGGGGGGTCAAGGGGGGTAATTGCCTCACACCAAAATTCATAGAATATAAAATTGCATTATAAACTAATAATCTGGTTTTATTTCCAAGTAATAATTAGATACAGAAAAGTGTTCAAGAATGTTATGTTATTAGTCCAAATGTGTGCGTTGACTTCAAGTTCTGACTATTTACATTTTTTATATAGAGAAATCTAATAGGCATATAGCAAAACTTTTTTCTTTGTTTCAAGTTTGTCATTATGTTTGTTATTAATTGCAAATCATTAATTTGAAAATGGTATTTAAATATAAATGACACATTGAAATCACCTATAATGGAGGCTGTTTGTTATTTGACTTAGTGAAAAGGGATAACTAAAAACAAAAAAGGAAAAAAAAAACATTGAATACATTGTCATTTCTTATATATTTTTTTCTGTTTAATTTTAAAATGTAATGATTTTCATTTAAGTGATCAGTTAAAACTACTGATCACACCAACTGAATGATGAAGCCATTTACTATTTGCTGACTTTCTGCTCAAAGGAAGTATATATTATAATATTAATTCTCACAATACGAACTACTGTTCATTTACGGCATTATGAACCTGATGTCTGTAATTACGTTATTTATTATTAAGTAACGTTATCAATCCTGTATTTACTGCATATTCTCATTCACGCTTATGTGCAGAAATACCTATATGCAGGAAAAACAGGCTAGAAACATTGCTTTTCCTTCTATTTATAATATAAATAATACATAAACTCAAAAATCCTTGAAAACTTTAACAAATACCTTGATCTAATGAGATTAAAAAAATACAACTTTAGCTATAATGCCACCATGCTTATATATAAATAAAATATATAATATATATGTCTCATATATCTCATATCATGTATATTTACCATCTAATTGATGCCAAAGTATCTCTCTATGTGAGCAAGAACACTGAAATATATGTTATATATAATATATATATATAATGCTTTGTGGTTTTACAGTTAAATACTTAATTTATTAAAATTAAAAAAGAAAAAAAACCCATAAAAAACCTGGACAATAAAATGGTTTTTGGGGTAGGGTTTCTTTTTCCTTTCAAAATACTCAGTTCCACGTAAATTAGTTATGATGGGACAATCTGAATCTCTGAAAGAGGCAAATACACTTTTTTTTCCCCCCGCACATCACAGAAGAAATAAAATTGACGGACTTTTCTTTATCTGAAAAAGGGCATTTTTCTTCTTAATAATTTTGGCTGATAAAAATGGAATTAAACATAAGCCTTTCTAAATACATAGTGCAAGAAAATTAGATGCAAGATACTTGTTTTTTAATTAGTTCATACAAAAAAAAAATCTTACTTCTTAAGTAATGGTACAATAGCAATTAATGCTTGCAGAGCTCTGGAACAAAGTTTTACCTATTTTTGTATCCTATTAACTAACAGGAGAGGCTGTAGATGAAAAATAAACTCTTTTTCAAGGACTAATGGAAGAAGAAATGGATCGTTGTCAAAGGTGATTGTCATGGCTTTGGATGAATTAACATCTTAATTTAATAATTGAGCCTGTTTTTAATTTTAAGGATCGTTTAAAAAGCTAACTGATTTCTTTTTATATATTTTCAGTAATAAACAGGACTTCTGTATGAGTTGTGTGGTTTTCTCCCTCACTTTTTTCCTCTTGCTTGTTCTCTCTCCAGGTTTTCCTGATTTTTATCCAAACTCTTTAAACTGCACTTGGACAACCGAAGTGTCACCTGGCAAGGGTAAGAATCTAATGGGAATTGCATCTGCCTACATAATGTCTGTGTTTAAAAAATTGAAACACACAAACACAATAAAATCCCATTTATGTATTGAGTTAAATTAGTGCTTTCTGCCGTTCTTCTGAGGAAGAATGATTTTGCAAAATAAATATCTTTGAATGCGGTGTTAAAATGTTGTGTTTATTCTGCAAAAGCAACATTCTTTAAATTATTAGCAGGACAAATGTCTTTTAGTCTCTTTTAGAAAAAGTAGAAGAGGTAAAATACGTTAAAATAATAGTTACTTATTAAATAGCACAAAAGATTTGGTGAAAGCTGTGGGGATCCTGTTGGTTGCTCTTCTACATTATTAAGCATGAAGAAGCAGATTTGATCTGTTGATTAGTAACCTTAGATTTCAGATTTAAATCTGAATTTAAATTATATATATTTAGGCAATACATATAGTAAAGTAGCATTTGGATGCTATTATGTGTGAGATATATATAACTATATATAATATAATCATAGAATCATAGAATAACCAGGTTGGAAGAGACCCACCGGGTCATCGAGTCCAACCATTCCTATCTATATATATATATATAACTATATATATATAACTATATATTATATATATAACTATATTGGAAGTTTCTGCTGTTTAAAATCTTTTTACAGACTGGGGTTTTTGTTTAAAATTTATATGGCATTTTAACATGCCTGTTTTTTCTAAAACTCTTTCCATATACTGTAAGTTTTGCTTTCTGTGTCACCTCTTTATAAAGGAAGAGAAAAAAAGGTCCCTTTTAATGCTTGTGTTTTCCCCTTTTTAATATTTTTAAAGGTGTCCAGCTGTTTTTTCACACCCTTCCCCTTGAGCGCTCTCATGATTATTTGCTCATTACTGAAAATGCAGATTTTACTGCACAGCTTTGATTTATATCTGATTTTTCAATTTCTCATGAAGGCTTCAGCATCACATTTTCAGGTAAGAAATTCAATTCTGCTACGTGTCTGGAAACTGTTTTCAGATATTTTTAGTTGTAGATGGCAAAAACATTATGAAGAATAAGGGAAAAAAAGAGCAATATAAACTATATGGTCCTTACTGTAGAAAATGGGCCAAGGTTTATAGGGCGGCGAACAGATAGAGAAGAATGTTTGTTATGACTCTTTTAAGGAAACTCGAGCACATTTTTTGAAAATGTGCTCATATATCTTTTCATTCACCCTTTATCTGACTTTTTATTACATTTTTCTTCATATATAATTTGGTTTTTTTAACTCATTTGACTTTTTGTTACATCTTTCTTCATATATAATTTATTTTTTTTTAACTCTCTCACTTCTAAATCTGTTTGGCGGTTGAAATGAATCGCGAGTTATGTACAAGGCTTATAAATAATTAAAGAAAATGATAAAATATTAAAACTTTTACAGTACAAGCTGATTGCAGCCCTAGAAAATAAGAAAATAAATGCAGTGTTGGTGGGACACAATAGACAGCTAATTACTGTGGATATAGCCATAAAGACACAGAGAAACAGGACTGAGTATCAGTAGAGGAGACAACTCTGAAATGCACATTTTCCAAGTGTTCCATACTGACACAATGCAACTGGGCTGGTTTTAAGGGTCCTTTTTCATATTGTGTTTTCATTCTTTTAACTCTTACCTGGCTTGTTTTGGTTTGGCTTGTTTTGTTTACATTTTAAATCCTGTAATACAGCGTCGTGAACTACAATATTTAAACATAATGTCTTGTTGTTCAAAGTCAGCTCCAGGTCAGCGAATATTTCTTTTCTGGGAAAAACCCTGGGACTGGAAAAAATACCAAGTTTTATGAATCCAGTTTTGGTAGCCCTATTTTTATCCTTTTTGTTATCTTAAGAGACACTTTATGTAGATTAGTGTGAAAATTCTATTTGAAGTTATAAGTTTCCTTATAGTGAAGGTGGGAAGGAAAAAAAATAAGAGACCCCTCTCTATCAGTATAAATCAATAAGTATTGACTTTATTAATCTAGACATTCCTAACTTTGTTGTTACACCTGTTCTTTTTAACAAGACTGAATTACACCATGAAATAAGCAAACCTTTGAGAATCCCCTACAGGATTAGAAAGTTACAGTCAAAAGAACAGCATTTTCTCCGTCTTTACCCACAGAATTGTTGATACTAAACACCTCCAGGCTTGTGTGGACACAGTGAATTAAACACTGCCAGACCGTGGCCTGTGGTTTTTCTTTTAGATCAAAATGAATTGAGTAAGTGGGCAAAATACGAGGTCTGTATTGTCCCTCGGTCGATATTGTCCCCTCCCGTGGTCTGACAGTGCAGACCAAGACTTTAACTCCCCACTGAGCTTCTCAGCTGTGATCCCTCAGTCTCCCAGTAGCTTTGCACGTATGTAGCTCAGTGCATTTGCCCTGATTATAGCAATCGGTAATTTATTCAGGTCACGCAAGCTTGACCACTGCCTGTGCTCCATCGCCCCTACGGTCCCTCAGGCTCCTGGTGGGTTAAGTTAAGCAGCACTTTGCCGTCTCTTCCACCTGCTCCTAACGTGTTGTCTTTGAAATCTGCTAGTCCTTTAAATTAATTAATGCTGCTAGAAACTTACTCGCTGCCATCAAATCGTGGAAGTTCACTATGTACTGCATGAAGAAGTCATTGTTTTTATCTCTTTGAAAGCCACATTCTTAATTGATTAATGAAACATCTAGTTTCATTAGAAAGTTTCATAGAAAGAGAGTGAGGGGCTGGCTGAGAGAGGCCAGGGCTGAGGCAGTCGGGCATGCAGACAGCGTTCGCCTTCCCCAGCTGTGCTTGCCCCCTCCCAGACACCAACTTTACTGCACAGTTGCTCTCAGCCCCTGGGCTCTGGAGAGGGCACTGGAGCTGTGGCTGCAGAGGAGGGGGCTCAGCCTTGGAGCCCAGAGCCCTGAGGGCAGAGGCTTTTCTGGGTGGGAGAGAAGGCAAGGGGCTTGCTCAGAGGAAGAGTCTGCATTGGTGGGGGTCACAAAGAGTTCTGAATTATACCCTCCCACAACATCTCTGGTTTAAGTTTTGATTCATAGAATCGTAGAATGACCAGGTTGGAACAGACCCACTGGATCATCGAGTCCAACCATTCCTATCAAACACTAAACCATGCCCCTTAGCACCTCGTCCACCCGTGCCTTAAACACCTCCAGGGAAGGTGAATCAACCACCTCCCTGGGCAACCTCTACCAGTGCCCAGTGAACCTTTCTGTGAAGAATTTTTTCCTAACGTCCAGCCTAAACCTCCCCTGGTGGAGCTTGAGGCCATTCCCTCTTGTCCTGTCCCCCATAACTTGGGAGAAGAGGCCAGCTCCCTCCCCTCCACAACCTCCTTTCAGGTAGTTGCAGAGAGCAATGAGGTCTCCCCTCAGCCTCCTCTTCTACAGGCTAAACAACCCCAGCTGTATCAGCCACTCCTCGTAAGACTCGTTCTCCAGCCCCCTCACCACCTTTGTTGGTCATTCATTCCACGATTCTTGGATCTTCTGCCTTGATTTTCCTCCTTGGAGGTGTTTCCCTGTGCCAGGTCTTTACTCGGTCAGCACATACAAACCACATCTAAATCTTCATCCACTCCTGCTTGTTCCTGCTTGAGAGAGGAAAAGAACAGGTCAGAATGGTCCTGATGGGTCCAGCAGAGGTGATGCTGATGTTGTCCATAGGCAGAGAATACCTCTAGGCATTTTAAGAGGGTCTTGGTCAACCTAGTGACCACTCAGAGCGGCAATTCAGGAATCTCAGTGACTTGTTAAAAACTGAGTGCTCTGTTTCTACTCTGCTTTTCTCCCACCTCCTTACTCCCCTGGAAAAGGAAATGGAGAACAGAGTCTCAGGTAAGCTCCTTACCTTTAGAGCAATCCCTGCCTTGATCTCCTCCTCGAGACTTCACTTTGGACGTATCCCAGGGCTGATCCAGAGCTGTGAGCTGCCGTGACCCATGCAGCACACTCTTGGAAGAAGGAGGACCCTGCCATACAGCTTCTCCTTCCACCCACAGCTTGTCCTCACACCACTGTGATGAGTTCCTCTGATGGGCTAAGCGCTGACCCTGAAAGGTGCAGAGTCTCTGTCCCAGCACACTGGGACACAGGGACCCTGTTTGGAAGGACAGCCCTGAGGAACCCAACGGTGCAGATCCACCTTTACACCCCCACAGCCATCAGCAGGAGGCAGCTCTTTCTGATGGTTCAGTGCGGAGTCCCTCATCTGCAGCACATTCTCCTCCTCTGCTCTAGAGAAAGTGAGATGTTTGTATTTACAAATACCATGAGCTGTGGAATGTGCTCCCTTCAGGAGATCCCTCCAGGAGTGGCTTATGCATTGTCCTACAACCAGAGACTCACCTGGAGAAGGGCTGTGAGGGTTCCTCCAGCAGGGAGCTCTTAGCATCCTCCCACCTCACCCTGCCTTCCCCCCATCTCTGCTCCCTCCTCTCCCCTCGCTGCCTGCAGGCAGTGCCCTCAGCCCTGCTGGGCTTGTCAGAGGAGCTGCTCCTGGACAGCCCTGGCTCTTTGTAGCGCTGCCCCTGGCCACCAGCTCCCTCCCTGCCAGGAGCCCAGCCCAGCTCAGCAGCAGAGGAGCAGCCCAAGGCAGCGCTTTCTCTGCCCCCTCTGGGCTCCCTTGAAGTGTTCCTGGGTCTCCAGGGGGATGTTCCCTCCCTCAGCTGGGAGAGACACTTCTTTCCTGCAATGTTACTGCATTACTTAGGCAGGAGAATCACTGGGGAGGAGCAAGAGCTGGGGTTGTGCCACCAGGAATGTGACAGGGAATGATCTCATTTCCCCAAGCTGTCAGAATGGAAATGGAAAGGGACATAAGGAAAAGGGATGCAAGTCCCGTGTGGTCCCTGCCAGAACTGGTGGGGCTGGGGGAGGTGAGGAGCAAGGCTGTCCATGCAGGGTCAGACCTCAAGGGATGCTTTTCCGTGCTGCCCAGACCCCCTGAGCTGATACTTGTTATCAATGCCTGTTGGAGGATGCTTCTGTCATCTGTACTCTGAGCTAACAAGGAATAAAATATAAACTTTAGTCTGAATGTATTTTTCTTAGGTGCACTTTGAAATCTTTCTCTTTAACCACACTGGGAAATGACTGCAGGGAGATAGACAAGGCTTGAAGACCTGAAGGAAACAAAAGGAAGAGAAAGAGCTTGTTAAGGCTTTCTGTATTTTAATGAGACCCAGGATGAATTTTCTGATGAAACTTCGGACCTCAGGTGCTGAGAGGAGATTGAGGAGAGCTCTCAAGAAGTCAAAAGCAGAACTCAGAGGAAGTTGAAGTATTAATTGGTTTCAGTGAGGATTGTTAGAGACAAAGGCTCCCTAGGGACTAGTTAGTGTCAATAATTGGAGGCCAAGATTGCACGAAGGCGAAGGTGCTGTGCAAGCACCTGTGATGCTGAGAAAAGCCTGGGTTTGCTTGGTGAAACAGAAAGGCCAAGCCCTGACCCCAGGCCCTGGGCAGGGAGATCTGGCTTTGGCTACAATGACACTGGTGTCATGAACATTCTCACATTGCAAAATCAAATTGGGAGCAGTTATTCCATGTAATTCCAAAAAGAGGCTGTAGAGTTATGGGAGGATCCAAGGCTCTCACACAGCTTGATGCGGTTGTAGAAGACTTGGGTCCTAGGATGGTTGGGTCACAAAAGGGTTGGTTCATAACAGAATGACTGAAAATTTGGTTGTGAGAAGAGTCACGACACAGAACAGTTAGGTCATAGGGGAGGAGTAGAGGAGCTCACTCCTAAAAGATTCACAGAAATGTGGGGTCATAGAAGTTTAAGGTGTTCTAAAAGGGTCATAGAATATTTGGGCCATGAAAGAGTCGAGTTGTAGGAGTGTGAGATTTATCCAGATTTTAGAAGGGCTGGGTGATAGAGGGGTCAGTTCAGAGAAGGGTCAGGTCCTAGAAGAGTCATCGAAGAATCAGTTCACTGAAGTGTCGTAGAAGAGTTATAGGAGAGTCATACAGGAGCTGGTCACAGAAGAGTCATAGAGAAGTCAGGTCACAGGAAGTAAGATAAGGATCAATGAGGTGGGTTGGGTCATTGCCTGCTTGGTTCAGATAAGGCTCAGGTCTTAGAAGAGTAAGGTCACAGTGGAGTCTTAAAAGACGGGGTTAATAGAAGAGTCAGGTCCTCGAAATATTTGATTTGGAAGGTGCACAGAAGTCTTGGATAACGGAAGGCTCATGGGTCATGGACTATTCAGATTAAAGAAGTGTTGAGTCATAGAAGAGATGTCTCATACAAGCATCAGGCCATAGAGGAGTCACAGAGGAGTCAGGTCATAGGAGGGTCAGTTAATAGTAGGGTTGGTTCATAGCAGGGTCGGGTCCCAGAAGAGTTATGTCATAGAATCTGGTCGATGATGTGTCTGGTTGTAGAAGTCATGGGGCACGGGTGATTCATTGCATAGAAGAATCAGGTCATAGAAGAGTCATAGAAGCCTTGGGTCACAGAATGTCAAGTCATAGAAGAGGCAGAGAATATCTAGGTCATAGAAGTGTTGGGTAATAGAAGGGTGATAGAATATTGGGGTTGTGGAAGTGTTGAGTCATAGAAGCATGAGGGCTTAGTTGGGCCATACAGGAGTCATAGAGGAGTCAAATCATAGAAGTCCAGTTGATGTAAGGGTTGGGTCTTAGAGAAGTCGGGTCACAGAAGAGTTGGGTTATAGAAGAGTCCTGGAGTCGTCAGGTCATAGAAAGGGATAGAAGGCTCAGAGAAGTGTTGGGTCATAGAAGACAGATCATAGAGCATCCTGCTCATACAGGAGTCACAGAACAGTGGAGTGATAGAAGAGTCAGGTCATAGAAAATTTCAGTCACAGAAGGTTTATAGAAATATCGGGTCATAGAAGAGTTGGGTCACAGAAGAATCGAGTCATAGAAGAGTTTTTTAAAGACTCTGCTCATACAAGTTTTGTAGAAGATTTGGGTCATATAAGGCTCACAGAATTCAGGACATATAAGACTGAGGTCGTAAGAGCTCTGAAAGGGCCATATAAGCATCAGATCATACAAGAATCGGGTCATAGAAAAGGTAGCTCATTTAAGAGTGAGGTCATAGAGGAGTCACAGATGAGCCAGGTCATACAAGGACTGGGTCATTGAAGAGCTGAGTCATAGTAGAACTGAGTCATAGAAAGATGGTGAGACACAGTCTCAGCAAGGAAAGTCCAGTCTCCTTCTCTTTCAGACATCCAGAAATGGGATTTGAGGGCCAAGGTCTGGGGCACAGCCTTTAGTTCCCCTCCTCCTCCGTTGGCCATTTCAGAAAAGAATATGCCAAGTGGGAGTGGTGTCAGTGGTCAGGGAGATTCCTTAGTCTCCATGAGCTTTGGAAGATGATGGAGAGAGGCCTCACTGGGACATTGTCCTGCTAACTAAGCTCTGTGGGATGCTGCCCCACCTGCCCCACAGACTGGGAAGGATCCCGTTTGCTCAGGTGATCCCTGAGTTGATCCCCACCCGCCACTGGTGATCTCCAGAGTCCTGCCTTGAGTCACAGAGGCCTGGGAGACCTTGATGGGGAAGACAGAGGCAAAGAGGACACAGGGAATCTCAGATTTGTCTACACCTACTCTTCCCAAATCCAGCAGTGGCCACAGTGTCTTTCTTTCTTTCTTTTTAACTGTTCCAGAAGCAGCAAACACTTGTCATGGGGCCCATGAATGGCTTTTCAAGTTGATACTGGTTTTGTCTGGACCCTTGCTTCTCATGGAGGATGCTGTCCTTGAAGATCATCTGTCTTGACGTCTGTGACCATATCCCAGCTCTGTCTCCCACAGGAACAGCTCCAGCTCCTCCTGCCTGTGCCCCTGGCTGAGGCCATTGCTGCCTATTGAGGCTGAAGCCCTGCAGCTGGGGCACCAGGCAACCTCATCCCTGCCATGAGGAAAGCTGGGACAAAGCATCCAAGATACCATGTGTGCAAAGGCTTTGCTTGGAGCAGAGACATGTCAAGGACAGAAGAGAGCCGAGTGTCTTTCCAGTCCCACGTCTAAAGATCCAAGACAAAATGGTTTAAGTCACTCAATGGAACACATCCTCCCTTTTGGAGATACGACATCATTCCCTGTCACCTGTGCTCCATCGCATCCTACAGGATGGTAATAAAGACTTTTGACAGTGCTGGCCCAAGTGCTGGTCACTGGGGATGCCTCAAGTCACTGGCTGCATGGAGGACTTTGTACCAGTGATGACATTTGGACTTGGTCCTTCAGCCAACTTCCCAGCCAGGGTCACTTCTTCAGCCCAGACAGCCCAACTCTGGCTGAAGGACACCACAGGAGACCATGTCTAAGGCCTTGCAGAATTCCATGGACACAACATGCCCTTCTTTCCCTTCTCATTTTGGTTCAGAAACTCCTTTCTTGTTATTTGAGGGCCTGGAAATGGCTGCAGGACGTGTGCCACCCCCTTCCTGGGGTCGGGGGTAGCCTGACCTGCCTATAATCTCCTGATTCTCTTTCCTGCTTTTCCTGAAGATGGATGTGACATCTGCCTTTTCCAAGGACCCCAGAACTGCTCTGATGGCTCTGTCACCTTTGAGAGCACAATCCAGGATCATGGACCGACGTGACGCAGCAGACAGGAACATTTGCCCTGGGCCTGTCCAAGGCAGCTGAGATGGAACTCCCTGGGCCAGTGGGGTTTGTTCCTGGAGCCACACACAGAAATCCCAGGGTTCTGTCAGGAGTCCACGTCTGAGCTGGACTCGTGCACCCCTAATGCACCCAGGAATCTTTACGAGAACTATGATTCCTAAAGGCCCTTCTGGAACCCAAGGAGCACTTGGTCTCGAGTCTGGTCTCACTTGGGTTCATCTCACCTCCCGCAAGCTGGGGTGAGAGACCAGTGCTGGCAATGATGGTTGTGAGGGGCGACTCCAGGACGATTGCCCTGAGGCAGATTCCGCAGGGTGTCGAACGCACATGGGCACAGACCAGACCCTGCCCGGCTGCTCCTTCAGGTCTCTCACGGGAAGCCTGGTTGTAGTAGCCCGTCCCAACCCTGCACAGCCACACTGTTTATCTGCACACTGGGGCTTCCATCTGGGGGCAGTTTCTTGGAAATGGTCCTAAGAGAATCCTTGGGAAAAAGGCCTAAGCCTTCAGGCGCTGCCCTAGGAAATCCCCTCTCTTCATGGAAAGGCTGTTGTGTCCCACCAGTGCCCACTGCCTGTCCCTGCCTGCGGGCACAGCACTGCCACGCAGCACGGCTGTGACCAAGCTCAGAGCCCTCAGGCCTGACAGCAAGGCAAGGGCTGAGGAGGAGAGCGTGGGAGTGGAGAGAGAACAGCTCTGGGAGACCAAGCGCTGGTGCCTGGCAGTGCTGCCGTGCCAGGACTCTTTTCCCCTCCACCCATGCCCACAGGAACTGTCGCTGCAGATCCAAAAAGTCCTAGGAAGAAACATATCTGGAAACAGAAGTCATTGAATATCCCTTTATTTTCTTGAAACGCACAAAGAGCACAGCTCCTCATTTACACAGCCTATCAGCAAGAAAAGAGAGAAAGACAGTGAATTAAAAGCAGGATGAAAAGGTTCTTGCAATTGAAAAAACAGCAACACCAACAAGAAATAACGAAGCCACCTCTGAATATCTGCATACAGGACACCATAATGAAAAGAAAAGAGCCCAGTCCTAGTGAGATACTGGCCAAAAGAAGCCCAGCCTCCCTTAGGCAGAAATCTGAGCAGGAGAGCTTGAGGATCTGGGGAACTGCACAGAAGAACTGGTCCACATGGTTGCCCTGGCAGAGGGGCAGGGAAAATGTATTGGCCGTGTGCAGCAGAGCAATGAGAAACCCAGTGCCCCAGGCAGCTGCTGCCATGTGGACACAAGCTCTGCTGCCCAGGAGGGTCCCGTAGTGCAGGGGGTTGCAGACGGCAACGTAGCGGTCGTAGGACATGATGGTGAGGAGAGATAACTCTGAACCAAACGAGAAGAATAGAAAGAAAACCTGGGAAGCACATCACGCAAAAGTCTAGGACAGCTGGGAACAAGACCAGGAGCAGTTCCACAGGACAAAACTGAAACCTGGCAGTGTCCCCTGTCCCCACCATCCCCATGAGCCCCTGCTGCAGAGCAGAGCTGACTCCTCGCAGCCAGTGGGCAGAGGCCCTGCTCCTCCCAGCACATTCAGCTGGCTCCGAGCAGGGCTCCAGGCATGGAGCTGGAGGAAGGGCTGCAAGAAAAGGGACAGGGTGTGTGCACCAGGGGAGGGGAATGAGAAATGGCTTTGATTTTGTACAGAGAAGTCTCCCCTAACTTGTCTCTGTCCTTGGGAGAGGAGGCAGGGCGCTTGCTCAGGGGAAGGGGCTGTGCTGGAGAGGATCACATAAAGCTGTCTGAATTCTCCCTCCCACAGCATCTCTGTTTTAAGTTTCCTCTCAATCCCTGATCCCATTCCTGCTGCCTGGGAATTTTCCTCCTTGAAGCGTTTCCCTGTCCCGCGTCTTTTCCCTGCTCCTGGACCCCATCCCAGCCTCTGCGCTCTCACCTACACAAACCTGCCTGTTTGCAGGGCGCTGCCTGGGCGCATGTCCCTGTTTGGAGGTTCCGAAGGTCACAACAACCTGATAGGTCCAGCAGAGGTGATGCCCACGGGTGCAGAAATTCACGAAGGCACTTTATGAGGCTCTTGACGGACCTAGCGACTACTCACAGTTGCAGTTCAGGAATCTTAATGACTGGTAAAAATTCAATGCTCCATTTCTACCTATGCTTTTCTCTCTCCCTCCCTACTCCCTTGGAAAAGGAAACAGAAAGCATGGATTCAGGAAAATGCCTTACTATTATAGTAAACCCTATCTTGATCTCCTTTATATGTTGCGTTGGAAATATTCTAGGGGTGATCCAGAGCTGTGAGCAGCCCTGACCCACGCAGCACCCTCTCACTAGCAGAAGGACCCTGCCTTGCTGGAAGCTGTTCCTGCACCCCACAGCTTCTCCCCACTGCACCCTGGTGAACTCCCCGGGGCTAGCTGAGCGCTGACCCTAGCAGGCAGTCTCTGCCCCAACACCCAATCTTCTGGGGCACAGAGACCCTGTTTGGAAGCACAACCCCGGGCACCCAGAGGTGCAGATCCACATTTGCACCACCATATCCACCAGGCAGCTGTCCTGCTCTGTCCCTCTGGTGGTTCATTGCAAAGTCCCTGAATCAGAGAATCATAGAATAACCAGGTTGGAAGAGACCCACCGGATCATCGAGTCCAACCATTCCCATCAAACACTAACCCATGTCCCTCAGCACCTTGTCCACCCGTCCCTTAAACCCCTCCAGGGAAGGTGACTCAACCCCTTCCCTGGGCAGCCTCTGCCAGTTCCCAATGACCCTTTCTGTGAAATTTTTTTTCCTGATGTCCAGCCTGAACCTCCCCCGGCGGAGCTTGAGGCCATTCCCTCTTGTCCTGTCCCCTGTCCCTTGGGAGAAGAGCCCAGCTCCCTCCTCTCCACAACCTCCTTTCAGGTAGTTGGAGAGAGCAATGAGGTCTCCCCTCAGCCTCCTCTTCTCCAGGCTAAACACCCGCAGCTCTCTCAGCCCGTCCTCTTCCTCTGCTCTAGACAAACTGCCTGGTTTGTACTTACAGATACCACCAGCGCTGGGATGGGTCCCCTTGAGGAGATCCCTCCATGAACCACATCTGCATTGTCCTACAGCCAGAGAGTCACCACGTAAAGGGCTGTGAGGATTCCTCTCTCAGGGAGCTCTCAGCATCCTCCCACCCCACCTGCCTTTCCCCTCTCTCTGCTCCCTCCTCTCCCCTCGCTGCCTGCAGGCAGTGCCCTCAGCCCTGCTGGGCTTGGCAGAGGAGCTGCTCCTGGCCAGACCTGGCTCTTTGTAGCGCTGCCCCTGGCCACCAGCTCCCTCAGCCCCAGGAGACCAGCTCAGCAGCAGAGGAGCAGCCCAAGGCATTTTAATGAGCCCCTCCATGAACCTCAGACCCTCAGCAGAAGCCGAACAAACCTCTCAAGAAGTCAAATTCAAACTCCAAACTTTCTTGCAGTGTTTATGGGTCCAACTGAGGGACCCTGCCGAGAAAGCATCCCCAGGCTCCAGTTAGAGCAGAAAATTGACGGCAGTGACAAAAGGTTTGGAAAAACAAGGTCAAGGTGGCTCCGATGCTGAGTAAACCTGGATGCATTTCATTAAAACAAAGGGCCAAGCCCTGACCCCCAGATCCTGCGAAGGGAGGTCCTGTCCCTTACTCATCCCTCAGATCACAGAATCACAAGGTTGGAGGATTGAGTCCAACCGTTCCTATCAACCACTGAACCATGTCCCTGAGCACCTCATCCACCCATCTTTGAAATATTTCCAGGGATGATGACTCAACCACCTCACTGGGCAGCCTGTTCCAGTGCCCTCGGGGCTATTCCTGGCTCAGTGGGATGTGGAGATGGGCAATGCCAAGAGCAGGACTATGGTACGACACCTCCCAGCCTCCTGAATATGGACAAGGAGGCAATGAGGCCCCAGGGCTGGAAAGGCTGCTTGTCGCCTCAGAGGCATCAGTAGCAGAGACAACAGCCATCTCCAAAGTCATGAAAGGGCTGCTCTGATTGGGAGCTTTCAGCTTTCCACATCCCTCTGTCCTCTCCACCACAAGCTGTCCCATGGTGTCACATCACCTGTGCCTCTTGCCCTCCAGGCTGCAGTGATCTCCCTGGCTGCCCCACCTTGCTGTCACCTTCCTTTGCTGATATCTCTGTCCTCCCTGGCTCTTCCTTGAGACACAAAGCCCTGGACTGATCCAGGCTCCTTCTGAGCGATGTGTGGCACCACAGCACTGCCCTTGCACTGATATTTCTTTCTTCTCGTGTCCAGCCTGGACCTCCCCAGATTCCCTTTGTGGCATTAGTTCTTTCTTATGCCACAGAATCATAGAATCATTGAATCACCAGGTTGGAAAAGATGCACTGCATCATCGAGTCCAACCATTCCCATCAATCACTAACCCATGTCCCTCAGCACCTCATCCACCCGTCCCTTAAACCCCTCCAGGGAAGGTGACTCAACCCCTTCCCTGGGCAGCCTCTGCCAGTGCCCAATGACCCTTTTCTGTGAAGAGTTTTTTCTGATGTCCAGCCTGAACCTCCCCTGGTGGAGCTTGAGGCCATTCCCTCTTGTCCTGTCCCCTGTCCCTTGGGAGAAGAGCCCAGCTCCCTCTTCTCCGCAACCTCCTCTCAGGGAGTTGGAGAGAGCAATGAGGTCAATGAGCAATGGGGGTGTTTTCTAACCAAGTGATTCTGTGGTTTCGTGATTGTGTGAATAAGTTAAATTCTGACCTGGAGAACACACCAAGCAGGGATTTCTTCTCAGCTCTATGGGCAACCAAACCACAGATGAAAGTGGAAGTTTTAGTGAATTTCTTTGGTATTAATAAATTCAGATTATCTTTGATGAAGAATAATCTGTTACAGAAGCCTCTTCACCAGTTACAGCTACGCTGTGGTGGTCCTGTGACGTTCTCCCTTGAGATTACCATGAGGAATACACAAAAGCCCGGTTCTTTTGATGTATCCAAACATTGCAGGACGTCCAAACTGGGCGTGCAGCACAATTCTTTTCTATAATAACAAAAATTAAAGATGAAGAGCAACACATCTGTCACCAGATATGGAGGAAAAGGAGTAGTCCCTGAGCTCAGGAGGTGCTGGGGGCCGGTGCTTGGCGAGGGGCGGGGGTGGCGGAGGTCTGGACTATGAGGTCACAGACGCCGCTGCCCACGCCGGGAGGTGCTGTGCTGTGCCACGGGCTCTGCTCAGCAGTGCTGGCAGCAGCGGCAGCAGCGGCAGCAGCGGCAGCAGCAGCAGCATCATGGTGCACGCACAGGGGACTGTGGTCCCCATCAGCGTTGCTATATTCCTTGCGTTGGTCGTTCTGGAAGCCCAGGGCGTTCAGGCTGCTCCGTGGCGAGCACGGGGATCAGGTGAGTGGGAAGGGCCGGCACCCAGCCTGGGGAAGCGTGTGGCTGTGCCCAGCGCTCCTCGGGGTGACAGCGGGGCTGGGGTCAGGATGGGGCAGGGCTGGGGGAGCGGCGGGGCCAGGCTGGGCTGGGGGAGCCGCGGCAGCTCCACTGCAGGTCCCTGGAAAGAAGTGGGTCCCAAAATCTCATGGCAACGGGCTGGGTTCCAGCTGTGCCCCTAAGCAAAGGCCACCTGGCTTCTCAGCCGCATCTTGTCCAGGAGCCTCAGGGTGACCCCGCAGCTCGTCACTGGAGTGAGTGGCCCTGGGGGCTCATAGGAGATTTTCCTTCCTATTTTCCTGCCCAGAGCTCTGATGTGTAGAAGAGGGTTGGGTCGGGGCTGTGCCCTCGCTGCTCTGCCCTGGGAAGATTTTTGCTGGCCTCTCCCTCCCTGCGCTGCTCCCCGTGCTGCCTGCAGAGCTGGTGGGGGCTGAGCTTAGAGCTGCCGGGAGCTCCAGGGAGTCATTTCTCCAGGAAGCTCCGTGCCTGGTTGGTGTTGGATCAGCACGGTGCAGGCACGCAGGGACAGCACGATGGTCCCGAGTGGAAGGGAGAGACGAGAGATATGGAGCAATCCTGCTTTTGAACTGCATTCACCACCATTCCAATTGGAAGAAGTAGATTGGAATATTTCATGGGAGCTGCTTTCTTCTCTTTGTTTACAGACGTGGCTGGAGGCAAAAAATCCCCAGCTTCCTGGCTGAGCCCCAAGGATGACGTGCAGGGACATCACACGGGTACGTCATGGCTTTTGACCCCCTTTGGAAGCCGCCAGCTCAAAGCCCCCAGGGGAGAGCTGCCTCTCCTGTGTGTGTGAGAACACAGACCTGCATCGCGTGTGCCACCCTGTTCCATGATCCCGCCATGTTCTGCTGTTCACTTTTGGTGGGGTGATCACTGTGTGTGATGGAAACTTCTCATGGATATTTGAGTGCAGATGTGGCTCCTGCTCCAGCTTCTCAGCTGGATCCTGTGCTGGAGCCTGCCTGGCATCAGAGAATCAGAGAATCAGAGAATAGTTTGAGTTGAGAGGGACCGTAAATATCCTCCAGTTCCAATAAGGCTTCCCAAGGCCCCATCCAACCTGGCCTTCAACACCTCCAGGGATGGGGCAGCCACAACTTTCCTGGGCAACCTGCGCCAGTGCCTCACCACTCTCATGGTGAAGAAATTCTTCCTCATCTCTAGTATAAATCTGCACCTCTCCAGTTTATACCCATTCCATCTTATCCCATCACCACAAACCTTTGTCAACAGTCCCTCCCCAGCTTTCTTGTAGCCCCTTCAGGTACTGGAAGGTCACTATGAGGTCTCCTCGGAGCCTTCTCTTCTCCAGGCTGAACAACCCCAGCTCTCTCAGTCTGTCCTCCTGCAGGAGGTGCTCCAGCCCTCTGATCATCCTTGGAGCCTTCTCTGGACCCATTCCAACAGCTCCACCTCCTTCGCATGTTGAGGATTCCAGAACTGGACACAGTGCTCTAGATGAGGTCTCACAAGAGAGGAAGAGAGGAGCAGAATCCCCTCCCTTGACCTGCTGGCCACGCTTCTTTTAATGCAGCCCAGGACAGAGTTGGCTTTCTGGGCTGTGAGTGCACATTGCCAGCTCTTGTTGAGCTTCTCATCCCCCAGCACCCCCAAGTCCTCCTTTGCAGGGCTGCTCTCCATCACATCATCCCCCATCCTGTATTGAAACCATGGATTGCCCTGACCCAGGTGTAGGACCTTGTAATTGGCCTTGTTGAACCTCATGAGGTTCCCAGAGCCCCACTTCCCCAGCCTGTCCAGGTCCCTCTGCATGACATCTCGTCCTTCCACTGAGGCGTCCCCGGGGTGGCTGTCACTCTGGGTGACTGAGCGCTCATTGTCAAGATTTTAATAACGAGAAATTTAACTAGATCCTGTCCTGAAGGGCCATTACCCTGATGGGAACGGTTCCATCTGATCCAACTGTCCTGCTTCCTCTCCCTAGAGGTGGACGAAGAAGCTTTGCCAGAATATGAGGTTTCGCAAGGTGGCTCAGTGACCATCTCTGCCAATAGAGAAGGTAATTGCTGTCCCGTGGTCACCCAATGTCACCCATCAGGGGGGAGGGAGCTGGCCCGAGGGGAGGAAGAGCTGCGGGTGGCCCTCGCTACTGCAGTTTTCTCTGTTTTGTCCACATGCTTTGTCTGTGTCCCTCAAAGGAGCAAGTGGCCAGGCAGCCACGCTCCCCACGAGCTCTCTTTCCACCTGATTTTTGTTCGTGTGACAACCTGTCCCAGCTGGGAATGAGCCTGCAGGCACCACGGCTGGAGGGAAACAGAGAACATTCTGGCCATGCCACACGTGCTGAGAGCTCTCCAGAGGGGCACAGGACAGACTGACATTCTGAATTGTTCCTCCAGGTGCAGAGAGCAAGATGGCCCCAAGTGTTCACGAGACCCAGAATGATGAATGGTTAAACGCATTCAAAAATTGGGAAATCTACTCTATGTTAGTCACAGCAGGATTTCTGGGATCCCTGCCACTTGTGTTTTTATTGGTCTGCTTCGTCATCTGCCTGAGGAGGAAGAGAGTAAAGTGAGTCCCTGATTCCCCCCACTGCTGCCTTCCCAGGGCTGCTCCCAGCCACGAGGCATCGCTGCTCAGGCTGCTGGGCAGCGGCGAGTGAGGGGCTGGACAGAACACTCTTCTGCTGCTGTCCGGTGCTTTAACTGCTGTCTGAACTCCCGTGCCTTCCTCTCGGGAGCACTCTGACTGGAGCCAGGGTTGGCTCAAGCTGACCCTGCCTGGACAGGAGCAGCCCCAGGAGCAACAGGCGTGGAGAAAGCCAGGTTGGGATGGGAAAGAGCAGGGGCTGAGATTGCCCAGAGAAGAGGGACACACACCAGCATCTGTTGCTCCCCAGGGAATCCCCATGCTCGGTGGTGCCACCAGGTGCTGGTGTCCCCCTCGGCCACGCTGTGCCGGCAGCTCCCAGCCCGCGCTTGGAAGCTGCGCCAGCTCCGTGCCGTGGAGGAGAGTCCCTGTGCCCACCTGCAGCTGAGGCCTCAGCAGCCTTTTCTCTCCACAGACTCATCTCCGATGTTTAAGAAGCCCAGCTGCAAAGTGGCCAGGTGACTTGAGACACAGCTCGAAACTAAACGGCCCCTGCAGCCCCCTCCTCAGACCAGCAACCTCAAGATGAAGCCATGTGAATTCTGTTTCTTCTACAACGGAAAGTCAAGGGAACGTTTACAATCAGGATCCCACCAGCTGGGCAGGCGTCTGCCAGACACCTGGAGATCTTCAATAAAATGTGTTAGGAACTCGGTGACGTGTGGGAAAGAGCCTCTCTTATGTGGCTATGGGGGGCGAATTTTCAGCAGAGAGGCTGCCTGCACAGGTTGGGTTTGAAGGCTGAAAGCACAAGTCTGGGGACATCTGGCAAGTGGAGCCTTTGAGCGGAAAAGAGGGGGTTGGATCCTTTAAATGAGAGTTTGGACCCTCAGAATGAGGGCTTTGGGCCTCAAAAATGGGACTTTCAAAATGAAATCGAGGCTTTGAACCCTGAAACTGGGGGTTGTGCCCTAAAAAGATGCTGTGGTACCAAACACAAAGGCTTTACATCCTAAAAGCAGTACTTGAGAGGCTCAAAATGAGGATGGGGGCCCTCACAATTCTAAAAATGAAGGTTTGTTCCCTGAAAAGGAGGCTTTGGAAGGTAAAACTGAGATTTTGGAACCTACAAATAAGGCTTTGGCCCCTAAAGCTGATGCTTTGGTTATCCAGAATCAGACTTTGGGCCTTAGAATTGATGCTCCGAGCCATCATATGTGTTTTTAGAGACAAAAGAGTGTTTAGACACAAAAAGCGAGTTTTTACTCTCTCAGAATATAACTGTGGGCTCTTAAAAATGGATGTGGGTTTGTAAAGATGGGTTGGAACCCTAGAAATGATAATTTCAGCCCCAAACAGGAGGCTTTGGGGCACTAAAAGAGATGGGTGAGGTGCTACTAATGAGTTTTTGGACCCTGCAAGGGAGAGGAGCCACTTGGTTCCTCTGTGGCCCCAGGAAATGAAGCTCTAGTCCCGAGCGCAGGGCTTTGGGTGCTGAAGCGGAGGCTTTGAGCTGTAAAAGAGCAGGTTGGATCCTTTCCATGAGAGTTTGAATCCTCAAAAGGAGGGTCTGGGTCTACAACTGGCGCTTTGAAATCGAGGCTGTGGATGCCGACCTAAGGGTTTGTACCTAGAAACGGTGCCGTGGCACAAAACATGAAGGCCTTGAGCCCTAAAAATGGGACTTGAGAAGATCAAAAGGATAATTTGAGCCTTCACAGTTGTGGACTTAGTCCTAAACTGAGGCTTTGTTCCCCGAAATGAAGGCTTTGGCAGCTAAAAATGAGATTTTGAACCCTTTCAGAGAATTTTATCTCTAAAACTGAGGCGTTGGACACGTAAAATCGGGATTTGTGCCCTAAGAATGATGCTCCAGGCCCTTCCAATGAGCCTTTGAAGCCCAAAAATGCACTTTGGGTCTTGTCAAGGAGGGGTTTAACCCAAAAACGAAGCTTTGGGACCTCAAACTGCATCTCCAGCCCCGAGCTCTGGGCCCCGATTGGCCGCAGGGCGGTCGCTCTTGTACCCGCTCCCCCCCCCTCCCCCACCGTTGCACAGAATCCTTAAGGCTGGCAAAGCCCCTCGGCTCCCCCAGCCCCCAACCCTGTCCCGAACCCCACACAGAGGCTTTTCCCCAAGACCCAACCCAAACCTCCCCCGGAGCAGCTTGAGGCCGTTTCCTCTCTCCCCGTTGATCCCGAAAATTCTGGCAAATCCAACTCTCTGAGAATCCCTCTGGAGGTTTAGAAAGCGAGCATCCTTGCTCAGGGCTGGGAACGTGCAGCACTGATCTCCACTGGTCATGGGCAGCGAGCGAGACAGAAGCTGGGACACAAGAAATTTCCCACTTCCATGCGTATGTATAAATCTTCCCAGAAATCTTAGGCGTTTTCTATTACTTTCTATTACTTTCCAAGGTCTACTTTTAATGTTGTTACGAATTTCACAACAGCCAAAAGTAGCTAATTCGCAGCTTTGCCTCCAGCTCTGCCTGACCTTGCCTTAAAAAGTAACAAATACTCCCTGGAGTCAAGGACAGGGGGGATCCAGGGGGTGGGGGACATGTAGTGAGCAGAAATGGGGGTTCAGGGGGTCTCTGGGGTCAGCAAAGCAGATTTTGAATGAATGTAAATGAATGAATTTTGAATGAATGTAAATAAGCTACCAAAGAAAGGCTGGCTCTGCGTTGCATTATATTGCAAGTGAAACAGAGATGAAGATGGACAGCTTATTGCTGCTTATAAAGAGTCGCACTTATGTTTCCAGACTGTATCCTTGAGCTGCTGGTTCCTGAAGCTGTAGATGAGAGGGTTTAGTGCTGGAGGAACCACTGAGTACAGAAATGCCAGCACCAGATCCAGGGATGGGGAGGAGGAGGAAGGAGGCTTCAGGTAGGCAAAAAAGGCAGTACTGAGAAATAGGGAAACCACAGTCAGATGTGGGAGGCACGTGGAAAAGGCTTTGTACTGTCCCTGCTCAGAGGGGTTCCTCAGCACAGCCCTGAACATCTGCACACAGGACAACGCAATGAAAACAAAACAGCCACATGCTAAACAAGCACTAAAGCCAAGAAGCCCAGGCTCCCTGATGTAGGAATCTGAGCAGGAGAGCTTGAGGATCTGGGTGCCGCGGCAGGAGGGACCAAGCGATCAAATCAATGTGATTGATAAAGCAAGGCCGTCTTTATTCAGAACGAGTCAGGTTATATACTTTTCTTCTACTTGATTACATCATTGTATTATAATTTCATTGGTTGATTAAACACACAGTTATATGTTCCTTGGTTACATGCATATTGAATATCCTTCCCCCCTTATGCTAATATATCACTACCTGTCACATGCTATTTTGCTCTTAACATCTTGTGCGGCCACTATGATCAAGAACGCAGCATTCTGTTACGGTTTCTGCATCCATAAACACGCTACCTTATCTACAGCTAAACTTAATGTTCTACCAGGGAATTGCTTGTACAGCCAACCACTCCCAACTATTGTTCAGCTAGGAGCTTGTTTATACAATTCCTCCGAAGGAATATGTCCTTGCTTGTTTAACCATTTCTCAACATCTGGGGAATTTCACAGAAGAACTGTTCCACAACATTGCCCTGGCAGAGGGGCAGGGAAAATGTATTGGCCGTGTGCAGCAGAGCATAAAGAAATCCAGCGCCCCAGGCAGCTGCTGCCATGTGGACACAAGCTCTGCTGCCCAGGAGGGTCCCGTAGTGCAGGGGGTTGCAGATGGCAACGTAGCGGTCGTAGGACATGATGGTGAGAAGAGAAAATTCTGAAGCAAACAAGAAGAATAGAAAGAAAACCTGGGAAGCACATTCCGCAAAAGAGATGTCCCTGGTGTCCCAGAGGGAAATGGTCATGGATTTCAGGACAGTGGTGGAGATGGAGCCAATATCAAGGAGGGAGAAGTTGGGAGGAATATCAAGGGAGGAAGAAGTACATGGGCGTCTGGAGGTGGTGGTCGCAGGCGATGGTGATGATGATGATGAGGCCGTTGCCCAGGAGGGCAGCCAGGTAGATGCCCAGAAAGAGCCAGAAGTGCAGGAGCTGCAGCTCCCGTGTGTCTGCGAATGCCAGGAGGAGGAACTGGGTGATGGAGCTGCTGTTGGACATCTGCTGCCCCTGGATGTGAAGCACTGAACAATAAGAAAATTACAGTAATAAGTTAGGGGGGACTTCTTTGAGTAAAATCAAAGCCATTTCTCACACAGAACACTTGCCATTGCTTTTCCATTTCTCTCAGCCCTTCCTTCAGCTCTGTGCCTTGAACCCTTATTGGTGTCTGCTGAATGTGCCAGAGGAGCAGGTCCTCTTCCTGCTGCCTGCAAGGAGTCAGCTCAGCAGAGGGATCCACCTAACACCACTCAATATCTCACCCTTTCCTAAGGTCTCGGCCCCCACTTTCAGTCCAGGACGCACACGGCTCTTTTAAGAAACAAGCCAGCATTTTCTCTTTCATTGCATCTCTGCACTTCTCTGTGTGGCTTTCAGCTAAAACCAAGGTGTGACAGGACAGGCATCGTGGAGGGAAGCTCACAGCTTGGAAGGACACATCAAGGAGGAGTCTTAGTGTCCTAATGATGATATCTCACAGTAAGGGACAGTCAGCTTATTCCCTGGGGAATGACACAGGCTGCGCTGCCCACAGCCCCACAGGTGAGATGAAAGCTTGGACTCTCCATTCCCATGAGCCCACCTGCATGGGAGAATCAGAAGAGTAGTCGCCTTCTATGACAAAGTGACTCGGCTGCAGGATGAGGGAAAGGCTGTGGATGTATCTTCCTGGACTTCAGTAAAGACTTTGACACAGTTTCTCACAGCATTCTGCTTGAGAAACTGTCACCTCTGGCCTGGACAGGCGCACATTCTCCTGGGTGGAAAACTGGTTGGATGGCTGGGCCCAGAGAGTGGTGGTAAATGGTGTGAAATCCAGCTGGAGGCCAGTGACAAGTGGGGTTCCCAAGGGCTCAGTGCTGGGTCCAGCCCTGTTCAATGTCTTTGTCAATGACCTGGATGAAGGCATTGAGTGCACCCTTAGCAAGTTTGCAGATGACACTAAGCTGGGTGGAAGTGTCGATCTGCTGGAGGGTCGGGAGGCTCCAAAGGGATCTGAACAGGCTGGACCGCTGGGCAGAGTCCAATGGGATGAGGTTTAACAAGGCCAAATGCCGGGTCCTGCACTTGGGGCACAACAACCCTGTGCAGTGCTACAGACTGGGAGAAGTCTGTCTAGAAAGCTGCCTGGAGGAGAGGGACCTGGGGGTGTTGGTTGACAACCGACTGAATATGAGCCAGCAGTGTGCCCAGGTGGCCAAGAAGGCCAATGGCATCTTGGCTTGTATCAGAAATGGCGTGACCAGCAGGTCCAGGGAGGTTCTTCTCCCTCTGTACACGGCACTGGTGAGACCGCTCTTCGAATCCTGTGTTCAGTTCTGGGCCCCTCACCACAAGAAGGATGTTGAGGCTCTGGAGTGAGTCCAGAGAAAAGCAACAAAGCTGGTGAGCGAGCTGGAGAGCAGGTCTTACGAGGAGCAGCTGAGAGAGCTGGGATTGTCACCTTCCCTGGAGGGGTTTAAGGGACGGGTGGACGAGGTGCTGAGGGGCATGGTTTAGTGTTTGATAGGAATGGTTGGACTCGATGATCCGGTGGGTCTCTTCCAACCTGGCTATTCTATGATTTTATGATTCTATGATTCTTTTAAAAGCCCCCAGACCATTCTAGAGCCTCACAGGGCTCTTCTAAAGGTCCCCAGACTAATCTAGAGCCGACCAGGGCCCTTCTAAGGGCCCCCAGACCCTTCTAGAGCCACCTAGGGCCCTTCTATGGGCCCCCAGACTCTTCTAGAAACATCTAGGGTGATTTTAAAGGTCCCTAGACCCTTCTAGAGCCCCCCAGGGCACATCTAAAGCCTCCCAGATCATTCTAGATGCACCCAGGGCCCTTCTAAAGGCCACCAGACCCTTCTACAGCACACCAGGGCCCTTCTAAAGGCCCCCAGACCTTTCTAGAGCCCCTCATGACCCTTCTAAATGCCTTCAGAACCTTCTAGAGCCTTTCAAGGCCCTTGTAAAGGCCCCCAGACCCTTCTAGACCCCCCACCCCGGGCCCTTCTAAAGGACCCAAACCATACTAGAGCCACCTAGGTCTTTTTTAAAGCCCCCAAGACCTTTCTCGAACCCCTCAACACATTTCTAAGATGACCCAGACAAATCTAGAGGCCCCAAGGACCCTTCCAAATGTCTCCAGACCCTTCTAGAGCCCACCAGGGCCTTTCTAATGGCCCCCAGAGTCTTCTAGAGCCCCCCAGGGCATGTCTAAAGCCTCCCAGATCATTCTAGCTGCACCCAGGGTGATTGTAAAGAACCCCAGACCATTCTGGAGCACCACAGGGCCCTTCCAAAGGACCCCAGACCCTTTTAGAGCCCCTCAAGAGTCTTCTAAAGGCCCCGAGACCCTTCTAGAGCACCCCAGGGCCCTTCTAAGAGCCCCCATACCTTTCCAGGTCACCCCAGAGCCCTTCTAAAAGCCTCCAGACCCTTCCAGAGCCCCCGTGTTCCCTTCTAAAGCCTGCCATATCCTGCTACAGCTACTCAAGGCCTTTCTAAAGGCCCTTAGGGCATTCTGGAGCCCACTAAGGACCTTCTAAAGCCTCCCAGACCCTTCTAGATGCCTCCAGGGACCTTTTAAAGGCCACGAGACCATTCTAGAGCCCCTCATGGCCCTTCTACAGGCCTCCAGACCATTCTAGAGCCCCCCAGGGCCCTTCCAAACAACCCTAGATCCTCCTAGAGCTCCCCATGGCTATTCTACAAGCCCTCAGACCCTTCTAGAGCCACCCAGAGCCCTTCTAAATGCACCTAGACTCCTCTAGAGCCCCTCATGACTCTTCTAAAGGCCCCCAGACACTTCTAGACCTCCGCAGCTCCCTTCTAAAGGCCCCCAGACCCTTCTAGAGCCTTCCAAGTACTTTGTAAAGGCCACCAGACCCTTCTAGAGCCCCCCCAGGGTGCTTCTAAAGGCTCCTAGACCCTTATAGAGCCCCTCAAGACACCTTTAAAGGCCCCCAGACCCTTCTAGACCCCCACAGCTCCCCTCTAAAAGACCCCAGACCCTTCTAGAGCCTTCCAAGTACTTTGTAAAGGCCACCAGACCCTTCTAGAGCCCCCCCAGGGTGCTTCTAAAGGCTCCTAGACCCTTATAGAGCCCCTCAAGACACCTTTAAAGGCCCTCAGACCCTTCTAGACCCCCACAGCTCCCCTCTCAACACCCTTCTAAAGGCCCCCAGACCCTTCAAAAGCCCCCAAGTGCCCTTTTGAGGGCCCCCAGACCCTTCTAGAACAACCTGGGATTCTTCTAAAAACACCCAGACCATCTAGAGCCCCCCAGGTCCATTTGAAAACCTCCCAGATCCCTCTAGATCCCCTCAAGGCCCTTCTAAAGGCCCCTAGACCATTCTAGAGCCCCCCAGGGCCCTTCTAAAGGACCCCAGACGCTTCTAGAGCCTATCATGTTTCTTCTAAATGCCCCAGACCCTTCTAGAGCCTTCCAGGTCCCTTCTAAAGGCACCTAGATTGTTCTAGAGCCCCTCATTACTCTTCTAAAGGCCCCCAGACCCTTCTAGAGCCCCTCATGGCCCTTCCAAAGGTCCCCAGACCCTTCTAGAGCCATTCATGACTCTTCTAAAGTCCCCTAGATCCTTGTAGACCCAACCAGGGCCCTTCTAAAGGAGCCCAGACCCTTCTAGAGCTCCCCAGGGCATGTCTAAAGCCCCCCAGATCATTCTAGCTGCACCCAGAGCCCATTTAAAGGCACCCAGACCTGTCTAGAGTCCCCAAGGGCCCTTCTAAAGGACTTCCAGACCATTCCAGATAACGTCAGGGCCCTTCTAAAAGCCCCCAGACCATTCTAGAGCATCTCAGGGCTCTTCAAAAGGTCCCCAGACTAATCTAGAGCCGACCAGGGCCCTTCTAAGGGCCCCCAGACCCTTCTAGAGCCACCCAGGGCCCTTCTAAGGGCTCCCAGACCCTTCTAGAAACCCCTAGGGTGATTTTAAAGGTCCCCAGACCCTTTTAGAAACCCCCAGGGCACGTCTAAAGCCTCCCAGATCATTCTAGATACACCCAGGACCCTTTTAAAGGACACCAGACCATTCTACAGCACACCAGGGCCCTTCTAAAGGCCCCCAGACCTTTCTAGAGCCCCTCATGACCCTTCTAAATGCCCTCAGAACCTTCTAGAACCTTTCAAGGCCCTTCTAAAGGCCTCCATACCATTCCAGAGCAACCCAGGGCACTTCTAAAGCATCTCAGATCCTTCTAGAGCCCCTCAAGGCCTTTCTAAAGGCCCCCAGACCATTCCAGAGCAACCCAGGGCCCTTCTAAAGGCCCCCAAACCCTTCTAGAGCCACCTAGGTCCTTTCTAAAGATCCTAAGACCTTTCTCGAACCACTCAACACATTTCTAAATCACCCAGACCAATCTAGAGCCCCCGAGGACCCTTCTAAATTTCCCCAGATCCTTCTAGAGCCCACGTGGGCCTTTCTAATGGCCCCCAGAGGCTTCTAGAGCCCCCCAGGGCATGTCTAAAGCCTCCCAAATCATTCTAGATGCACCCAGGGCCATTTTAAAGATCACCAGACCCTTCTACAGCACACCAGGGCCCTTCTAAAGGCCCCTAGACCTTTCTAGAGGCCCTCATGACCCTTCTAAATGCCCTCAGAACCTTCTAGAGCCTTTCAAGGCCCTTCTAAAGACCCCCAGACCATTCCAGAGCAACCCAGGGCACTTCTAAAGCCTCTCAGATCCTTCTAGAGCCCCTCAAGGCCTTTCTAAAGGCCCCCAATCCATTCTAGAGCACACTAAGGCCTTTCTAAAGCCCCCTAGATCCTTGTAGATTACCCCAGGGCCCTTCTAAAGGCACCCAGACCCTTGTAGATTACCCCAGGGCCCTTCTAATGTCCCCCAGACCCTTCTAGATCCCCTCATGACTTTTCTAAAGGCCTCCAGACCCTTCTAGAACCACTCAAACCCGTTCTAAATGGCCGCAGACCCTTCTAGAGCAAACCAGGGCCCTTCTAAGGGCCCCAAGACCCTTCAAGAGTCCCCAGTGCCCTTCTAAAGGCCCCCAGACCCTTCTAAAGCCCCCCCAGAGCCTATCTAAAGGCCTCCAGACCCTTCTAGAGCCCCTCAAGGCACTTCGAAAGCCCCCCAGACCTTTCTAGAGACCCCCAGGGCACTTCTAACTCCTCCCAGATCCTTCTAGATCCCCCAGGACCATTATAAACACATCCAGACCCTTCGAGAGACCCCAAGGGCTCTAGTAAAGGTCCTCAGACCATTCTAGAGCTCCCTAGGGCCCTTCTAAAGTCCCCCAGACGCTTCTAGAGCCTCCCAGGGCCCTTCTAAAGGCCCACAGACCATTCTAGAGCCACTCATGTCTCTTCTAAATACCTCCAGACCCTTATAGACCCACTCAACACAGTTCTAAAGACCCCAGACCCTTCTAGATAACTCCAGGGCTCTTTTAAAGGCCCCCAGACCATTCTAGACACCTCAGGGCCCTTCTAAAGTCCCCCACACCATTCCAGAGCACCTCATGGCCTTTCTTAAGGCCCCAAGACCATTCTAGAGCCCCCCAGTGCCCTTCTAAAGGACCCCAGACCCTTCTAGACCCCCCTAGGGCCCTTCTAAAAGCCCACAGACCCTTCTAGAGCCCCTCAAGGCTTTTATAAAGGCCCCAGACCCTTCTAGAGCCCCCAGGGCCATTCTATAGGCTCTCAGACCATTTTAGAGGCCCTCAGGGTGCTTCTAAACGCACCCAGACCCTTGTAGATAAACCCAGGACCATTTCAAAAGCTGTCAGACCCTTCTAGAGCCCCCAAGGACCCTTCTTAAGCCTCCCAAATCCTTCTAGATTCCCCCAGGGCCCTTTTAAAGGAGCTCAGACCTTCTAGATAACCCCAGTGCTCTTCTAAAAGCCCCCAGACCATTCTAGAGCTCCCCTGGGCCCTTCTAAAGTCCCCCAGACTCTTCTAGAGCCCCTCATGGCCTTTCTTAAGGCCCCAAGACCTTTCCAGAGCTCCCCAGGGCTCTTCTAAATTGACCCAAACCATTTTAGAGCTCCCCAGGGCCCTTCTAAAGGAGCCCAGACCCTTCTAGAGCCCCCCAGGGCCCTTCTAAAGGCCCCCAGACCATTTTAGAGGCTCTCAGGGTACTTCTAAATGCCCCCTGACCCTTGTAGAGAACCACAGGGCCATTACAAAAGCCCCCAGACCCTTCTAGAGCCCTCCAGGGCCCTTCGTAAGCCTCCCAAGTGCTTCTAGAATCCACCAGGGCACTTTTAAAGGCCCTCAGACCCTTCTAGATAACCCCTGGGCCCTTCTAAAGTCCACCAGACCCTTCTAGAGCCCCTCATGGCCTTTCTTAAGACCCCAAGACCATTCTAGAGCCCCCCAGGACTCTTCTAAACTGACCCAGACCATTCTAGAGCCTCCCAGGGCCCTTCTTAAGTCTCCCAGACCCTTCTAGATCTCCTCATTGCCCTTCTAAATGCCCCCAGACACTTGTAGAGTCCACCCCGGTCCCTTCTGAAGGCACCCAGACCATTCTAGATCCACCCAGGGCCCTTCTAAAATACTCCAGACCCTTCTAGAGCCCCTCAAGACACTTCTAAAGGCCCACACAACCTTCTAGAGCCCCTCAAGACCCTTCTAATAGCCCCCAGACTTTTCTAGTGCCCCCCAGATCCTTTCTAAAACACCCAGAACTTTCTAGAGCACCCAAGGGTGCTTCTAAAGCCCCCCAGACACTTCTAGAGCCCTCCAGGACCCTTCTAAAGCTTCCCAGATCCTTGTAGATGCCCCCAGGGCCCTTCTAAAGGTCCTGAGACGCTTTTAGGGCCCCCCAGGGCCCTTCAAAAGGCTCTCAGACCCTTCTAGAGCTGCCCAGGGCCATTCCAGAAGCCCCCAGACCGTTCTAGATCCACCCAAGGCACTTCTAAAGCACCCCAGATCCTTTTAGACACACCAGGGCCCTTCAAAAGTATCCCAGACCCTTCCAGAGCCCTCCAGGGCCCTTCTAATGTCCCCTAGACCGTTCTAGATTCCCTCGAGACAATTCTTAAGTCCCACAGACCCTTCTAGAGCCCCCGAGGACCATTCTATAGGCCCCCAGACCATTCTAGAGACCCAAAGAGCTTTAGAAGGGCTCTGGGAGGGTTCCAGAAGGATCTGTGAGGCTTTAAGTGGTGCCCAGGGTGGTTTGAGAAAGGTCTCGGGGAATTTAGAAGGGCCCTGGGGGGCTCTAGGATGGTCTGGGGACCTTGGGAAGGGCCCTGGGAGGCTCTAGAATGGTCTGGGGCCATTTAGAAAGGGTTTGACAGGATCAAGAAGGATCTGGGAGGATTTAGGACGGCCCAGGGTCATCTAGAAGTGTCTGGGTGCCTTTAGAAGAGCCCTAAGGTGTTCTAGAGGGGTATGGGGGCTTTAAGAAGGGTTCTGGGGGGCTCTGGAAGAGTCTGGGGGCCTTTAGAAGGGTGATGAGGGGTTCTAAATAGGTCTGGGGCCTTTAGAAGGGCACTGGGAGGCTCTAGAAGGGTCTGGGGGCCTTTAGAAGGGCCCTGGGGTGCTCTAGAATGGTCTGGGGGCTTTTAGAATGGCCCTGGGGGCATCTTGAAGGGTATGGGAGGCTTTAGAAGGACCTTAGGGGGCTCTAGAATGGTTTGGGGGCCTTTAGAAAGGACTTGAGGGGCTCTAGAAGGATCTGGGAGGCTTTAGAAGGGCCCTGGGGGGCTCTAGAAGGGTCTGGGTGCCTTTAGAAGGGTGTTGAGGGGCTCTAAAAGAGTCTGGGGGCAATTAGAAGGGCCCTGGGAGGCTCTAGAAAGGTTTGGGGGCCTTTAGTCGGGTCATGAGGGGTACTAGAAGGGTCTGGGGGACTTTAGAAGGGCCCTGGGGGGCTATAGAGGGGTCTGGGGGCATTTAGAAGGGTCATGAGTGGATCTATGAGGGTCTGGGGGCCTTTAGAATGACCCTGGAAGGCTATAGAAGGGCCTGGTGGGCTTTAGAAGAGTAATGAGGGGCTCTAGAAGGCTCTGGGTGCATTTAGAAGGGCCCTGGGTGGATATAGAAAGCTCTGGGGGCTTTAAGAAGGGCTCTTGGGTGCTCTTGAAGGGTCTTGGGTCCTTTACATGGGCCTTGGTGGGCTCTAGAAGAGTCTTGGGTCATTTAGAAGGGCCCTGGGGGGCTCTGGAAGGGTTTGTGGGCTTTTAGAAGGGCCCTGAAGGCAACAAGAAAGGTCTGGGGGCCTTTAAAAGATTCATGAGGGGTTCTAGAAGGGTCTGGGGGATTTTAAAAGAGCCCTGGGGAAATCTAGAATGCTCTGGGAGCCTTTAGAATGGCCCTGAGGACATCTAGGAAAGTCTGGGAGGCTTTAGAAGGGCCCTGAGGGGCTCTAGATAGGTCTGGGGGCCCTTAGAAGGGTGTTGAGAGCTCTAAAAGGGTCTGGGGTCCTTTAGAAGGGTCCTGGGGGCATCTAGAACAGTCTGGGAGCCTTTAGAAGAGTTATGATGGGCTCTAGAAGGGTCTGGGTGCATCTAGAAGGGCACTGGGAGGATCTAGAAGGGTCTGGGGTCTTGTAGAAAGGCCCTGGGGACATCTGGAAGGGTCTCTGGGCCTTTAGAATGGCCCAGAGGGGCTCTAGAAGGGTCTGGGGTAATTTAGAAGGGCTCTGGGAGGCTCTAGGAGGGTCTTGGGGCCTTTAGAAGAGCCCTGAGGGGCTCTAGAAGGGTCTGGGGGCCTTTTGAAGAGCTCTGGGCTTCTCTAGAAGGGTCTGGGGGCTTTTTGAAGCGCCCTGGAGGGCTCTAGAAAGGTCTGGGGGCCTTTAGAAGGGCTCTGGTTGGCTCTAGAAGGGTCTCGGGGTGTTTAGAAGAGTTGTAAAGGGATCTGGAAGACTCTAGGGCCCTTTAGAAGGGCCTTGGGGGCTCTAGAAGGGTCTGGAGGGGTTTAGAAGCAGCATGAGTTGCTCTTGAAAGGTCTGGGGACCTTTAGAAGGGACCAGGGAGGCTCTAGATGAGTCTGGGGACATTTAGAAGGGTCATGAGGGGCTCTAGAAGGGTCTGGGGTCCTTTAGAAAGGCCCTGGGGCGTTCTAGAAGGGTCTGGGGACCTCTAGAAGGGTCCTGAGGGGCTCTGGAAGGGCCTAAGGGCTTTTAGAAGGGCTCCTGGGGGCTCTGGAAGGGTCTGGAGTGCTTTAAAAGGGCCTTGGGGGGCTCTAGAATGGTCTGGGTCATTTAGAAGGGCCCTGGGGTGTCTAGAAGGGTCTGGGGGCCTTTAGAAGGGTCATGAAGTGCTCTAGAAGGGTCTGGGGGACTGTAGAAGGGCCATGAGGGGCTCTAGAAGGCTGTCAGGGCATTTGGAAGGTCCCTGGGGGCATCTAGAAGGGTCTGGGGTCTTTGGAAGGGCCTTAGTAGGCTCTAGAATTATTTGGGGGTCCTTTAAAAAGGCCTTCAGTGGCTCTAGAAGGATATGGGAGGCTTTGGAAGGGACCTAGAGGGCTCTGGAATGTTCTGGAAGCCTTTAGAAAGGCCCTGGGGGGCTCTAGAAGGGTCTGGGGGCCTTTAGAAGGGCCTTGGGGTGCTCTAGAAAGATGCTGGGAGATTTTGAAAGAGCCCTGGAGGGCTCTGGAAGGGTCTGGGGCCTTTGGAAGAGTCATGAGGGGCTCGAGAAGAATCTAGGGCCCTTTAGAAGGGCCCTGAGGGGCTCTGGAATGGTCTGGGGGCCTTTAGAAGCATCATGAGTTGCTCTTGAAGTGTCTGGGGGCCTTTAGACGGGACCTTGCAGTCTTTAGAATGGTCTGGGGGCACTTAGAAGGGTCCTGAATAGCTCTAGAAGGGTCTAGGGTCCTTTAGAATGGCCCTTGGGAGCTCTGGAAGGGTCTGGGGGGCTTTAAATGGGCCTTGGGGGGCTCTAGAAGGGTCTTGGGTCATTTAGAAGGGCCCTGGGGACTCTAGAAGAGTCTGGGGGCCTTTAGAAAGGCCCCGAAGGGCTCTAGAAGGGTCTGGGGGCCTGTAGAAAGGCCATGAGGGCCTCTAGAAGGGTCTCGGGGCCTTTAGAAGGTCCCTGGAGCATCTAGAAGTTTCTGGGGTCTTTGGAAGGGCCTTAGTGGGCTCTGGAATGCTTTGGGGGCCTTTAGAAAGACCTTGAGTGGCTCTAGAAGGATTTGGCAGGCTTTAGAAGGGACCTGGGGGGCTTTGGAAGGGTCTGGAGGCTTTTAGAAGGGCCCTGGGAGACTCTAGAAAGGTCTGGGGGCCTTTAGAAGGGCTCTGGGGTGCTCTAGAAGGGTCTCGGGGCCTTTAGAAGGGTGTTAAGGGGCACCTTAAGGGTCTGGGGGAATTTAGAACAGTCCTGAAGGGCTCTAGATGCGTCTGGGGGCATTTGGACGGGCCCTGGGTGGTTCTGGAAGTGTCTGTGGGTTTTTAGAAAAGACCTGAGGGGCTCAAGAAGGGTCTAGGGTCCTTTAGAAGAATTATAAGGGGCTCTAGAAGGGTGTGGGGGCCTGTAGAAGGGCCCTGGAATAAATTAGAAGAGTCTGGGGGCATTTAGAAGGGCACTGGGGTAATCTACAAGGGTCTGGGGGGCTTTAGAAGGGCCTTAGTGGGCTCTAGAGTGGTTTGGGGCTTTTAGAAAGGCCTTGAGAGGCTCTAGAAGGATATGGCAGGCTTTAGAAGGGACCTGGAAGGCTCTGGAAAGGTCTGGAGTCTTTTAGAATGTTCCTGGGAGGCTCTAGAAAAGTATGGGGGCTTTTAGAAGGGCCCTGGGGTGCTCTAGAAAGGTCTTGGGGCCTTTAGAAGACTCTTGAGGGACTCTAGAATGGTCTGGGGGCATTTAGAAGGGCTCTGGGGTGCTCTAGAAGGGTCTGGGGGCCTTTAGAAGGACCCTGGGGGTTTTAGAAGGGTGTGGGGTCCTTTAGAAGAGTCATGAGTTGCTCTAGAAGGGTCTGGGGGCCTTTAGAAGGGCCCTGAAAGGATCTAGAAGGGTCTGGGGGCCTTTAGAAGGGGTCTGGGTGCATCTAGAATGATCTGGGAGGCTTTAGAAGGGCCCTTGGGTGCTCTAGAATGCTCTGGGGTCCTTTAGAATTGCCCTGGGTGCATCGAGAAGGGTCTGCGTACTTTGGAAGAGCCTTAGTTGGCTCTAGAATCCTTTGGAGGCCTTTAGAAAGGACTTGAGTGGCTCTAGAAGGATATGGGAGGCTTTGGAAGGGACCTAGGGGGCTCTGGGAGGGTCTGGAGGCATTTAGAAGGGCCTTGAGGGGCTCTGGAAGGGTGTGGGGGCCTTTAGAAGGGCCCTGTGGGGCTCAAGAATGGTCTGGGGGCATTTAGAAGGGCCCTGGGCAGCTCTGGAAGGGGGCTGGGGCATTTAGAAGGGCCCTGGGCAGCTCTATAAGGGTCTGGGGGCTGTTGAGTTGGTTCTATAAGGGTCTGGTGCTTTTAGAAGGGTCCTGTTGGGCTATAGAAGGGTCTGGGGGCATTTAGACGGGTCCTGAAAAGATCTAGAAAGGTCTGGGGGACTTTAGAATGTCCTAAGAGACCTTTCTAGATCCCCCCAGGGCCCTTCTAAAGGCCCCCAGACCCTTCTATAGCCCAACAGGACCCTTCTAAAAGCACCAGACCCTTATAGAACCAACTCAACAGCCCCCAGACCCTTCTAGAGCTCCTCAATGCCATTCCAAAGGACCCCAGACCCTTCTAGAGCGCCTAAAGCCCATAATAAAGGACAATTCTAAAGCCCATTCTAAAGAAGACAAATCTAGAGCCCCCCAGGTCCATTTCAAAAGCCCCCAGACCCTTCTAGAGCCCCCCAGGGCCCTTCTAAATGCCCCAGCACCCTTCCAGATCTGCCCAGGGCCCTTCTAAAGTCCCCCAGACCCTTCTAAAGCCCCTCAAGACCCTTCTAAATGCCCATAGACCATTCTAGAGCCACCCAGGGCCCTTGTAAATGCCCTCAGACAATTCCAGAGCACCCCAGGGCCCTTCTAATTGCCTGCAGACCCATCTAGAGCTCCCCGGGGCCTTTCAAAAGGCCCCCAGACCCTTCTAGATCCCCGAGGACCATTCTAAAGTCCCCTAGAACATTCTAGATCTCGTCAGGGCCCTTCTAAATGCCTCCAGACCCTTCTAGAGACCCCCAGGGCCATTCTAAGGGGCCCCAGACCCTTCTAGAAACACCTAGGGTGATTTTAAAGGCCCCCAGACCCATCTAGAAAACCCCAGGGCACATCTAAAGCCTCCCAGATCATTCTAGATGCACCCAGAGACATTTTAAAGACCACCAGACCCTTCTACAGCACACCAGGGCCCTTCTAAAGGCCCCCAGACCTTTCTAGAGCACCCCAGTGCACATCTAAAGGCCCCAACACCCTTCTATAACACCCAAGTACCCTTCTAAAGGCCCCCAGACCCTTCTACAGCACACCAGGTCCCTTCTAAAGGCCCCCAGACCTTTCTAGAGTCCCTCATGACCCTTCTAAATGCCCTCAGAACCTTCTAGAGCCTTTCAAGGCCCTTCTAAAGGCACCCAGACCATTCCAGAGCAAACTAAGGCACTTCTAAAGCCCCCCAGACCCTTGTAGATTACCCCAGGGCCCTTCTAAATGGCCCCAGACCATTCTAGAGTTCCCCAGGACCCTTCAAAAGGCCCCCAGACCATTCTAGAACCCCCCAAGGCCTTTCTAAATGCCCCCAGAACCTTCTAGATCCACCCAGTGCCCTTCTAAAAGCCCCCAGACCCTTCTAGAGCCCCCCCGAGCCTATCTAAAGGCCTCCAGACCATTCTAGCGCCCCTCAGGGAACTTCTAAAGGTACCCAACCCTTCTAGAGTTACCCAGGGTACTCCTAACCCCTCCCAGATCCTTCTAGATAATCCCAGGACCCTTATAAATGCACCCAGACCATTCCAGAGCTCCCTAGGACCCTTCTAGAGCCTCCCAGACCATTCTAGAGCCCATCATGACTCTTCTAGAGGTCTCCAGACCCTTCTAGAAACCCTCAAAACCTTCTAATGGACCCCAGACACTTCTAGAGCAAACCAGGGCCCTTCTAAGGGCACCCAGACCATTCTAGAGACACCCAGGGCACTTCTAATGGCCCAAAAACTCTTATAGAACTCTCCGGAGACCTTCTAAAGGCACCCAGAGCCCTCTAGAGCCCCCCAGGTCCCTTCTAAAGGACCCCAGAACCTTCTACATCACCCCAGTGCCCTTCTAACGGCCTCCAGACCCTTCTAGAGCCCCTCAGGGCACTTCTGAAAGCCCCCAGACCTTTCTAGAGACTACCAGGGCACTTCTAACTCCTCCCAGATCCTTCTAGATACCCCCAGAACCCTTATGAACGCACCCAGACCCCTCTAGAAACCCCCAGGGAACTTCTAAAGTCCCCCAGACCCTTCCAGAGACACTCAACACCCTACTAAAGGTCCCCAGACCATTCTAGAGATTCCCAGGGCCATTCTAAAGGACCCCAGACCTTTCTAGAGCCCCTCATGACCCTTCTAAATGCCTCCAAACCCTTCTAGACCCACTCAACACCCTTCTAAAGCTGCCCAGACCCATCAGACGCCCCCAGGGCCCTTCTAAATGCCCCCAGACCCTTCTAGAGCCACCTAGGTCATTTCTACAGTCCCCAAGACCTTTCTTGAGCCCCTCAAGACATTTCTAAGATCACCCAGACAAATCTTGAGCCCCCGAGGACCCTTCTAAATGTCCCCAGACCCTTCTAGAGCTCACCAGGGCCTTTCTAATGGTCCCCAGAGGCTTCTAGAGCCCCCCAGGGCATGTCTAATGGCCCCAAGACCCTTCTAGAACCCTCCAGGGCACAACTAACTCCTCCCAGACCCTTCTAGAGACCCTGAGGACACTTCTAATTCCCCCAGACCATTCTAGAGCCCACCAGGGCTCTTCTAAAGGCCACCAGACCCTTCTAGACCTCACCAGGGCCCTTCTAAATGCCCCCAGACCCTTCCAGAGACACTCAACACCCTTATAAAGGCCCCCAGACCCTTCTAGACCACCCAGGGACATTCCAAATTCCCCTAGACCGTTCTAGAGCCACCCAGAGCCCTTCTAATGTCCCCCAGACCTTTCTAGAACACCACTAGACATTTCTAAGATCATCCAGACCCTTCCAGAGCCCCCCAGGCACCTTCTAAACGCACCCAGACAATTCTAGAACCCCCAGAGCCCTTCCAAAGTCCCCCAGCCCTTTCTAGAAGCCCTCAAGACATTTCTAAGATCCCCCAGACACATCTAGAGCCCCCGAGGACCCTTCTAAATGTCCCCAGACCCTTATAGAGCCCCCCAGGGCACGTCTAAAGCCTTCCAGATCATTCTAGATGCACCCAGGGCCATTTTAAAGATCACCAGACCCTTCTAGTCCCCCCCCCGAGCACTTCTAAATGCCTTCAGACTCTGCTGGAGCACCTCAGGGCCCTTCTAAAGGCTCCCAGACCACTCTAGAGCCCCTCAAGTCCTTTCTAGAGGCTTCCAAACTACTCTACAGCCCCCCAGGGCCCTTCAAGAAGTCCACAGACCATTCTAGGGCCCCCCAGGGCCTTGCTAAATGCCCACACACCCTTCTAGAGCCCCCCAGGGCTCTTCTATAGGATCCCAGACCCTTCTAAAGACCCTCAAGACACTTCTAAAATCCACCAGACCGTTCTAGAGCCCCTGTGGAACCTTCTAAATGTACCCAGACCCTTCTAGAGCCCTTCAAGTCCTTTCTAGAGGCCCCCAAACTATTCTACAGCCCCTCAGGGCCCTTCTAAATGCCCCCAGACTCTTCTAGAGCCACCTAGGTCCTTTCTAAAGTCCCCTTCCTTTAACCCCTCAAGACATTTCTAAGATCACCCAGATAAATCTAGAGCCCCCGAGGACCCTTCTAAATGTCCCCAGACCCTTCTAGAGCTCCCCAGGGCACGTCTAAAGCCTCCCAGATCATTCTAGATGCACCCAGGGCCATTTTAAAGATCACCAGACCCTTATACAGCACACCAGGGCCCTTCTAAAGGCCCCTAGACCTTTCTAGAGTCCCTCATGACCCTTCTAAATGCCCTCAGAACCTTCTAGAACCTTTCAAGGCCCTTCTAAAGGCACCCAGACCATTCCAGAGCAACCCACGGCACTTCTAAAGTCTCTCAGATCTTTCTAGAGCCCCTCAAGGCCTTTCTAAAGGCCCCCAAACCATTCTAGAGCTCACTAAGAGCCTTCTAAAGCCCCCCAGACCCTTGTAGATTACCCCAGGGCCCTTCTGAAGGCACCCAGACTATTCTAGAGCCCCTCATGACTCTTCTAAAGTCCCCCAGACCCTTCCAGAGCCCGTCATGACTGTTCTAAAATCCTCCAGACCCTTCTAGAACAACTCAAAACCCTTCTAAAGGACCCCAGACCCTTCTAGAGCAAACCAGGGCCCTTTTAAGGGCTGCCAGACCCTTCTAGAAACACCCAGGTCCCTTGTAAAGGCCCCCAGACCTTTCTAGAGCACCCCAGTGCACATCTAAAGACCCCAACACACTTCTATAACACCCAAGTACCCTTCTAAAGGCCTCCAGACCCTTCTAGAGACCCCCAGGGCCCTTCTAAAGGCCCCCAGACCTTTCTAGAGCCCCTCATGACCCTTTTAAATGCCCTCAGAACCTTCTAGAGCCTTTCAAGGCCCTTCTAAAGGCACCCAGACCATTCCAGAGCTAACTAAGGCACTTCTACAGCCCCCCAGACCCTTGCAGATTACCCCAGGGCCCTTCAAAAGGCCCCCAGACCATTCTAGAGTTCCCCAAGGCCTTTCTAAATGCCCCCAGAACCTTCTAGAATACCCCAGTGCCCTTCTAAAGGCCCCCAGACACTTCTAGAGTCCCCCAGAGCCTATCTAAAGGCCTCCAGACCATTCTAGTGCCCCTCAGGGAACTTCTAAAGGCACCCAACCCTTCTAGAGAAACCCAGGGTACTCCTAACCCCTCCCAGATCCTTCTAGATACTCCCAGGACCCTTATAAATGCATCCAGACCATTCTAGAGCCTCCCAGGGCCCTTCTAAAGGTCCCCAGACTAATCTAGAGTCAACCAGGGCCCTTCTAAGTGCCCCCAGGCCCTTCTAGAGCCTCCCAGGGCCCTTCTATGGGCCCCCAGACCCTTCTAGAAACCCCTAGGGTGATTTTTAAAGGCCCCCAGACCCATCTAGAAACCCCCAGGGCACATCTAAAGCCTCCCAGATCATTCTAGATGCACCCAGGGCCATTTTAAAGACCACCAGTCCCTTCTACAGCACACCAGGGCCCTTCTAAAGCCCCCCAGACCTTTCTAGAGCCCCTCAAGGCCTTTCTAAAGGCCCCCAAACAATTCTAGAGCCCACTAAGTCCCTTCTAAAGCCCCCCAGACCCTTGTAGATTACCCCAGAGCCCTTCTAAAGGCCCACAGACCATTCTAGAGCCCATCATGACTCTTCTAAAGTCCCCCAGACCCTTCTAGAGCCCGTCATGACTGTTCTAAAGGCCTCCAGATCCTTCTAGAGCCCGTCATGACTGTTCTAAAGGCCTCCAGACCCTTCTAGAACAACTCAAAACCCTTCTAAAGGACCCCAGACCCTTCTAGAGCAAACCAGGGCCCTTCTAAGGGCCGCCAGACCCTTCAATAGCCTCCCAGGTCCCTTGTAAAGGCCCCCAGACCTTTCTAGAGCACCCCAGTGCACATCTAAAGGCCCCAACACACTTCTAGAACACCCAGTACCCTTCTAAAGGCCTCCAGACCCTTCTAGAGCCCCTCAGGGCACTTCTAAAGGCCCCCAGAGCCTTCTAGAGACCCCCAGGGCACTTCTAACTCCTCCCAGATCCTCCTAGATACCTCCAGGACCCTTATGAACGCACCCAGACCCTTCTAGAGACCCCCAGGGCACTTCTAAAGTCCCCCAGACAATTCTAGAGCCCAGCAGGGCTCTTCCAAAGGCCCCCAGACCATTCTAGAGCAAACCAGGGCCATTCTAAAGGCCTCCAAACAGCTCTAGAGCCCCTTAAGTCCTTTCCAAAGGCACCCAAACTATTCTAGAGCCCCTGAAGTCCTTTCTAAAGGCCCCCAGACCTTTCTAGAGCCCCTCATGACCCTTCTAAAGGCACCCAGACCATTCCAGAGCCAACTAAGGCACTTCTAAAGCCCCCCAGACCCTTGTAGATTACCCCAGGGCCCTTCTAAAGGCACCCAGACCATTCTAGGGCACCCCAGGGCCTTGCTAAATGCCCACACACCCTTCTAGAGCCCCCCAGGGCCCTTCTATTGGATCCCAGACCCTTCTTAAGACCCTCAAGACACTTCTAAAATCCACCAGACCATTCTAGAGCCCCTGAGGCACCTTCTAAATGTACCCAGACCCTTCTAGAGCTGCCCAGGGCACTTCTAAAGGCACTCACACCAATCTAGAGCACCTCAATATCCTACTAAAGGCCCCCAATCTAATCTAGAGCCCCTCAGGGCCCTTCTATAGGATCCCAGATCCTTCTAGAGCCCCCCAGGGCCCTTCTAAAGGACCCCAGAGCATTCCAGAGCCTCTCATGGCCCTTCTATAGGCACCCAGACCATTCTAGAGCCACTCAGGGCCCTTCTGTAGGATCCCAAACCCTTCTAAAGACCCTCAAGACACTTCTAAAATCCCCCAGGCCCTTCTAGAGCCCCGAGAAACCTCCTAAATGTCCCCAGACCCTTCTAGAGCATCCCAAGGCCCTTCTAAAGGAGCCTACACCCATCTAGAGCACCTCAAGACCCTTCTAAAGGCACCCAGACACTTCTACAGCCCCTCAGGGCACTTCTAAAGAACCCCAGAGCATTCCAGAGCCTTTCACGGCCCTTCTTAAAGCCCCCAGACCATTCTAGAGCGCCCCCCGTGCACTTCTAATGGCCTTAAAACCCTTCTAGAACCCTCCAGGGCCCTTCTAAAGACACCCAGAGCCCTCTAGACCCCCCCAGGTCCCTTCTAAATGGCCCCAGACCCTTCTAGAGCCCCTCAAGGCCCTTCTAAATGGCCCCAGACCATTCCAGAGTTCCCCAGGGCCCTTCAAAAGGCTCCCAGACCATTCTAGAGTTCCCCGGGGCCCTTCAAAAGGCCCCCAGAACCTTCTAGAACCCCCCAGTGCCCTTCTAAAGGCCTCCAGACTCTTCTAGAGCCCCCCAGAGCATTTCTAAATGACCCCAGACCCTTCTAGAGCCCTCCAGAGCCATTCTAAAGGACCCCAGACCCTTCTACATGTCCTTTGGACCCTTTTTAAGCCCCCCCCGACCCTTGTAGAGGCCCTCTGGACCCATCTAAAGGCACCCAGACCCATCTAGGGACCCCCAGGATCGTTCTAAAGGCCACCAGACCCTTCTAGGGACCCCAAGGATTGTTCTAAAGGCCCCCAGACCCTTCTAGAGCCCCATGAGCCCTTCTAAAGAACCCAGACCATTCTAGAACCCCTAAGGCCCAGTCAAAGGGCTCCCAGACCCTTCTAGAGCAACTCTGGACCTTTCTAAATGCTGCCAGACCCTTCTAGAGCCCCTCAAGGCCCTTCTAACTGCCCCCAGTGTTTTCCAGAGCATCCGAGGGCACTTCAAAAGGCCTCCAGACCCTTCTGGAGCCCCTCATGACTGTTCTAAAGGCCTCCAGACCCTTCTAGAGGCCCCCAAGGCCCTTATAAATTACCCCAGACCCTTCTAGTGCCCCTCAAGTCCATTCTAAATGCCCCCAGACCCTTCTAGAGCCCCCCAGTGCCTTTCTAAAGGCCTCCAGACCCTTCTAGAGACCCCGGGGCCCTTCTAAAGGCCCCCAGACCTTTCTAGACCCCATCTGGACCATTCTAAAGGCACCCAGACCATTCTAGAGCCCCCCCAAACCTTTCTAAAGGTGCCCAGACCCTTCTAGAGCTTCTCATGTCCCTTCTAAAAGCCCCCAGACCCTTCTAGAGCCCCCCAGGGCCTTTCTAAAAGTCCCCAAACCATTCTAGAGCCCCCAAGGTCCCTTCTAAATGCCCTCTGACCCTTTTAGAGCGCCTCTGGACCCTTTTTAAAACCCCCAGGCACTTCTAGAGCCCCTCATGTTTCTTCTAAGGGCCCTCAGACCGTTCTAGAGCCCCTCATGTCCCCTCTGGGGCACCCAGGATGGTCTGGGGGCCTTTAGAAAGGCTCTGTGGGGATCTAGAAGGGTCTGAGGGGTTTTAGAAAGGCTATGGGTGGCTCTAGAGGGGTCCAGGGCCCTTTAGAACAGCCCTGGAGTGCTCTAAAAGGGTCTGAGGGCTTTAAGAAGGGACATGAGGGGCTCTAGAAGGGTCTGGGGGCCTTTAGAAGGGCTCTGTATGGCTCTAGAAGGGTCTTTGGGTACTTAGAAGGGTCCTGGGGAGCTCTAGAAGGGTCTGGGGGCATTTAGATTGGAATTATTGGGCTCTGGAATGGTTTTGGTGGCTTTAGAAAGGCATTGAGGAGCTCTAGAAGGATCTGGGATGCTTTAGAAGGGCCCGTGGGGGCTCTAGAAGGGTTTGGGGTCCTTTAGAATGGCTTTGGAGTGCTCTAGAAGAGTCTGGGGGCTTTAAGAAGGGACATAAGGGGCTCTAGAAGGGTCTGGAGGCCCTTAGAAGGGCTCTGCCGGGCTCTAGAATGGTCTGGGGTCCTTTAGAAGGGCTCTGGAGTGCTCTAGAAGGGTCTGTGGTCATTTAGAAGGTCCCTGAGAGGCTCTAGAAGGGTGTGGGTTCCTTAAGAAGGGTCAAGAAGCAATCTAGAATGGTCTGGGGGACTTTAGAAAAGTTTATGGGGGCTCTGGAAGGGTCTGGGTGCCTTTAGATGGGCCTTGTTGGGCTCTAGAATGGTTTGGGGGCCTTTAGAATGGCATTGAGGACCTCTAGAAGGGTCTGGGGTCCATTAGAATTGTCATGAGGGGCTCTAGAAGGGTCTGGGGGCATTTAGATGGCCCTTATTGGGCTCTCGAATGGTTTGGGGGCCTTTAGAAAGGCATTGAGGAGCTCTAGAAGGATCTGGGAGGCTTTAAAAGGGCTCTGGAAGGCTCTAGAAGGGTCTGGTGTCTCTAAGAGACCTAAAGGGCTCTAGAAGGGTCTGGGGGCCTTTCAAATGGCTCTGGGGGGCACTAGAATGGTCTGGGGGTCTTTAGAACGGTCCAGAGTGGATCTAGAAGGGTCTGTGGGCCTTTAGGATGGCCCTGGGGGGCTGTAGAAGGGTCTGGAGGCTTTTAGAAGGGCTCAGGAGGGCTATAGATGGGTCGGGGGGCCTTTAGAACAGCCCTGGTGGGCTCTAAAAGGGTCTGGGGTCCTTTAGAAGGGTCTTGAGGAGCTCTAGAAGGGTATGGGGGACCTTAGAAGGGATGTGAGGGACTCTCAAATGGTCTTGCAGCCTTCAGAAGTGCCCTGGGTGGCTCTAGAAGAGTCTGGGGGCTTTTAGAAGGGTAAAGAGGAGCTCTAGAAGGGTCTGGGGGCCTTCTAGAGCGCCCCAGGGTCCTTTTTAAGGACCCCAGTGTTTTCCAGAGCCCCCAGGGCCCTTCTAAAGGCCCCCAGACCCTTCTAGAGCCCCTCACAACTCTTCTTAAGGACTCCGGACCATTCTAGAGCTCCCCCAAGGCCCTTATAAATTACCCCAGACCCTTCTAGTGCCCACCAAGTCCCTTCTAAATGCCCCCAGACCGTTCTAGAGCCCCCCAGGGCCCTTCACAATTCCCCCAGACCATTGTAGATCCACCTAGGGTGCTTCTAAGGGCACCCAGACTCTTCTACAGCTCCTCAGAGCCTTTCTAGAGGACCCCAGACCATTCTAGAGCCCCTCAGAGCCCTTCTAAAGGAACCCTGACCCTTCCAGAGAACCCCAGGGCTCTTCTAAAGGCAACCAGACAATTCTAGAGGCCCTCTGGACCCTTTTTAAAGCCTTCAGACCCTTCTAGAGCCCCCTCCGAGCCTTTCTAAATGCCCCCAGACCCTTCTAGAGCCCATCTGTACCATTCCAAAGCCCCCCAGACCCTTCTAAAACAAACCAGAGGCCATCTAAAGGCCCCCAGACCCTTCTAGAGCCCCTCACATCCCTTCTAAGGGCCTCCACAACCTTTGAGAGCAACCCCAAGCCCTTGTAAAGTCCACCAGACCCTTCGAGAGCACCTCTGAACCCTTCTAAAGGCCCCCAGACCCTTCTAGAGCCCCTCTGAGAAATTCTAATTGCTCCCAGACCCTTCTAGAGCCCCCTACGGCTCTTCAAAATCCCCCCGACCATACTAGAGCCCCTCTGGACGCTTCTAAAGGCTCCCAGACCCTTCTAGAGCACCTCTTGACCCTTCTTAAGGCCCCCAGACCCTTCTAGAGCCCAACAAATCCCTAATAAGGACCCCCGGACCCTTCTAGAGCCACTCATGTCCCTTTTATAAAGCACCCAGACCCTCCTAGAGCCTCCCAGAGACCCTCTAAAGTCCCCCAGATGGTTCTAGAGCCCCCCAGGGCCTTTCTAAAAGCCCCTCAGGACCCTTCCAGAGCTCTCCAGAGCCCTTCTGAAGGCCCACAGACCCTTCTAGAGCCCCCCAGGGCCATTCTAAATGCTCCCAGGCACTTCTAGAACCCCTCAAGACCCTTCTAAAGGACCCTAAACCCTTCTAGAGCCCCTCAGAGCCCTTCTAAAGGCCCCCAGACCCTTCTAGGCTGCCTGTGGACACTTCTTAAGGACCCCAGACACTACAAGAGGCCCTCAGAACCCATCTAAAAGCCCCCAGACAATTCTGGAGCCCGCTACAGCCATTCTAAAGGCCCCAGACACTTCAAGAGCTCCCAAGGCACATTCTAAAAGCATCCAGGCCCTTCCAGAGTGCCTCTGGACCCTTCTAAAAGACACCAGACCCTTCTAGAGCCCCTCACGTTTATTCTAATGGCCCCCAGACTTTTCTATAGCCCCCCAGGTCCCTTCTAAAAGACCCCCGACCCTTCTAGAGCCCCTCACATTTCTTCTAATGGCCCCCAAACTTTTCTAGAGCCCCCCAGGTCCCTTCTAAAAGCCCCCAGACCCTTCTAGAGCCCCTCTGGACCATTCTAAAGGACCCAGACCCTTCTAGAGCCACCCCAGGGCCGTTCTAAAGACCCCCAGAAAATTCTAGAGCCCCCAAGGGCCCTTCTAAAGGCCCCCAGACCCTTCTAGAGCCCCTCACGTTTATTCTAATGGTCCCCAGACTTTTCTAGAGCCCCCCAGGTCCCTTCTAAAAGCCCCCAGACTCTTCTAGAGCACCTCTGGACCATTCTAAACGACCCAGACCCTTCTAGAGCAACCCCAGGGCCGTTCTAAAGAACCCCAGACCCTTCTAGAGCCCCCAAGAGCCCTTCTAAAGGCCCCCAGACCCTTCTAGAGCCCCCCTGAGACATTCTACATTCCCCCAGACCATTCTAGGTCACCTCTGGACACTTCTTTAAGGACCCCAGACTCTACTAGAGGCTCTCAGAGCCCTTATAAAAGCCCCCAGACAATTCTAGAGCCCCTTACTGCCATTCTAAAGGCCCCCAGACCCTTCTAGAGCTCCCAAGGCACCTTCAAAAAGCATCTAGGCCCTTCCAGAGCACCTCTGGACCCTTCTAAAGACCCCTCGACCCTTCTAGAGCCCCTCACATTTCTTCTAATGGCCCCCAGACTTTTCTAGAGCCCCCCAGGTCCCTTCTAAAAGCCCCCAGACCCTTCTAGAGCCCCTCTGGACCATTCTAAACGACCCAGACCCTTCTAGAGCCACACCAGGGCCATTCTAAAGACACCCAGACCCTTCTAGAGCCCCCAAGGGCCCTTCTAAAGGCCCCAGACCCTTCTAGAGCTCCCAAGGCACATTCAATAAGCATCTAGGCCCTTCCAGAGCACCTCTGGACACTTCTAAAGCCCCCCGACCCTTCTAGAGCCCCTCTGGACCATTCTAAACGACCCAGACCCTTCTAGAGCCACACCAGGGCCATTCTAAAGACACCCAGACCCTTCTAGAGCCCCCAAGGGCCCTTCTAAAGGCCCCAGACCCTTCTAGAGCTCCCAAGGCACATTCAATAAGCATCTAGGCCCTTCCAGAGCACCTCTGGACACTTCTAAAGGCCCCCGACCCTTCTAGAGCCCCTCTGGACCATTCTAAACGACCCAGACCCTTCTAGAGCCACCCCAGGGCCGTTCTAAAGACCCCCAGACAATTCTAGAGCCCCCAAGGGCCCTTCTAAAGGCCCCCAGACCCTTCTAGAGCACCTCTTGACCCCTCTTAAGGCCCCCAGACCCTTCTAGAGCCCCTCTGAGAACTTCTAATTGCCCCCAGACCATTCTAGAGCCCCCTACGGCTCTTCAAAATCCCCCCGACCATACTAGAGCCCCTCTGGACGCTTCTAAAGGCCCCCAGACCATTCTAGAGCCCCTCTGCACCGTTCTAAAGGACCCCAGACCCTTCTAGAGCACATCTGAACCCTTCTAAAGGCCCCCAGACCCTTCTAGAGCCCCCCTGAGACCTTCTACATTCCCCCAGACCATTCTAGGTCACCTCTGGACACTTCTTTAAGGACCCCAGACTCTACTAGAGGCTCTCAGAGCCCTTATAAAAGCCCCCAGACAATTCTAGAGCCCCCTACTGCCATTCTAAAGGCCCCCAGACCCTTCTAGAGCTCCCAAGGCACCTTCAAAAAGCATCTAGGCCCTTCCAGAGCACCTCTGGACCCTTCTAAAGACCCCCCGACCCTTCTAGAGCCCCTCACATTTCTTCTAATGGCCCCCAGACTATTCTAGAGCCCCCCAGGTCCCTTCTAAAAGCCCCCAGACCCTTCTAGAGCCCCTCTGGACCATTCTAAAGGACCCAGACCCTTCTAGAGCCACCCCAGGGCCGTTCTAAAGACCCCCAGACAATTCTAGAGCCCCCAAGGGCCCTTCTAAAGGCCCCCAGACCCTTCTAGAGCCCCTCACGCTTATTCTAATGGTCCCCAGACTTTTCAAGAGCCCCCCAGGTCCCTTCTAAAAGCCCCCAGACTCTTCTAGAGCCCCTCTGGACCATTCTAAATGACCCAGACCCTTCTAGAGCCACCCCAGGGCCGTTCTAAAGAACCCCAGACCCTTCTAGAGCCCCCAAGAGCCCTTCTAAAGGCCCCCAGACCCTTCTAGAGCCCCCCTGAGACATTCTACATTCCCCCAGACCCTTCTAGGTCACCTCTGGACACTTCTTAAGGACCCCAGACTCTACTAGAGGGTCTCAGAGCCCTTATAAAAGCCCCCAGACAATTCTAGAGCCCCCTACTGCCATTCTAAAGGCCCCCAGACCCTTCTAGAGCTCCCAAGGCACCTTCAAAAAGCATCTAGGCCCTTCCAGAGCACCTCTGGACCCTTCTAAAGACCCACCGACCCTTCTAGAGCCCCTCACATTTCTTCTAATGGCCCCCAGACTTTTCTAGAGCCCCCCAGGGCCATTCTAAAAGCCCCCAGACCCTTCTAGAGCCCCTCTGGACCATTCTAAACGACCCAGACCCTTCTAGAGCCACACCAGGGCCATTCTAAAGACACCCAGACCCTTCTAGAGCCCCCAAGGGCTCTTCTAAAGGCCCCAGACCCTTCTAGAGCTCCCAAGGCACATTCAATAAGCATCTAGGGCCTTCCAGAGCACCTCTGGACCCTTCTAAATCCCCCCGACCCTTCTAGAGCCCCTCTGGACCATTCTAAACGACCCAGACCCTTCTAGATCCACACCAGGGCCATTCTAAAGACACCCAGACCCTTCTAGAGCCCCCAAGGGCCCTTCTAAAGGCCCCAGACCCTTCTAGAGCTTCCAAGGCACATTCAATAAGCATCTAGGCCCTTCCAGAGCACCTCTGGACCCTTCTAAAGCCCCCCGACCCTTCTAGAGCCCCTCTGGACCATTCTAAACGACCCAGACCCTTCTAGAGCCACCCCAGGGCCGTTCTAAAGACCCCCAGACAATTCTAGAGCCCCCAAGGGCCCTTCTAAAGGCCCCCAGACCCTTCTAGAGCACCTCTTGACCCCTCTTAAGGCCCCCAGACCCTTCTAGAGCCCCTCTGAGAACTTCTAATTGCCCCCAGACCCTTCTAGAGCCCCCTACAGCTCTTCAAAATCCCCCCGACCATACTAGAGCCCCTCTGGACGCTTCTAAAGGCCCCCAGACCATTCTAGAGCCCCTCTGCACCGTTCTAAAGGACCCCAGACCCTTCTAGAGCACATCTGAACCCTTCTAAAGGCCCCCAGACCCTTCTAGAGCCCCCCTGAGACCTTCTACATTCCCCCAGACCATTCTAGGTCACCTCTGGACACTTCTTTAAGGACCCCAGACTCTACTAGAAGCTCTCAGAGCCCTTATAAAAGCCCCCAGACAATTTTAGAGCCCCCTACTGCCATTCTAAAGGCCCCCAGACCCTTCTAGAGCTCCCAAGGCACCTTCAAAAAGCATCTAGGCCCTTCCAGAGCACCTCTGGACCCTTCTAAAGACCCCCCGACCCTTCTAGAGCCCCTCACATTTCTTCTAAAGGCCCCCAGACTTTTCTAGAGCCCCCCAGGTCCCTTCTAAAAGCCCCCAGACCCCTCTAGAGACCCTCACGTTTATTCTAATGGCCCCCAGACTTTTCTAGAGCCCCCCAGGTCCCATCTAAAAGCCCCCCGACCCTTCTAGAGCCCCTCACATTTCTTCTAATGGCCCCCAGACTTTTCTAGAGCCCCCCGGGTCCCTTCTAAAAGCCCCCAGACCCTTCTAGAGCCCCTCTGGACCATTCTAAACGACCCAGACCCTTCTAGAGCCACCCCAGGGCCGTTCTAAAGACCCCCAGACCCTTCTAGAGCCCCCAAGGGCCCTTCTAAAGGCCTCCAGACCCTTCTAGAGCAACTCTTGACCCTTCTTAAGGCCCCCAGACCCTTCTAGAGCCCCTCTGAGAACTTCTAATTGCCCCCAGACCATTCTAGAGCACCCTACGGCTCTTCAAAATCCCCCCGACCATACTAGAGCCCCTCTGGACGCTTCTAAAGGCCCCCAGACCCTTCTAGAGGCCCTCTGGACCCTTTCTAAGGATCCCAAATCCATCTAGAGCCCAACCAAAACGTTCTAAAAGTCCCCAGACCCTTCTAGAGCCCCTCTGGACGCTTCTAAAGGCCCCCAGACCCTTCTAGAGCCCCTCTGGACAGTTCTAAAGGCCCCCAGACCCTGCTAGAGCACCTCTGAACCCTTCTAAAGGCCCCCAGACCCTTCTAGAGCACCTCTGAACCCTTCTAAAGGCCCCAGACCCTTCTAGAGCACCTCTGAACCCTTCTAAAGGCCCCCAGACCCTTCTAGAGCACCTCTTGACCCTTCTTAAGGAACCCAGACCCTTCTAGAGCCCCACACATCCCTAATAAGGGCCCCCGGACCCTTCTAGAGCCCCTCATGTCCCTTTTATAAAGCACGCAGACCCTTCTAGAGCCTCCCAGAGACCCTCTAAAGTCCCCCAGATGGTTCTAGAGCCCCCCAGGGCTCTTCTAAGGCCTCCAGACCCTTCTAGAGCGACCAAGGGCCCATCTAAAGGCCCCCAGACCCATCTAGAGCCCCCCAGGGCCTTTCTAAAAGCCCCTCAGGACCCTTCCAGAGCTCTCCAGAGCCCTTCTGAAGGCCCACAGACCCTTCTAGAGCCCCCCAGAGCCCTTCTAAATGCTCCCAGGCCCTTCTAGAACCCCTCAAGACCCTTCTAAAGGACCCTAAACCCTTCTAGAGCCCCTCTGAGCCCTTCTAAAGGCCCCCAGACCCTTCTAGGCTGCCTGTGGACACTTCTTAAGGACCCCAGACCCTACAAGAGGCCCTCAGAAACCATCTAAAAGCCCCCAGACAATTCTGGAGCCCCCTACAGCCATTCTGAAGGCCCCCAGACGCTTCTAGAGCTCCCAAGGCACATTCTAAAAGCATCCAGGCCCTTGAGAGCGCCTCTGGACCCTTCTAAAGGCCACCAGACCCTTCTAGAGCCCCTCACATTTCTTCTAATTTCCCCCAGACTTTTCTAGAGCCCCCCCGGTCCCTTCTAAAAGACCCCCGACCCTTCTAGAGCCACTCACATTTCTTCTAATGGCCCCCAGACTTTTCTATAGTCCCCAGGTCCCATCTAAAAGCACCCCAACCCTTCTAGAGCCCCTCACATTTCTTCTAATGGCCCCCAGACTTTTCTAGAGCCCCCCAGGTCCCTTCTAAAAGCCCCGAGACCCTTCTAGAGCCCCTCTGGACCATTCTAAATGACCCAGACCCTTCTAGAGCCAACCCAGGGCCGATCTAAAGACCCCCAGAAAATTCTAGAGCCCCCCAGGTCCCTTCTAAAGTCCCCCAGACCCTTCTAGAGCACCTCTGAGAACTTCTAATTGCACCCAGACCCTTCTAGAGCCCCCTACGGCTCTTCAAAATACCCCCGACCATACTAGAGCCACTCTGGACCCTTCTAAAGACCCCCCGACCCTTCTAGAGCCCCTCACATTTCTTCTAATGGCCCCAAGACTTTTCTAAAGCCCACCAGGTCCCTTCTAAAAGCCCCCCGACCCTTCTAGAGCCCCTCACATTTCTTCTAATGGCCCCCAGACTTTTCTAGAGCCCCCCGGGTCCCTTCTAAAAGCCCCCAGATCCTTCTAGAGCCCCTCTGGACCATTCTAAACGACCCAGACCTTTCTAGAGCCACCCCAGGGCCGTTCTAAAGACCCCCAGACCCTTCTAGAGCCCCCAAGGGCCCTTCTAAAGGCCTCCAGACCCTTCTAGAGCACCTCTTGACCCTTCTTAAGGCCCCCAGACCCTTCTAGAGCCCCTCTGAGAACTTCTAATTGCCCCCAGACCCTTCTAGAGCCCCCTACGGCTCTTCAAAATCCCCCCGACCCTACTAGAGCCCCTCTGGTCGCTTCTAAAGGCCCCCAAACCCTTCTAGAGGCCTCTGGACCCTTTCTAAGGACCCCAAATCCATCTAGAGCCCCACCAAAATGTTCTAAATATCCCCAGACCCTTCTAGAGCCACTCTGGACAGTTCTAAAGGCACCCAGACCCTTCTAGAACAATTCTGGACCCATCTAAAGGCCCCCAGACCATTCTAGAGCCCCTCTGCACAGTTCTAAAGGCCCCCAGACTCTGCTAGAGCAACTCTGATCCCTTCTAAAGGCCCCAGACCCTGCTAGAGCACCTCTGAACCCTTCTAAAGGCCCCCAGACCCTTCTAGAGAAAATCTGAACCCTTCTAAAAGACCCCAGACCCTTCTAGGTCACCTCTGGACGCTTCTTAAGGACTCCAGACAATCTATATAGAGGCTCTCAGAGCCTTTATAAAAGCCCCCAGACAATTCTAGAGCCCCCTACTGCCATTCTAAAGGCCCCCAGACCCTTCTAGAGCTCCCAAGGCACCTTCAAAAAGCATCTAGTCCCTTCAAGAGCACCTCTGGACCCTTCTAAAGACCCCCCGACCCTTCTAGAGCCCCTCACATTTCTTCTAATGGCACCCAGACTTTTCTAGAGCCCCCCAGGTCCCTTCTAAAAGCCCCCAGACCCTTCTAGAGCCCCTCTGAGAAATTCTAATTGCCCCCAGACCCTTCTAGAGCCAACCCAGGGCCGTTCTAAATACCCCCAGACAATTCTAGAGCCCCCAAGGGCCCTTCTAAAGGCCCCAGACCATTCTAGAGCACCTCTTGACCCTTCTTAAGGCCCCCAGACCCTTCTAGAGCCCCACACATCCCTAATAAGGGCCCCCGGACCCTTCTAGAGCCACTCATGTCCCTTTTATAAAGCACCCAGACCCTCCTAGAGCCTCCCAGAGACCCTCTAAAGTCCCCCAGATGGTTCTAGAGCCCCCCAGGGCTCTTCTAAGGCCTCCAGACCCTTCTAGAGCCACCAAGGGCCCATCTAAAGGCCCCCAGACCCATCTAGAGCCCCCCAGGGCCTTTCTAAAAGCCCCTCAGGACCCTTCCAGAGCTCTCCAGAGCCCTTCTGAAGGCCCACAGACCCTTCTAGAGCCACCCAGAGCCCTTCTAAATGCACCCAGGCCCTTCTAGAACCCCTCAAGACCCTTCTAAAGGACCCTAAACCCTTCTAGAGCCCCTCTGAGCCCTTCTAAAGGCCCCCAGACCCTTCTAGGCTGCCTGTGGACACTTCTTAAGGACCCCAGACCCTACAAGAGGCCCTCAGAACCCATCTAAAAGCCCCCAGACAATTCTGGAGCCCGCTACAGCCATTCTAAAGGACCCAGACGCTTCAAGAGCTCCCAAGGCACATTCTAAAAGCATCCAGGCCCTTCCAGAGCGACTCTGGACCCTTCTAAAGGCCACCAGACCCTTCTAGAGCCACTCACGTTTATTCTAATGGCCCCCAGACTTTCTAGAGCCCCCTGGGTCCCTTCTAAAAAACCCCCGACCTTTCTAGAGCCCCTCACATTTCTTCTAATGGCCCCCAGACTTTTCTAGAGCCCCCCAGGTCCCTTCTAAAAGCCCCCAGACCCTTCTAGAGCCCCTCTGGACCAGTCTAAATGACCCAGACCTATCTAGAGCCAACCCAGGGCCGTTGTAAAGTCCCCCAGACAATTCTAGAGCCCTCAAGGGCCCTTCTTAAGGCCCCCAGACCCTTCTAGAGCACCTCTTGACCCTTCTTAAGGAACCCAGACCCTTCTAGAGCCCCACACATCCCTAATAAGGGCCCCCGGACCCTTCTAGATCCTCTCATGTCCCTTTTATAAAGCACGCAGACCCTTCTAGAGCCTCCCAGAGACCCTCTCAAGTCCCCCAGATGGTTCTAGAGCCCCCCAGGGCTCTTCTAAGGCCTCCAGACCCTTCTAGAGCAACCAAGGGCCCATCTAAAGGCCCCCAGACCCATCTAGACCCCCCCAGGGCCTTTCTAAAAGCCCCTCAGGACCCTTCCAGAGCTCTCCAGAGCCCTTCTGAAGGCCCACAGACCCTTCTAGAGCCCCCCAGGGCCCTTCTAAATGCTCCCAGACCCTTCTAGAACCCCTCAAGACCCTTCTAAAGGACCCTAAACCCTTATAGAGCCCCTCTGAGCCCTTCTAAAGGCCCCCAGACCCTTCTAGGCTGCCTGTGGACACTTCTTAAGGACCCCAGACCCTACAAGAGGCCCTCAGAACCCATCTAAAAGCCCCCAGACAATTCTGGAGCCCCCTACAGCCATTCTAAAGGCCCCCAGACCCTTCTAGAGCTCCCAAGGCACCTTCAAAAAGCATCTAGGCCCTTCCAGAGCGCCTCTGGACCATTCTAAAGACTCTCCCGACCCTTCTAACGCCCCTCACATTTCTTCTAATGGCCCCCAGACTTTTCTATAGCCCCCCAGGTCCCTTCTAAAAGCCCCCAGACCCTTCTAGAGCCCCTCTGGACCATTCTAAACGACCCAGACCCTTCTAGAGCCACCCCAGGGCCATTCTAAAGACCCCCAGACCCTTCTAGAGACCCCAAGGGCCCTTCTAAAGGCCCCCAGACCCTTCTAGAGCACCTCTTGACCCTTCTTAAGGCCTCCAGACCCTTCTAGAGCCCCCTACGGCTCTTCAAAATCCCCCCGACCATACTAGAGCCCCTCTGGACGCTTCTAAAGGCCCCCAGACCCTTCTAGAGGCCTTCGGGCCCTTTCTAAGGACCCCAAATCCATCTAGAGCCCCACCAGAACGTTCTAAAAGTCCCCAGACCCTTCTAGAGCCCCTCTGGACAGTTCTAAAAGCACCCAGACCCTTCTAGAGCACCTCTGAACCCTTTTAAAGGCCCCAGACGATTCTAGAGCCCCTCTGAGCGCCCTTCTAAAGGCCCCCAGACCCTTCTAGGCTGCCTGTGGACACTTCTTAAGGACCCCAGACCCTACAAGAGGCCCTCAGAACCCATCTAAAAGCCCCCAGACAATTCTGGAGCCCCCTACAGCTATTCTAAAGGCCCCCAGACTCTTCAAGAGCTCCCAAGGCACATTCTAAAAGCATCCAGGCCCTTCCAGAGCGACTCTGGACCCTTCTAAAGGCCACCAGACCCTTCTAGAGCCCCTCACATTTATTCTAATTTCCCCCAGACTTTCTAGAGCCCCCCAGGTCCCTTCTAAAAGACCCCCGACCCTTTTAGAGCCCCTCACATTTTTCTAATGGCCCCCAGACTTTTCTAGAGCCCCCCGGGTCCCTTCTAAAAGCCCCCAGACCCTTCTAGAGCCCCTCTGGACCATTCTAAACGACCCAGACCCTTCTAGAGCCACACCAGGGCCATTCTAAAGACACCCAGACCCTTCTAGAGCCCCCAAGGGCCCTTCTAAAGGCCCCAGACCCTTCTAGAGCTCCCAAGGCACATTCAATAAGCATCTAGGCCCTTCCAGAGCACCTCTGGACACTTCTAAAGCCCCCCGACCCTTCTAGAGCCCCTCTGGACCATTCTAAACGACCCAGACCCTTCTAGAGCCACACCAGGGCCATTCTAAAGACACCCAGACCCTTCTAGAGCCCCCAAGGGCCCTTCTAAAGGCCCCAGACCCTTCTAGAGCTCCCAAGGCACATTCAATAAGCATCTAGGCCCTTCCAGAGCACCTCTGGACACTTCTAAAGGCCCCCGACCCTTCTAGAGCCCCTCTGGACCATTCTAAACGACCCAGACCCTTCTAGAGCCACCCCAGGGCCGTTCTAAAGACCCCCAGACAATTCTAGAGCCCCCAAGGGCCCTTCTAAAGGCCCCCAGACCCTTCTAGAGCACCTCTTGACCCCTCTTAAGGCCCCCAGACCCTTCTAGAGCCCCTCTGAGAACTTCTAATTGCCCCCAGACCATTCTAGAGCCCCCTACGGCTCTTCAAAATCCCCCCGACCATACTAGAGCCCCTCTGGACGCTTCTAAAGGCCCCCAGACCATTCTAGAGCCCCTCTGCACCGTTCTAAAGGACCCCAGACCCTTCTAGAGCACATCTGAACCCTTCTAAAGGCCCCCAGACCCTTCTAGAGCCCCCCTGAGACCTTCTACATTCCCCCAGACCATTCTAGGTCACCTCTGGACACTTCTTTAAGGACCCCAGACTCTACTAGAGGCTCTCAGAGCCCTTATAAAAGCCCCCAGACAATTCTAGAGCCCCCTACTGCCATTCTAAAGGCCCCCAGACCCTTCTAGAGCTCCCAAGGCACCTTCAAAAAGCATCTAGGCCCTTCCAGAGCACCTCTGGACCCTTCTAAAGACCCCCCGACCCTTCTAGAGCCCCTCACATTTCTTCTAATGGCCCCCAGACTATTCTAGAGCCCCCCAGGTCCCTTCTAAAAGCCCCCAGACCCTTCTAGAGCCCCTCTGGACCATTCTAAAGGACCCAGACCCTTCTAGAGCCACCCCAGGGCCGTTCTAAAGACCCCCAGACAATTCTAGAGCCCCCAAGGGCCCTTCTAAAGGCCCCCAGACCCTTCTAGAGCCCCTCACGCTTATTCTAATGGTCCCCAGACTTTTCAAGAGCCCCCCAGGTCCCTTCTAAAAGCCCCCAGACTCTTCTAGAGCCCCTCTGGACCATTCTAAATGACCCAGACCCTTCTAGAGCCACCCCAGGGCCGTTCTAAAGAACCCCAGACCCTTCTAGAGCCCCCAAGAGCCCTTCTAAAGGCCCCCAGACCCTTCTAGAGCCCCCCTGAGACATTCTACATTCCCCCAGACCCTTCTAGGTCACCTCTGGACACTTCTTAAGGACCCCAGACTCTACTAGAGGGTCTCAGAGCCCTTATAAAAGCCCCCAGACAATTCTAGAGCCCCCTACTGCCATTCTAAAGGCCCCAGACCCTTCTAGAGCTCCCAAGGCACATTCAATAAGCATCTAGGGCCTTCCAGAGCACCTCTGGACCCTTCTAAATCCCCCCGACCCTTCTAGAGCCCCTCTGGACCATTCTAAACGACCCAGACCCTTCTAGATCCACACCAGGGCCATTCTAAAGACACCCAGACCCTTCTAGAGCCCCCAAGGGCCCTTCTAAAGGCCCCAGACCCTTCTAGAGCTTCCAAGGCACATTCAATAAGCATCTAGGCCCTTCCAGAGCACCTCTGGACCCTTCTAAAGCCCCCCGACCCTTCTAGAGCCCCTCTGGACCATTCTAAACGACCCAGACCCTTCTAGAGCCACCCCAGGGCCGTTCTAAAGACCCCCAGACAATTCTAGAGCCCCCAAGGGCCCTTCTAAAGGCCCCCAGACCCTTCTAGAGCACCTCTTGACCCCTCTTAAGGCCCCCAGACCCTTCTAGAGCCCCTCTGAGAACTTCTAATTGCCCCCAGACCCTTCTAGAGCCCCCTACAGCTCTTCAAAATCCCCCCGACCATACTAGAGCCCCTCTGGACGCTTCTAAAGGCCCCCAGACCATTCTAGAGCCCCTCTGCACCGTTCTAAAGGACCCCAGACCCTTCTAGAGCACATCTGAACCCTTCTAAAGGCCCCCAGACCCTTCTAGAGCCCCCCTGAGACCTTCTACATTCCCCCAGACCATTCTAGGTCACCTCTGGACACTTCTTTAAGGACCCCAGACTCTACTAGAAGCTCTCAGAGCCCTTATAAAAGCCCCCAGACAATTTTAGAGCCCCCTACTGCCATTCTAAAGGCCCCCAGACCCTTCTAGAGCTCCCAAGGCACCTTCAAAAAGCATCTAGGCCCTTCCAGAGCACCTCTGGACCCTTCTAAAGACCCCCCGACCCTTCTAGAGCCCCTCACATTTCTTCTAAAGGCCCCCAGACTTTTCTAGAGCCCCCCAGGTCCCTTCTAAAAGCCCCCAGACCCCTCTAGAGACCCTCACGTTTATTCTAATGGCCCCCAGACTTTTCTAGAGCCCCCCAGGTCCCATCTAAAAGCCCCCCGACCCTTCTAGAGCCCCTCACATTTCTTCTAATGGCCCCCAGACTTTTCTAGAGCCCCCCGGGTCCCTTCTAAAAGCCCCCAGACCCTTCTAGAGCCCCTCTGGACCATTCTAAACGACCCAGACCCTTCTAGAGCCACCCCAGGGCCGTTCTAAAGACCCCCAGACCCTTCTAGAGCCCCCAAGGGCCCTTCTAAAGGCCTCCAGACCCTTCTAGAGCAACTCTTGACCCTTCTTAAGGCCCCCAGACCCTTCTAGAGCCCCTCTGAGAACTTCTAATTGCCCCCAGACCATTCTAGAGCACCCTACGGCTCTTCAAAATCCCCCCGACCATACTAGAGCCCCTCTGGACGCTTCTAAAGGCCCCCAGACCCTTCTAGAGGCCCTCTGGACCCTTTCTAAGGATCCCAAATCCATCTAGAGCCCAACCAAAACGTTCTAAAAGTCCCCAGACCCTTCTAGAGCCCCTCTGGACGCTTCTAAAGGCCCCCAGACCCTTCTAGAGCCCCTCTGGACAGTTCTAAAGGCCCCCAGACCCTTCTAGAGCACCTCTGAACCCTTCTAAAGGCCCCAGACCCTTCTAGAGCACCTCTGAACCCTTCTAAAGGCCCCCAGACCCTTCTAGAGCACCTCTTGACCCTTCTTAAGGAACCCAGACCCTTCTAGAGCCCCACACATCCCTAATAAGGGCCCCCGGACCCTTCTAGAGCCCCTCATGTCCCTTTTATAAAGCACGCAGACCCTTCTAGAGCCTCCCAGAGACCCTCTAAAGTCCCCCAGATGGTTCTAGAGCCCCCCAGGGCTCTTCTAAGGCCTCCAGACCCTTCTAGAGCGACCAAGGGCCCATCTAAAGGCCCCCAGACCCATCTAGAGCCCCCCAGGGCCTTTCTAAAAGCCCCTCAGGACCCTTCCAGAGCTCTCCAGAGCCCTTCTGAAGGCCCACAGACCCTTCCAGAGCCCCCCAGGGCCCTTCTAAATGCTCCCAGGCCCTTCTAGAACCCCTCAAGACCCTTCTAAAGGACCCTAAACCCTTCTAGAGCCGCTCTGAGCCCTTCTAAAGGCCCCCAGACCCTTCTAGGCTGCCTGTGGACACTTCTTAAGGACCCCAGACCCTACAAGAGGCCCTCAGAACCCATCTAAAAGCCCCCAGACAATTCTGGAGCCCCCTACAGCCATTCTGAAGGCCCCCAGACGCTTCTAGAGCTCCCAAGGCACATTCTAAAAGCATCCAGGCCCTTGAGAGCGCCTCTGGACCCTTCTAAAGGCCACCAGACCCTTCTAGAGCCCCTCACATTTCTTCTAATAGCCCCCAGACTTTTCTAGAGCCCCCCCGGTCCCTTCTAAAAGACCCCCGACCCTTCTAGAGCCACTCACATTTCTTCTAATGGCCCCCAGACTTTTCTATAGTCCCCAGGTCCCATCTAAAAGCACCCCAACCCTTCTAGAGCCCCTCACATTTCTTCTAATGGCCCCCAGACTTTTCTAGAGCCCCCCAGGTCCCTTCTAAAAGCCCCGAGACCCTTCTAGAGCCCCTCTGGACCATTCTAAATGACCCAGACCCTTCTAGAGCCAACCCAGGGCCGATCTAAAGACCCCCAGAAAATTCTAGAGCCCCCCAGGTCCCTTCTAAAGGCCCCCAGACCCTTCTAGAACACCTCTGAGAACTTCTAATTGCACCCAGACCCTTCTAGAGCCCCCTACGGCTCTTCAAAATACCCCCGACCATACTAGAGCCACTCTGGACCCTTCTAAAGACCCCCCAACCCTTCTAGAGCCCCTCACATTTCTTCTAATGGTCCCAAGACTTTTCTAAAGCCCACCAGGTCCCTTCTAAAAGCCCCCCGACCCTTCTAGAGCCCCTCACATTTCTTCTAATGGCCCCCAGACTTTTCTAGAGCCCCCCGGGTCCCTTCTAAAAGCCCCCAGATCCTTCTAGAGCCCCTCTGGACCATTCTAAACGACCCAGACCTTTCTAGAGCCACCCCAGGGCCGTTCTAAAGACCCCCAGACCCTTCTAGAGCCCCCAAGGGCCCTTCTAAAGGCCTCCAGACCCTTCTAGAGCACCTCTTGACCCTTCTTAAGGCCCCCAGACCCTTCTAGAGCCCCTCTGAGAACTTCTAATTGCCCCCAGACCCTTCTAGAGCCCCCTACGGCTCTTCAAAATCCCCCCGACCCTACTAGAGCCCCTCTGGTCGCTTCTAAAGGCCCCCAAACCCTTCTAGAGGCCTCTGGACCCTTTCTAAGGACCCCAAATCCATCTAGAGCCCCACCAAAATGTTCTAAATATCCCCAGACCCTTCTAGAGCCACTCTGGACAGTTCTAAAGGCACCCAGACCCTTCTAGAACAATTCTGGACCCATCTAAAGGCCCCCAGACCATTCTAGAGCCCCTCTGCACAGTTCTAAAGGCCCCCAGACTCTGCTAGAGCAACTCTGATCCCTTCTAAAGGCCCCAGACCCTGCTAGAGCACCTCTGAACCCTTCTAAAGGCCCCCAGACCCTTCTAGAGAAACTCTGAACCCTTCTAAAAGACCCCAGACCCTTCTAGGTCACCTCTGGACGCTTCTTAAGGACTCCAGACAATCTATATAGAGGCTCTCAGAGCCTTTATAAAAGCCCCCAGACAATTCTAGAGCCCCCTACTGCCATTCTAAAGGCCCCCAGACCCTTCTAGAGCTCCCAAGGCACCTTCAAAAAGCATCTAGTCCCTTCAAGAGCACCTCTGGACCCTTCTAAAGACACCCCCGACTCTTCTAGAGCCCCTCACATTTCTTCTAATGGCCCCCAGACTTTTCTAGAGCCCCCCAGGTCCCTTCTAAAAGCCCCCAGACCCTTCTAGAGCCCCTCTGAGAAATTCTAATTGCCCCCAGACCCTTCTAGAGCCAACCCAGGGCCGTTCTAAATACCCCCAGACAATTCTAGAGCCCCCAAGGGCCCTTCTAAAGGCCCCAGACCATTCTAGAGCACCTCTTGACCCTTCTTAAGGCCCCCAGACCCTTCTAGAGCCCCACACATCCCTAATAAGGGCCCCCGGACCCTTCTAGAGCCACTCATGTCCCTTTTATAAAGCACCCAGACCCTCCTAGAGCCTCCCAGAGACCCTCTAAAGTCCTCCAGATGGTTCTAGAGCCCCCCAGGGCTCTTCTAAGGCCTCCAGACCCTTCTAGAGCCACCAAGGGCCCATCTAAAGGCCCCCAGACCCATCTAGAGCCCCCCAGGGCCTTTCTAAAAGCCCCTCAGGACCCTTCCAGAGCTCTCCAGAGCCCTTCTGAAGGCCCACAGACCCTTCTAGAGCCACCCAGAGCCCTTCTAAATGCACCCAGGCCCTTCTAGAACCCCTCAAGACCCTTCTAAAGGACCCTAAACCCTTCTAGAGCCCCTCTGAGCCCTTCTAAAGGCCCCCAGACCCTTCTAGGCTGCCTGTGGACACTTCTTAAGGACCCCAGACCCTACAAGAGGCCCTCAGAACCCATCTAAAAGCCCCCAGACAATTCTGGAGCCCGCTACAGCCATTCTAAAGGACCCAGACGCTTCAAGAGCTCCCAAGGCACATTCTAAAAGCATCCAGGCCCTTCCAGAGCGACTCTGGACCCTTCTAAAGGCCACCAGACCCTTCTAGAGCCACTCACGTTTATTCTAATGGCCCCCAGACTTTCTAGAGCCCCCTGGGTCCCTTCTAAAAGCCCCCAGACCCTTCTAGAGCCCCTCTGGACCATTCTAAACGACCCAGACCCTTCTAGAGCCACCCCAGGCCCATTCTAAAGACCCCCAGACCCTTCTAGAGACCCCAAGGGCCCTTCTAAAGGCCCCCAGACCCTTCTAGAGCACCTCTTGACCCTTCTTAAGGCCTCCAGACCCTTCTAGAGCCCCCTACGGCTCTTCAAAATCCCCCCGACCATACTAGAGCCCCTCTGGACGCTTCTAAAGGCCCCCAGACCCTTCTAGAGGCCTTCGGGCCCTTTCTAAGGATCCCAAATCCATCTAGAGCCCCACCAGAACGTTCTAAAAGTCCCCAGACCCTTCTAGAGCCCCTCTGGACAGTTCTAAAAGCACCCAGACCCTTCTAGAGCACCTCTGAACCCTTTTAAAGGCCCCAGACGATTCTAGAGCCCCTCTGAGCCCTTCTAAAGGCCCCCAGACCCTTCTAGGCTGCCTGTGGACACTTCTTAAGGACCCCAGACCCTACAAGAGGCCCTCAGAACCCATCTAAAAGCCCCCAGACAATTCTGGAGCCCCCTACAGCTATTCTAAAGGCCCCCAGACTCTTCAAGAGCTCCCAAGGCACATTCTAAAAGCATCCAGGCCCTTCCAGAGCGACTCTGGACCCTTCTAAAGGCCACCAGACCCTTCTAGAGCCCCTCACATTTATTCTAATTTCCCCCAGACTTTCTAGAGCCCCCCAGGTCCCTTCTAAAAGACCCCCGACCCTTCTAGAGCCCCTCACATTTCTTCTAATGGCCCCCAGACTTTTCTAGAGCCCCCCGGGTCCCTTCTAAAAGCCCCCAGACCCTTCTAGAGCCCCTCTGGACCATTCTAAACGACCCAGACCCTTCTAGAGCCACCCCAGGGCCATTCTAAAGACCCCCAGACAATTCTAGAGCCACCCCAGGGCCCTTCTTAAGGCCCCCAGACCCTTCTAGAGCACCTCTTGACCCTTCTTAAGGAACCCAGACCCTTCTAGAGCCCCACACATCCCTAATAAGGGCCCCCGGACCCTTCTAGATCCTCTCATGTCCCTTTTATAAAGCACGCAGACCCTTCTAGAGCCTCCCAGAGACCCTCTCAAGTCCCCCAGATGGTTCTAGAGCCCCCCAGGGCTCTTCTAAGGCCTCCAGACCCTTCTAGAGCAACCAAGGGCCCATCTAAAAGCCCCCAGACCCTTCTAGAGCCACCCCAGGGCCGTTCTAAAGACCCCCAGACAATTCTAGAGCACCTCTCGACATTTCTTATGGCCCCCAGACCTTCTAGAGCACCTCTGAGAACTTCTAATTGCCCCCAGACCCTTCTAGAGCCCCCGACGGCTCTTCAAAATCCCCCCACTCTACTAGAGCCCCTCTGGACGCTTCTAAAGGCCCCAGACCCTTCTAGAGCCCCTCTGGACCCTTTCTAAGGACCCCAAATCCATCTAGAGCTCCACCAAAACGTTCTAAAGGCCCCCAGACCATTCTAGAGCACCTCTGCACCGTTCTAAAGGCCCCCAGACCCTGCTAGAGTACCTCTGAACCCTTCTAAAGGCCCCTAGACCCTTCTAGACCCACTCAAGACCATTCTTAATTCCCCCATACACTTCTAGAGCCCCCCGAGACCTTCTAAATTCCCCCAGACCCTTCTAGGTCAGCTCTGGACACGTCTTAAGGACCCCCGACTCTACTAGAGGATCTCAGAGCCCTTATAAAAGACCCCAGACAATTCTAGAGCTCCCTACAGCCATTCTAAAGGCCCCCAGACCCTTCTAGAGCTCCCAAGGCACCTTCAAAAAGCATCTAGACCCTTCCAGAGCAACTCTGGACCCTTCTAAATGCCCCCAGACCCTGCTAGAGAACCTCTGAACCCTTCTAAAGGCCCCCAGACTTTTCTAGACCCCACTGAGACCTTCTACATTCCCCCAGACCCTTCTAGGTCAACTCTGGACACTTCTTAAGGACCCCAGACTCTACTAGAGGCTCTCAGAGCCCTTATAAAAGCCCCCAGACAATTCTAGAGCCCCCTACGGCAATTCTAAAGGCCCCCAGACCTTTCAAGAGCTCCCAAGGCACCTTCAAAAAGCATCTAGGCCCTTCCAGAGCACCTCTGGACTCTTCTGAAGAGCCCCCAACCCTTCTAGAGCCCCTCACATTTCTTCTAATGGCCCCCAGACTTTTCTAGAGCCCCCCCGGTCCCTTCTAAAAGCCCCCAGACCCTTCTAGAGCCCCTCTGGACCATTCTAAACGACCCAGACCCTTCTAGAGCCACCCCAGGACCGTTCTAAAGACCCGCAGACAATTCTAGAGCCCCCAAGGGCCCTTCTAAAGGCCCCCAGACCCTTCTAGAGCACCTCTTGACCCTTCTTAAGGCCCCCAGACCCTTCTAGAGCCCCACACGTCCCTAATAAGGGCCCCCGGACCCTTCTAGAGCCACTCATGTCCCTTTTATAAAGCACCCAGACCCTCCTAGAGCCTCCCAGAGACCCTCTAAAGTCCCCCAGATGGTTCTAGAGCCCCCCAGGGCTCTTCTAAGGCCTCCAGACCCTTCTAGAGCGACCAAGGGCCCATCTAAAGGCCCCCAGACCCATCTAGAGCCCCCCAGGGCCTTTCTAAATGCCTCTCAGGACCCTTCCAGAGCTCTCCAGAGCCCTTCTGAAGGCCCACAGACCCTTCTAGAGCCACCCAGAGCCCTTCTAAATGCTCCCAAACCCTTCTAGAACCCCTCAAGACCCTTCTAAAGGACCCTAAACCCTTCTAGAGCCCCTCTGAGCCCTTCTAAAGGCCCCCAGACCCTTCTAGGCTGCCTGTGGACACTTCTTAAGGACCCCAGACCCTACAAGAGGCCCTCAGAACCCATCTAAAAGCCCCCAGACAATTCTGGAGCCCCCTACAGCCATTCTAAAGGCCCCCAGATGCTTCAAGAGCTCCCAAGGCACATTCTAAAAGCATCCAGGCCCTTCCAGAGCGCCTCTGGACCCTTCTAAAGGCCACCAGACCCTTCTAGAGCCCCTCACATTTATTCTAATGGCCCCCAGACTTTCTAGAGCCCCCGGGTCCCTTCTAAAAGGCCCCCGACCCTTCTAGAGCCCCTCACATTTCTTCTAATGGCCCCCAGACTTTTCTAGAGCCCTCCTGGTCCCTTCTAAAAGCCCCCAGACCCTTCTAGAGCCCCTCTGGACCATTCTAAACGACCCAGACCCTTCTAGAGCCACCCCAGGGCCATTCTAAAGACCCCCAGACAATTCTAGAGCCAACCCAGGGCCCTTCTTAAGGCCCCCAGACCCTTCTAGAGCACCTCTTGACCCTTCTTAAGGAACCCAGACCCTTCTAGAGCCCCACACATCCCTAATAAGGGCCCCCGGACCCTTCTAGATCCTCTCATGTCCCTTTTATAAAGCACACAGACCCTTCTAGAGCCTTCCAGAGACCCTCTCAAGTCCCCCAGATGGTTCTAGAGCCCCCCAGGGCTCTTCTAAGGCCTCCAGACCCTTCTAGAGCGACCAAGGGCCCATCTAAAGGCCCCCAGACCCATCTAGAGCCCCCCAGGGCCTTTCTAAAAGCCCCTCAGGACCCTTCCAGAGCTCTCCAGAGCCCTTCTGAAGGCCCACAGACCCTTCTAGAGCCCCCCAGGGCCCTTCTAAATGCTCCCAGGCCCTTCTAGAACCCCTCAAGACCCTTCTAAAGGACCCTAAACCCTTCTAGAGCCGCTCTGAGCCCTTCTAAAGGCCCCCAGACCCTTCTAGGCTGCCTGTGGACACTTCTTAAGGACCCCAGACCCTACAAGAGGCCCTCAGAACCCATCTAAAAGCCCCCAGACAATTCTGGAGCCCCCTACTGCCATTCTGAAGGCCCCCAGATGCTTCAAGAGCTCCCAAGGCACATTCTAAAAGCATCCAGGCCCTTCCAGAGCGCCTCTGGACCCTTCTAAAGGCCACCAGACCTTTCTAGAGCCACTCACGTTTATTCTAATGGCCCCCAGACTTTCTAGAGCCCCCTGGGTCCCTTCTAAAAGACCCCTGACCCTTCTACAGCCCCTCACATTTCTTCTAATGGCCCCCAGACTTTTCTAGAGCCCCCCAGGTCCCTTCTAAAAGCCCCCAGACCCTTCTAGAGCCCCTCTGGACCATTCTAAACGACCCAGACCCTTCTAGAGCCACCCCAGGGCCGTTCTAAAGACCCCCAGACAATTCTAGAGCCCCCAAGGGCCCTTCTAAAGGCCCCCAGACCCTTCTAGAGCACCTCTTGACCCTTCTTAAGGCCCCCAGACCCTTCTAGAGCCCCTCTGAGAACTTCTAATTGCCCCCAGACCCTTCTAGAGCCCCCTACGGCTCTTCAAAATCCCCCCGACCATACTAGAGCCCCTCTGGATGCTTCTAAAGGCCCCCAGACCCTTCTAGAGGTTTTCGGGCCCTTTCTAAGGACCCCAAATCCACCTAGAGCCCCACCAAAACGTTCTAAAAGTCCCCAGACCCTTCTAGATCCCCTCTGGACAGTTCTAAAGGAACCCAGACCCTTCTAGAACAATTCTGGACCCATCTAAAGGCCCCCAGACCATTCTAGAGCCCCTCTGCACAGTTCTAAACGTCCCCAGACCCTGCTAGAGGACCTCTGAACCCTTCTAAAGGCCCCCAGACCCTTCTAGAGCACCTCTGAACCCTTCTAAAGGCCCCCAGATCCTGCTAGAGCACCTCTGAACCCTTCTAAAGGCATCCAGACCCTTCTAGGTCACCTCTGAATCCTTCTAAAGGCCCCCAGACCCTTCTAGAGCACCTCTGAACCCTTCTAAATGCCCGCAGACATTTCTAGGTCATCTCTGGACACTTCTTAAGGACTCCAGACTCTACAAGAGGCTCTCAGAGCCTTTATAAAAGCCCCCAGACAATTCTAGAGCCCCCTATAGCCATTCTAAAGGCTCCCAGACCCTTCTAGAGCTCCCAAGGCACCTACAAAAATCATCTAGGCCCTTCCAGACCACCTCTGGACCCTTCTAAAGACCCCCCTGACCCTTCTAGAGCCCCTCACATTTCTTCTAATGGCCCCCAGACTATTCTAGAGCCCCCCAGGTCCCTTCTAAAAGCCCCCAGACCCTTCTAGAGCCTTTCTGGACCATTCTAAACCACCCAGACCCTTCTAGAGCCACCCCAGGGCCGTTCTAAAGACCCCCAGACAATTCTAGAGCGCCCAAGGGCCCTTCTAAATGCCCCCAGACCCTTCTAGAGCACCTCTTGACCCTTCTTAAGGCCCCCAGACCCTTCTAGAGCCCCCTACGGCTCTTCAAAATCCCCCCGACCATACTAGAGCCCCTCTGGACGCTTCTAAAGGCCCCCAGACCATTCTAGAGGCCTTTGGGCCCTTTCTAAGGACCCCAAATCCATCTAGAGCCCCACCAAAACGTTCTAAAAGTCCCCAGACCCTTCTAGAGCCCCTCTGGATGCTTCTAAAGGCACCCAGACCCTTCTAGAACAATTCTGGACCCATCTAAAGGCCCCCAGACCATTCTAGCGCCCCTCTGCACTGTTCTAAAGGCCCCCAGACCCTTCTAGAGCACCTCTGAACCCTTCTAAAGGCCCCCAGACCCTGCTAGAGCACCTCTGAACCCTTCTAAAGACCCCCAGACCTATCTAGAGCCCCCCTGAGACCTTCTAAATTCCCCCAGACCCTTCTAGGTCACCTCTGGACACTTCTTTAAGGACCCCAGACTCTACTAGAGGCTCTCAGAAGCCTTATAAAAGACCCCAGACCATTCTAGAGCCCCTCTGCACAGTTCTAAAGGCCCCCAGACCCTGATAGAGCACCTCTGATCCCTTCTAAAGGCCCCCAGACCCTGCTAGAGCACCTCTGAACCCTTCTAAAGGCCCCCAGACCCTTCTAGAGAACCTCTGAACCCTTCTAAAAGCCCCCAGACCCTTCTAGGTCACCTCTGGACGCTTCTTAAGGACTCCAGACTCTACTAGAGGCTCCCAGAGCCTTTATAAAAGCCCCCAGACAATTCTAGAGCCCCCTATAGCCATTCAAAAGGCTCCCAGACCCTTCTAGAGCTCCCAAGGCACCTTCAAAAAGCATCTAGTCCCTTCAAGAGCACCTCTGGACCCTTCTAAAGACACCCCCGACTCTTCTAGAGCCCCTCACATTTCTTCTAATGGCCCCCAGACTTTTCTAGAGCCCCCCAGGTCCCTTCTAAAAGCCCCCAGACCCTTCTAGAGCCCCTCTGGACCATTCTAAAGGACCCAGACCCTTCTAGAGTCACCCCAGGGCCGTTCTAAAGACCCCCAGACAATTCTAGAGCCCCCAAGGGCCCTTCTAAAGGCCCCCAGACCCTTCTAGAGCACCTCTTGACCCTTCTTAAGGCCCCCAGACCCTTCTAGAGCCCCCTACGGCTCTTCAAAATCCCCCCGACCATACTAGAGCCCCTCTGGACGCTTCTAAAGGCCCCCAGACCCTTCTAGAGGCCTTCGGGCCCTTTCTAAGGACCCCAAATCCATCTAGAGCCCCACCAAAACGTTCTAAAAGTCCCCAGACCCTTCTAGAGCCCCTCTGGACAGTTCTAAAAGCACCCAGACCCTGCTAGAGCACCTCTGAACCCTTCTAAAGGCCCCAGACGATTCTAGAGCCCCTCTGAGCCCTTCTAAAGGCCCCCAGACCCTTCTAGAACCCCTCAAGACCCTTCTAAAGGACCCTAAACCCTTCTAGAGCCCCCCTGAGACCTTCTAAATTCCCCCAGACCCTTCTAGGCTGCCTGTGGACACTTCTTAAGGACCCCAGACCCTACAAGAGGCCCTCAGAACCCATCTAAAAGCCCCCAGACAATTCTGGAGCCCCCTACTGCCATTCTGAAGGCCCCCAGATGCTTCAAGAGCTCCCAAGGCACATTCTAAAAGCATCCAGGCCCTTCCAGAGCGACTCTGGACCCTTCTAAAGGCCACCAGACCCTTCTAGAGCCACTCACATTTATTCTAATGTCCCCCAGACTTTCTAGAGCCCCCCGGGTCCCTTCTAAAAGGCCCCCGACCTTTCTAGAGCCCCTCACATTTCTTCTAATGGCCCCCAGACTTTTCTAGAGCCCTCCTGGTCCCTTCTAAAAGCCCCCAGACCCTTCTAGAGCCCCTCTGGACCATTCTAAACGACCCAGACCCTTCTAGAGCCACCCCAGGGCCTTTCTAAAAACCCCCAGACAATTCTAGAGCCAACCCAGGGCCCTTCTTAAGGCCCCCAGACCCTTCTAGAGCACCTCTTGACCCTTCTTAAGGAACCCAGACCCTTCTAGAGCCCCACACATCCCTAAAAAGGGCCCCCGGACCCTTCTAGATCCTCTCATGTCCCTTTTATAAAGCACACAGACCCTTCTAGAGCCTTCCAGAGACCCTCTCAAGTCCCCCAGATGGTTCTAGAGCCCCCCAGGGCTCTTCTAAGGCCTCCAGACCCTTCTAGAGCAACCAAGGGCCCATCTAAAGGCCCCCAGACCCATCTAGAGCCCCCCAGGGCCTTTCTAAAAGCCCCTCAGGACCCTTCCAGAGCTCTCCAGAGCCCTTCTGAAGGCCCACAGACCCTTCTAGAGCCCCCCAGGGCCCTTCTAAATGCTCCCAGGCCCTTCTAGAACCCCTCAAGACCCTTCTAAAGGACCCTAAACCCTTCTAGAGCCCCCCTGAGACCTTCTAAATTCCCCCAGACCCTTCTAGGCTGCCTGTGGACACTTCTTAAGGACCCCAGACCCTACAAGAGGCCCTCAGAACCCATCTAAAAGCCCCCAGACAATTCTGGAGCCCCCTACAGCCATTCTAAAGGCCCCCAGACCCTTCTAGAGCTCCCAAGGCACCTTCAAAAAGCATCTAGGCCCTTCCAGAGCGCCTCTGGAACATTCTAAAGACTCTCCCGACCCTTCTAGAGCCCCTCACATTTCTTCTAATGGCCCCCAGACTTTTCTAGAGCCCCCCAGGTCCCTTCTAAAAGCCCCCAGACCCTTCTAGAGCCCCTCTGGACCATTCTAAACTACCCAGACCCTTCTAGAGCCACCCCAGGAACGTTCTAAAGACCCCCAGACCCTTCTAGAGCCCCCAAGGGCCCTTCTAAAGGCCCCCAGACCCTTCTAGAGCACCTCTTGACCCTTCTTAAGGCCCCCAGACCCTTCTAGAGCCCCCTACGGCTCTTCAAAATCCCCCCGACCATACTAGAGCCCCTCTGGACGCTTCTAAAGGCCCCCAGACCCTTCTAGAGGCCTTCGGGCCCTTTCTAAGGACCCCAAATCCATCTAGAGCCCCACCAAAACATTCTAAAAGTCCCCAGACCCTTCTAGAGCCCCTCTGGACAGTTCTAAAAGCACCCAGACCCTGCTAGAGCACCTCTGAACCCTTCTAAAGGCCCCAGACGATTCTAGAGCCCCTCTGAGCCCTTCTAAAGGCCCCCAGACCCTTCTAGGCTGCCTGTGGACACTTCTTAAGGACTCCAGACCCTACAAGAGGCCCTCGGAACCCATCTAAAAGCCCCCAGACAATTCTGGAGCCCCCTACAGCCATTCTGAAGGCCCCCAGACCCTTCTAGAGCTCCCAAGGCACCTTCAAAAAGCATCTAGGCCCTTCCAGAGCGCCTCTGGACCATTCTAAAGACTCTCCCGACCCTTCTAGAGCCCCTCACATTTCTTCTAATGGCCCCAAGACTTTTCTAGAGCCCCCCAGGTCCCTTCTAAAAGCCCCCAGACCCTTCTAGAGCCCCTCTGGACCATTCTAAAGGACCCAGACCCTTCTAGAGCCACCCCAGGGCCGTTCTAAAGACCCCCAGACCCTTCTAGAGCCCCCAAGGGCCCTTCTAAAGGCCCCCAGACCCTTCTAGAGCACCTCTTGACCCTTCTTAAGGCCCCCAGACCCTTCTAGATCCCCCTACGGCTCTTCAAAATCCCCCCGACCATACTAGAGCCCCTCTGGACGCTTCTAAAGGCCCCCAGACCCTTCTAGAGGCCTTCGGGCCCTTTCTAAGGACCCCAAATCCATCTAGAGCCCCACCAGAACGTTCTAAAAGTCCCCAGACCCTTCTAGAGCCCCTCTGGACAGTTCTAAAAGCACCCAGACCCTGCTAGAGCACCTCTGAACCCTTCTAAAGGCCCCAGACGATTCTAGAGCCCCTCTGAGCCCTTCTAAAGGCCCCCAGACCCTTCTAGGCTGCCTGTGGACACTTCTTAAGGACCCCAGACCCTACAAGAGGCCCTCAGAACCCATCTAAAAGCCCCCAGACAATTCTGGAGCCCCCTACAGCCATTCTGAAGGACCCCAGATGCTTCAAGAGCTCCCAAGGCACATTCTAAAAGCATCCAGGCCCTTCCAGAGCGCCTCTGGACACTTCTAAAGGCCACCAGACCTTTCTAGAGCCACTCACGTTTATTCTAATGGCCCCCAGACTTTCTAGAGACCCCCGGGTCCCTTCTAAAAGACCCCCGACCCTTCTAGAGCCCCTCACATTTCTTCTAATGGCCCCCAGACTTTTCTAGAGCCCCCCAGGTCCCTTCTAAAAGCCCCCAGACCCTTCTAGAGCCCCTCTGGACCATTCTAAAGGACCCAGACCCTTCTAGAGCCACCCCAGGGCCGTTCTAAAGACCCCCAGACAATTCTAGAGCCCCCAAGGGCCCTTCTAAAGGCCCCCAGACCCTTCTAGAGCACCTCTTGACCCTTCTTAAGGCCCCCAGACCCTTCTAGAGCCCCTCTGAGAACTTCTAATTGCCCCCAGACCCTTCTAGAGCCCCCTACGGATCTTCAAAATCCCCCCGACCATACTAGAGCCCCTCTGGACGCTTCTAAAGGCCCCCAGACCCTTCTAGAGGTTTTCGGGCCCTTTCTAAGGACCCCAAATCCACCTAGAGCCCCACCAAAACGTTCTAAAAGTCCCCAGACCCTTCTAGATCCCCTCTGGACAGTTCTAAAGGCGCCCAGACCCTTCTAGAACAATTCTGGACCCATCTAAAGGCCCCCAGACCATTCTAGAGCCCCTCTGCACAGTTCTAAACGTCCCCAGACCCTGCTAGAGGACCTCTGAACCCTTCTAAAGGCCCCCAGACCCTTCTAGAGCACCTCTGAACCCTTCTAAAGGCCCCCAGAACCTGCTAGAGCACCTCTGAACCCTTCTAAAGGCATCCAGACCCTTCTAGGTCACCTCTGAATCCTTCTAAAGGCCCCCTGACCCTTCTAGAGCACCTCTGAACCCTTCTAAATGCCCGCAGACCTTTCTAGGTCACCTCTGGACATTTCTTAAGGACTCCAGACTCTACTAGAGGCTCTCAGAGCCTTTATAAAAGCCCCCAGACAATTCTAGAGCCCCCTACAGCCATTCTAAAGGCCCCCAGACCCTTCTAGAGCTCCCAAGGCACCTACAAAAAGCAGCTAGTCCCTTCCAGACCACCTCTGGACCCTTCTAAAGACCCCCCTGACTCTTCTAGAGCCCCTCACATTTCTTCTAATGGCCCCCAGACTTTTCTAGAGCCCCCCAGGTCCCTTCTAAAAGACCCCAGACCCTTCTAGAGCCCCTCTGGACCATTCTAAGCGACCCAGACCCTTCTAGAGCCACCCCAGGGCCGTTCTAAAGACCCCCAGACAATTCTAGAGCCCCCAAGGGCCCTTGTAAAGGCCCCCAGACCCTTCTAGAGCACCTCTTGACCCTTCTTTAGGGCCCCAGACCCTTCTAGAGCAGCTCTTGACCCTTCTTGAGGCCCCCAGACCATTCTAGAGCCCCCTACGGCTCTTCAAAATCCCCCCGACCATACTAGAGCCCCTCTGGACGCTTCTAAAGGCCCCCAGACCCTTCTAGAGGCCTTCGGGCCCTTTCTAAGGACCCCAAATCCATCTAGAGCCCCACCAAAACATTCTAAAAGTCCCCAGACCCTTCTAGAGCCCCTCTGGACAGTTCTAAAAGCACCCAGACCCTGCTAGAGCACCTCTGAACCCTTCTAAAGGCCCCAGACGATTCTAGAGCCCCTCTGAGCCCTTCTAAAGGCCCCCAGACCCTTCTAGGCTGCCTGTGGACACTTCTTAAGGACTCCAGACCCTACAAGAGGCCCTCGGAACCCATCTAAAAGCCCCCAGACAATTCTGGAGCCCCCTACAGCCATTCTGAAGGCCCCCAGACCCTTCTAGAGCTCCCAAGGCACCTTCAAAAAGCATCTAGGCCCTTCCAGAGCGCCTCTGGACCATTCTAAAGACTCTCCCGACCCTTCTAGAGCCCCTCACATTTCTTCTAATGGCCCCAAGACTTTTCTAGAGCCCCCCAGGTCCCTTCTAAAAGCCCCCAGACCCTTCTAGAGCCCCTCTGGACCATTCTAAACTACCCAGACCCTTCTAGAGCCACCCCAGGGCCGTTCTAAAGACCCCCAGACCCTTCTAGAGCCCCCAAGGGCCCTTCTAAAGGCCCCCAGACCCTTCTAGAGCACCTCTTGACCCTTCTTAAGGCCCCCAGACCCTTCTAGATCCCCCTACGGCTCTTCAAAATCCCCCCGACCATACTAGAGCCCCTCTGGACGCTTCTAAAGGCCCCCAGACCCTTCTAGAGGCCTTCGGGCCCTTTCTAAGGACCCCAAATCCATCTAGAGCCCCACCAGAACGTTCTAAAAGTCCCCAGACCCTTCTAGAGCCCCTCTGGACAGTTCTAAAAGCACCCAGACCCTTCTAGAGCACCTCTGAACCCTTCTAAAGGCCCCAGACGATTCTAGAGCCCCTCTGAGCCCTTCTAAAGGCCCCCAGACCCTTCTAGGCTGCCTGTGGACACTTCTTAAGGACCCCAGACCCTACAAGAGGCCCTCAGAACCCATCTAAAAGCCCCCAGACAATTCTGGAGCCCCCTACAGCCATTCTAAAGGCCCCCAGACTCTTCAAGAGCTCCCAAGGCACATTCTAAAAGCATCCAGGCCCTTCCAGAGCGCCTCTGGACCCTTCTAAAGGCCACCAGACCCTTCTAGAGCCCCTCACGTTTATTCTAATGGCCCCCAGACTTTTCTATAGCCCCCCAGGTCCCTTCTAAAAGACCCCCGACCCTTCTAGAGCCCCTCACATTTCTTCTAATGGCCCCCAGACTTTTCTAGAGCCCCCCAGGTCCCTTCTAAAAGCCCCCAGACCCTTCTAGAGCCACCCCAGGGCCGTTCTAAAGAACCCCAGACAATTCTAGAGCACCTCTCGACATTTCTTATGGCCCCCAGACCTTCTAGAGCACCTCTGAGAACTTCTAATTGCCCCCAGACCCTTCTAGAGCCCCCTACGGCTCTTCAAAATCCCCCCACTCTACTAGAGCCCCTCTGGACGCTTCTAAAGGCCCCAGACCCTTCTAGAGGCCCTCTGGACCCTTTCTAAGGATCCCAAATCCATCTGAAGCCCCACCAAAACGTTCTAAAGGCCCCCAGACCATTCTAGAGCACCTCTGCACCATTCTAAAGGCCCCCAGACCCTGCTAGAGAACCTCTGAACCCTTCTAAAGGCCCCCAGACTTTTCTAGAGCCCCACTGAGACATTCTACATTCCCCCAGACCCTTCTAGGTCAACTCTGGACACTTCTTAAGGACTCCATACTCTACTAGAGGCTCTCAGAGCCCTTATAAAAGCCCCCAGACAATTCTAGAGACCCCTACGGCAATTCTAAAGGCCCCCAGACTTTCTAGAGCTTCCAAGGCACCTTCAAAAAGCATCTAGGCCCTTCCAGAGCACCTCTGGACTCTTCTGAAGAGCCCCCAACCCTTCTAGAGCCCCTCACATTTCTTCTAATGGCCCCCAGACTTTTCTAGAGCCCCCCCGGTCCCTTCTAAAAGCCCCCAGACCCTTCTAGAGCCCCTCTGGACCATTCTAAACGACCCAGACCCTTCTAGAGCCACCCCAGGACCGTTCTAAAGACCCCCAGACAATTCTAGAGCCCCCAAGGGCCCTTCTAAAGGCCCCCAGACCCTTCTAGAGCACCTCTTGACCCTTCTTAAGGCCCCCAGACCCTTCTAGAGCCCCACACATCCCTAATAAGGGCCCCCGGACGCTTCTAGAGCCACTCATGTCCCTTTTATAAAGCACCCAGACCCTCCTAGAGCCTCCCAGAGACCCTCTAAAGTCCCCCAGATGGTTCTAGAGCCCCCCAGGGCTCTTCTAAGGCCTCCAGACCCTTCTAGAGCCACCAAGAGCCCATCTAAAGGCCCCCAGACCCATCTAGAGCCCCCCAGGGCCTTTCTAAAAGCCCCTCAGGACCCTTCCAGAGCTCTCCAGAGCCCTTCTGAAGGCCCACAGACCCTTCTAGAGCTCCCCAGGGCCCTTCTAAATGCTCCCAAACCCTTCTAGAACCCCTCAAGACCCTTCTAAAGGACCCTAAACCCTTCTAGAGCCCCTCTGAGCCCTTCTAAAGGCCCCTAGACCATTCTAGGCTGCCTGTGGACACTTCTTAAGGACCCCAGACCCTACAAGAGGCCCTCAGAACCCATCTAAAAGCCCCCAGACAATTCTGGAGCCCCCTACTGCCATTCTGAAGGACCCCAGATGCTTCAAGAGCTCCCAAGGCACATTCTAAAAGCATCCAGGCCATTCCAGAGCGCCTCTGGACACTTCTAAAGGCCACCAGACCTTTCTAGAGCCACTCACGTTTATTCTAATGGCCCCCAGACTTTCTAGAGACCCCCGGGTCCCTTCTAAAAGACCCCCGACCCTTCTAGAGCCCCTCACATTTCTTCTAATGGCCCCCAGACTTTTCTAGAGCCCCCCAGGTCCCTTCTAAAAGCCCCCAGACCCTTCTAGAGCCCCTCTGGACCATTCTAAATGACCCAGACCCTTCTAGAGCCACCCCAGGGCCGTTCTAAAGACCCCCAGACAATTCTAGAGCCCCCAAGGGCCCTTCTAAAGGCCCCCAGACCCTTCTAGAGCACCTCTTGACCCTTCTTAAGGCCCCCAGACCCTTCTAGAGCCCCTCTGAGAACTTCTAATTGCCCCCAGACCCTTCTAGAGCCCCCTACGGATCTTCAAAATCCCCCCGACCATACTAGAGCCCCTCTGGACGCTTCTAAAGGCCCCCAGACCCTTCTAGAGGTTTTCGGGCCCTTTCTAAGGACCCCAAATCCACCTAGAGCCCCACCAAAACGTTCTAAAAGTCCCCAGACCCTTCTAGATCCCCTCTGGACAGTTCTAAAGGCGCCCAGACCCTTCTAGAACAATTCTGGACCCATCTAAAGGCCCCCAGACCATTCTAGAGCCCCTCTGCACAGTTCTAAACGTCCCCAGACCCTGCTAGAGGACCTCTGAACCCTTCTAAAGGCCCCCAGACCCTTCTAGAGCACCTCTGAACCCTTCTAAAGGCCCCCAGAACCTGCTAGAGCACCTCTGAACCCTTCTAAAGGCATCCAGACCCTTCTAGGTCACCTCTGAATCCTTCTAAAGGCCCCCAGACCCTTCTAGAGCACCTCTGAACCCTTCTAAATGCCCGCAGACCTTTCTAGGTCACCTCTGGACATTTCTTAAGGACTCCAGACTCTACTAGAGGCTCTCAGAGCCTTTATAAAAGCCCCCAGACAATTCTAGAGCCCCCTACAGCCATTCTAAAGGCCCCCAGACCCTTCTAGAGCTCCCAAGGCACCTACAAAAAGCAGCTAGTCCCTTCAAGAGCACCTCTGGACCCTTCTAAAGACCCCCCTGACTCTTCTAGAGCCCCTCACATTTCTTCTAATGGCCCCCAGACTTTTCTAGAGCCCCCCAGGTCCCTTCTAAAAGACCCCAGACCCTTCTAGAGCCCCTCTGGACCATTCTAAGCGACCCAGACCCTTCTAGAGCCACCCCAGGGCCGTTCTAAAGACCCCCAGACAATTCTAGAGCCCCCAAGAGCCCTTGTAAAGGCCCCCAGACCCTTCTAGAGCACCTCTTGACCCTTCTTTAGGGCCCCAGACCCTTCTAGAGCAGCTCTTGACCCTTATTGAGGCCCCCAGACCCTTCTAGAGCCCCCTACGGCTCTTCAAAATCCCCCCGACCATACTAGAGCCCCTCTGGACGCTTCTAAAGGCCCCCAGACCATTCTAGAGGCCTTTGGGCCCTTTCTAAGGACCCCAAATCCATCTAGAGCCCCACCAAAACGTTCTAAAAGTCCCCAGACCCTTCTAGAGCCCCTCTGGATGCTTCTAAAGGCACCCAGACCCTTCTAGAACAATTCTGGACCCATCTAAAGGCCCCCAGACCATTCTAGCGCCCCTCTGCACAGTTCTAAAGGCCCCCAGACCCTTCTAGAGCACCTCTGAACCCTTCTAAAGGCCCCCAGACCCTGCTAGAGCACCTCTGAACCCTTCTAAAGACCCCCAGACCTATCTAGAGCCCCCCTGAGACCTTCTAAATTCCCCCAGACCCTTCTAGGTCACCTCTGGACACTTCTTAAGGACCCCAGACTCTACTAGAGGCTCTCAGAAACCTTATAAAAGACCCCAGACCATTCTAGAGCCCCTCTGCACAGTTCTAAAGGCCCCCAGACCCTGATAGAGCACCTCTGATCCCTTCTAAAGGCCCCCAGACCCTGCTAGAGCACCTCTGAACCGTTCTAAAGGCCCCCAGACCCTTCTAGAGAACCTCTGAACCCTTCTAAAAGCCCCCAGACCCTTCTAGGTCACCTCTGGACGCTTCTTAAGGACTCCAGACTCTACTAGAGGCTCCCAGAGCCCTTATAAAAGCCCCCAGACAATTCTAGAGCCCCTCTGGACCATTCTAAACGACCCAGACCCTTCTAGAGCCACCCCAGGTCCGTTCTAAAGACCCCCAGACAATTCTAGAGCCCCCAAGGGCCCTTCTAAAGCCCTCCAGACCCTTCTAGAGCACCTCTTGACCCTTCTTGAGGCCCCCAGACCCTTCTAGAGCCCCCTACGGCTCTTCAAAATACCCCCGACCATACTAGAACCCCTCTGGACGCTTCTAAAGGCCCCCAGACAATTCTAGAGGCCCTCGGGCCCTTTCTAAGGACCCCAAATCCATCTAGAGCCCCACCAAAACATTCTAAAAGTCCCCAGACCCTTCTAGAGCCCCTCTGGACAGTTCTAAAGGCACACAGACCCTGCTAGAGCACCTCTGAACCCTTCTAAAGGCCCCAGACGCTTCTAGAGCACCTCTGAACCCTTCTAAAAGCCCCCAGACCCTTCTAGAGCCTTTCTGGACCATTCTAAACCACCCAGACCCTTCTAGAGCCACCCCAGGGCCGTTCTAAAGACCCCCAGACAATTCTAGAGCCCCCAAGGGCCCTTCTAAAGGCCCCCAGACCCTTCTAGAGCACCTCTTGACCCTTCTTAAGGCCCCCAGACCCTTCTAGAGCACCTCTTGACCCTTCTTAAGGAACCCAGACCCTTCTAGAGCCCCACACATCCCTAATAAGGGCCCCCAGACCCTTCTAGAGCCACTCATGCCCCTTTTATAAAGCACCCAGACCCTCCTAGAGCCTCCCAGAGACCCTCTAAAGTCCCCCAGATGGTTCTAGAGCCCCCCAGGGCTCTTCTAAGGCCTCCAGACCCTTCTAGAGCAACCAAGGGCCCATCTAAAGGCCCCCAGACCCATCTAGACCCCCCCAGGGCCTTTCTAAAAGCCCCTCAGGACCCTTCCAGAGCTCTCCAGAGCCCTTCTGAAGGCCCACAGACCCTTCTAGAGCCCCCCAGAGCCCTTCTAAATGCTCCCAGGCACCTCTAGAACCCCTCAAGACCCTTCTAAAGGACCCTAAACCCTTCTAGAGCCCCTCTGAGCCCTTCTAAAGGCCCCCAGACCCTTCTAGGCTGCCTGTGGACACTTCTTAAGGAGCCCAGACCCTACAAGAGGCCCTCAGAACCCATCTAAAAGCCCCCAGACAATTCTGGAGCCCCCTACAGCCATTCTGAAGGCCCCCAGACACTTCTAGAGCTCCCAAGGCACATTCTAAAAGCATCCAGGCCCTTCCAGAGTGCCTCTGGACCCTTCTAAAAGACACCAGACCCTTCTAGAGCCCCTCACATTTCTTCTAATGGCCCCCAGACATTTCTAGAGCCCCCCAGGTCCCTTCTAAAAGCCCCCAGACCCTTCTAGAGCCCCTCTGGACCATTCTAAAGGACCCAGACCCTTCTAGAGCCACCCCAGGGCCGTTCTAAAGACCCCCAGACAATTCTAGAGCCCCCAAGGGCCCTTCTAAAGGCCCCCAGACCCTTCTAGAGCACCTCTTGACCCTTCTTAAGGCCCCCAGACCCTTCTAGAGCCCCTCTGAGAACTTCTAATTGCCCCCAGACCCTTCTAGAGCCCCCTACGGCTCTTCAAAATCCCCCCGACCATACTAGAGCCCCTCTGGTCGCTTCTAAAGGCCCCCAGACCATTCTAGAGGCCCTCGGGCCCTTTCTAAGGACCCCAAATCCATCTAGAGCCCCACCAAAACGTTCTAAATGTCCCCAGACCCTTCTAGAGCCCCTCTGGACAGTTCTAAAGGCACCCAGACCCTTCTAGAACAATTCTGGACCCATCTAAAGGACCCCAGACCATTCTAGAGCCCCTCTGCACAATTCTAAAGGCCTCCAGACCCTGCTAGAGCACCACTGATCCCTTCTAAAGGCCCCAGACCCTGCTAGAGCACCTCTGAACCCTTCTAAAGGCCTCCAGACCCTTCTAGAGAACCTCTGAACCCTTCTAAAAGCCCCCAGACCCTTCTAGGTCACCTCTGGACGCTTCTTAAGGACTCCAGACTCTACAAGAGGCTCTCAGAGCCTTTATAAAAGCCCCCAGACAATTCTAGAGCCCCCTACAGCCATTCTAAAGGCCCCCAGACCCTTCTAGAGCTCCCAAGGCACCTTCAAAAAGCAGCTAGTCCCTTCAAGAGCACCTCTGGACCCTTCTAAAGACACCCCCGACTCTTCTAGAGCCCCTCACATTTCTTCTAATGGCCCCCAGACTTTTCTAGAGCCCCCCAGGTCCCTTCTAAAAGCCCCCAGACCCTTCTAGAGCACCTCTGGACCATTCTAAGCGACCCAGACCCTTCTAGAGCCACCCCAGGGCCGTTCTAAAGACCCCCAGACAATTCTAGAGCCCCCAAGGGCCCTTCTAAAGGCCCCCAGACCTTCTAGAGCACCTCTTGACCCTTCTTAAGGCCCCCAGACCCTTCTAGAGCCCCTCTGAGAACTTCTAATTGCCCCCAGACCCTTCTAGAGCCCCCTACGGCTCTTCAAAATCCCCCCGACCATACTAGAGCCCCTCTGGTCGCTTCTAAAGGCCCCCAGACCATTCTAGAGGCCCTCGGGCCCTTTCTAAGGACCCCAAATCCATCTAGAGCCCCACCAAAACATTCTAAAAGTCCCCAGACCCTTCTAGAGCCCCTCTGGACAGTTCTAAAGGGACACAGACCCTGCTAGAGCACCTCTGAACCCTTCTAAAGGCCCCAGACGCTTCTAGAGCACCTCTGAACCCTTCTAAAAGCCCCCAGACCCTTCTAGAGCCTTTCTGGACCATTCTAAACCACCCAGACCCTTCTAGAGCCACCCCAGGGCCGTTCTAAAGACCCCCAGACAATTCTAGAGCCCCCAAGGGCCCTTCTAAAGGCCCCCAGACCCTTCTAGAGCACCTCTTGACCCTTCTTAAGGCCCCCAGACCCTTCTAGAGCACCTCTTGACCCTTCTTAAGGAACCCAGACCCTTCTAGAGCCCCACACATCCCTAATAAGGGCCCCCAGACCCTTCTAGAGCCACTCATGCCCCTTTTATAAAGCACCCAGACCCTCCTAGAGCCTCCCAGAGACCCTCTAAAGTCCCCCAGATGGTTCTAGAGCCCCCCAGGGCTCTTCTAAGGCCTCCAGACCCTTCTAGAGCAACCAAGGGCCCATCTAAAGGCCCCCAGACCCATCTAGACCCCCCCAGGGCCTTTCTAAAAGCCCCTCAGGACCCTTCCAGAGCTCTCCAGAGCCCTTCTGAAGGCCCACAGACCCTTCTAGAGCCCCCCAGAGCCCTTCTAAATGCTCCCAGGCACCTCTAGAACCCCTCAAGACCCTTCTAAAGGACCCTAAACCCTTCTAGAGCCCCTCTGAGCCCTTCTAAAGGCCCCCAGACCCTTCTAGGCTGCCTGTGGACACTTCTTAAGGACCCCAGACCCTACAAGAGGCCCTCAGAACCCATCTAAAAGCCCCCAGACAATTCTGGAGCCCCCTACAGCCATTCTGAAGGCCCCCAGACACTTCTAGAGCTCCCAAGGCACATTCTAAAAGCATCCAGGCCCTTCCAGAGTGCCTCTGGACCCTTCTAAAAGACACCAGACCCTTCTAGAGCCCCTCACATTTCTTCTAATGGCCCCCAGACATTTCTAGAGCCCCCCAGGTCCCTTCTAAAAGCCCCCAGACCCTTCTAGAGCCCCTCTGGACCATTCTAAAGGACCCAGACCCTTCTAGAGCCACCCCAGGGCCGTTCTAAAGACCCCCAGACAATTCTAGAGCCCCCAAGGGCCCTTCTAAAGGCCCCCAGACCCTTCTAGAGCACCTCTTGACCCTTCTTAAGGCCCCCAGACCCTTCTAGAGCCCCTCTGAGAACTTCTAATTGCCCCCAGACCCTTCTAGAGCCCCCTACGGCTCTTCAAAATCCCCCCGACCATACTAGAGCCCCTCTGGTCGCTTCTAAAGGCCCCCAGACCATTCTAGAGGCCCTCGGGCCCTTTCTAAGGACCCCAAATCCATCTAGAGCCCCACCAAAACGTTCTAAATGTCCCTAGACCCTTCTAGAGCCCCTCTGGACAGTTCTAAAGGCACCCAGACCCTTCTAGAACAATTCTGGACCCATCTAAAGGACCCCAGACCATTCTAGAGCCCCTCTGCACAATTCTAAAGGCCCCCAGACCCTGCTAGAGCACCACTGATCCCTTCTAAAGGCCCCAGACCCTGCTAGAGCACCTCTGAACCCTTCTAAAGGCCTCCAGACCCTTCTAGAGAACCTCTGAACCCTTCTAAAAGCCCCCAGACCCTTCTAGGTCACCTCTGGACGCTTCTTAAGGACTCCAGACTCTACAAGAGGCTCTCAGAGCCTTTATAAAAGCCCCCAGACAATTCTAGAGCCCCCTACAGCCATTCTAAAGGCCCCCAGACCATTCTAGAGCTCCCAAGGCACCTTCAAAAAGCATCTAGTCCCTTCAAGAGCACCTCTGGACCCTTCTAAAGACACCCCCGACTCTTCTAGAGCCCCTCACATTTCTTCTAATGGCCCCCAGACTTTTCTAGAGCCCCCCAGGTCCCTTCTAAAAGCCCCCAGACCCTTCTAGAGCACCTCTGGACCATTCTAAGCGACCCAGACCCTTCTAGAGCCACCCCAGGGCCGTTCTAAAGACCCCCAGACAATTCTAGAGCCCCCAAGGGCCCTTCTAAAGGCCCCCAGACCCTTCTAGAGCACCTCTTGACCCTTCTTAAGGCCCCCAGACCCTTCTAGAGCCCCTCTGAGAACTTCTAATTGCCCCCAGACCCTTCTAGAGCCCCCTACGGCTCTTCAAAATCCCCCCGACCATACTAGAGCCCCTCTGGTCGCTTCTAAAGGCCCCCAGACCATTCTAGAGGCCCTCGGGCCCTTTCTAAGGACCCCAAATCCATCTAGAGCCCCACCAAAACATTCTAAAAGTCCCCAGACCCTTCTAGAGCCCCTCTGGACAGTTCTAAAGGGACACAGACCCTGCTAGAGCACCTCTGAACCCTTCTAAAGGCCCCAGACGCTTCTAGAGCACCTCTGAACCCTTCTAAAAGCCCCCAGACCCTTCTAGAGCCTTTCTGGACCATTCTAAACCACCCAGACCCTTCTAGAGCCACCCCAGGGCCGTTCTAAAGACCCCCAGACAATTCTAGAGCCCCCAAGGGCCCTTCTAAAGGCCCCCAGACCCTTCTAGAGCACCTCTTGACCCTTCTTAAGGCCCCAGACCCTTCTAGAGCACCTCTTGACCCTTCTTAAGGAACCCAGACCCTTCTAGAGCCCCACACATCCCTAATAAGGGCCCCCAGACCCTTCTAGAGCCACTCATGCCCCTTTTATAAAGCACCCAGACCCTCCTAGAGCCTCCCAGAGACCCTCTAAAGTCCCCCAGATGGTTCTAGAGCCCCCCAGGGCTCTTCTAAGGCCTCCAGACCCTTCTAGAGCAACCAAGGGCCCATCTAAAGGCCCCCAGACCCATCTAGACCCCCCCAGGGCCTTTCTAAAAGCCCCTCAGGACCCTTCCAGAGCTCTCCAGAGCCCTTCTGAAGGCCCACAGACCCTTCTAGAGCCCCCCAGAGCCCTTCTAAATGCTCCCAGGCACCTCTAGAACCCCTCAAGACCCTTCTAAAGGACCCTAAACCCTTCTAGAGCCCCTCTGAGCCCTTCTAAAGGCCCCCAGACCCTTCTAGGCTGCCTGTGGACACTTCTTAAGGACCCCAGACCCTACAAGAGGCCCTCAGAACCCATCTAAAAGCCCCCAGACAATTCTGGAGCCCCCTACAGCCATTCTGAAGGCCCCCAGACACTTCTAGAGCTCCCAAGGCACATTCTAAAAGCATCCAGGCCCTTCCAGAGTGCCTCTGGACCCTTCTAAAAGACACCAGACCCTTCTAGAGCCCCTCACATTTCTTCTAATGGCCCCCAGACATTTCTAGAGCCCCCCAGGTCCCTTCTAAAAGCCCCCAGACCCTTCTAGAGCCCCTCTGGACCATTCTAAACGACCCAGACCCTTCTAGAGCCACCCCAGGGCCATTCTAAAGACCCCCAGACAATTCTAGAGCCCCCAAGGGCCCTTCTAAAGGCCCCCAGACCCTTCTAGAGCACCTCTTGACCCTTCTTAAGGCCCCCAGACCCTTCTAGAGCCCCTCTGAGAACTTCTAATTGCCCCCAGACCCTTCTAGAGCCCCCTACGGCTCTTCAAAATCCCCCCGACCATACTAGAGCCCCTCTGGACGCTTCTAAAGGCCCCCAGACCATTCTAGAGGCCCTCGGGCCCTTTCTAAGGACCCCAAATCCATCTAGAGCCCCACCAAAACGTTCTAAATGTCCCTAGACCCTTCTAGAGCCCCTCTGGACAGTTCTAAAGGCACCCAGACCCTTCTAGAACAATTCTGGACCCATCTAAAGGACCCCAGACCATTCTAGAGCCCCTCTGCACAATTCTAAAGGCCCCCAGACCCTGCTAGAGCACCACTGATCCCTTCTAAAGGCCCCAGACCCTGCTAGAGCACCTCTGAACCCTTCTAAAGGCCTCCAGACCCTTCTAGAGAACCTCTGAACCCTTCTAAAAGCCCCCAGACCCTTCTAGGTCACCTCTGGACGCTTCTTAAGGACTCCAGACTCTACTAGAGGCTCCCAGAGCCTTTATAAAAGCCCCCAGACAATTCTAGAGCCCCCTACAGCCATTCTAAAGGCCCCCAGACCATTCTAGAGCTCCCAAGGCACCTTCAAAAAGCAGCTAGTCCCTTCAAGAGCACCTCTGGACCCTTCTAAAGACACCCCCGACTCTTCTAGAGCCCCTCACATTTCTTCTAATGGCCCCCAGACTTTTCTAGAGCCCCCCAGGTCCCTTCTAAAAGCCCCCAGACCCTTCTAGAGCACCTTTGGACCATTCTAAGCGACCCAGACCCTTCTAGAGCCACCCCAGGGCCGTTCTAAAGACCCCCAGACAATTCTAGAGCCCCCAAGGGCCCTTCTAAAGGCCCCCAGACCCTTCTAGAGCACCTCTTGACCCTTCTTAAGGCCCCCAGACCCTTCTAGAGCCCCTCTGAGAACTTCTAATTGCCCCCAGACCCTTCTAGAGCCCCCTACGGCTCTTCAAAATCCCCCCGACCATACTAGAGCCCCTCTGGTCGCTTCTAAAGGCCCCCAGACCATTCTAGAGGCCCTCGGGCCCTTTCTAAGGACCCCAAATCCATCTAGAGCCCCACCAAAACATTCTAAAAGTCCCCAGACCCTTCTAGAGCCCCTCTGGACAGTTCTAAAGGGACACAGACCCTGCTAGAGCACCTCTGAACGCTTCTAAAGGCCCCAGACGCTTCTAGAGCACCTCTGAACCCTTCTAAAAGCCCCCAGACCCTTCTAGAGCCTTTCTGGACCATTCTAAACCACCCAGACCCTTCTAGAGCCACCCCAGGGCCGTTCTAAAGACCCCCAGACAATTCTAGAGCCCCCAAGGGCCCTTCTAAAGGCCCCCAGACCCTTCTAGAGCACCTCTTGACCCTTCTTAATGGCCCCAGACCCTTCTAGAGCAGCTCTTGACCCTTATTGAGGCCCCCAGACCATTCTAGAGCCCCCTACGGCTCTTCAAAATCCCCCCGACCATACTAGAGCCCCTCTGGACGCTTCTAAAGGCCCCCAGACCATTCTAGAGGCCTTTGGGCCCTTTCTAAGGACCCCAAATCCATCTAGAGCCCCACCAAAACGTTCTAAAAGTCCCCAGACCCTTCTAGAGCCCCTCTGGATGCTTCTAAAGGCACCCAGACCCTTCTAGAACAATTCTGGACCCATCTAAAGGCCCCCAGACCATTCTAGCGCCCCTCTGCACAGTTCTAAAGGCCCCCAGACCCTTCTAGAGCACCTCTGAACCCTTCTAAAGGCCCCCAGACCCTGCTAGAGCACCTCTGAACCCTTCTAAAGACCCCCAGACCTATCTAGAGCCCCCCTGAGACCTTCTAAATTCCCCCAGACCCTTCTAGGTCACCTCTGGACACTTCTTAAGGACCCCAGACTCTACTAGAGGCTCTCAGAAGCCTTATAAAAGACCCCAGACCATTCTAGAGCCCCTCTGCACAGTTCTAAAGGCCCCCAGACCCTGATAGAGCACCTCTGATCCCTTCTAAAGGCCCCCAGACCCTGCTAGAGAACCTCTGAACCCTTCTAAAGGCCCCCAGACCCTTCTAGAGAACCTCTGAACCCTTCTAAAAGCCCCCAGACCCTTCTAGGTCACCTCTGGACGCTTCTTAAGGACTCCAGACTCTACTAGAGGCTCCCAGAGCCTTTATAAAAGCCCCCAGACAATTCTAGAGCCCCCTATAGCCATTCTAAAGGCTCCCAGACCCTTCTAGAGCTCCCAAGGCACCTTCAAAAAGCAGCTAGTCCCTTCAAGAGCACATCTGGACCCTTCTAAAGACACCCCCGACTCTTCTAGAGCCCCTCACATTTCTTCTAATGGCCCCCAGACTTTTCTAGAGCCCCCCAGGTCCCTTCTAAAAGCCCCCAGACCCTTCTAGAGCCCCTCTGGACCATTCTAAACGACCCAGACCCTTCTAGAGCCACCCCAGGGCCATTCTAAAGACCCCCAGACAATTCTAGAGCCCCCAAGGGCCCTTCTAAAGGCCCCCAGACCCTTCTAGAGCACCTCTTGACCCTTCTTAAGGCCCCCAGACCCTTCTAGAGCCCCTCTGAGAACTTCTAATTGCCCCCAGACCCTTCTAGAGCCCCCTACGGCTCTTCAAAATCCCCCCGACCATACTAGAGCCCCTCTGGTCGCTTCTAAAGGCCCCCAGACCATTCTAGAGGCCCTCGGGCCCTTTCTAAGGACCCCAAATCCATCTAGAGCCCCACCAAAACATTCTAAAAGTCCCCAGACCCTTCTAGAGCCCCTCTGGACAGTTCTAAAGGGACACAGACCCTGCTAGAGCACCTCTGAACGCTTCTAAAGGCCCCAGACGCTTCTAGAGCACCTCTGAACCCTTCTAAAAGCCCCCAGACCCTTCTAGAGCCTTTCTGGACCATTCTAAACCACCCAGACCCTTCTAGAGCCACCCCAGGGCCGTTCTAAAGACCCCCAGACAATTCTAGAGCCCCCAAGGGCCCTTCTAAAGGCCCCCAGACCCTTCTAGAGCACCTCTTGACCCTTCTTAATGGCCCCAGACCCTTCTAGAGCAGCTCTTGACCCTTATTGAGGCCCCCAGACCATTCTAGAGCCCCCTACGGCTCTTCAAAATCCCCCCGACCATACTAGAGCCCCTCTGGACGCTTCTAAAGGCCCCCAGACCATTCTAGAGGCCTTTGGGCCCTTTCTAAGGACCCCAAATCCATCTAGAGCCCCACCAAAACGTTCTAAAAGTCCCCAGACCCTTCTAGAGCCCCTCTGGATGCTTCTAAAGGCACCCAGACCCTTCTAGAACAATTCTGGACCCATCTAAAGGCCCCCAGACCATTCTAGCGCCCCTCTGCACAGTTCTAAAGGCCCCCAGACCCTTCTAGAGCACCTCTGAACCCTTCTAAAGGCCCCCAGACCCTGCTAGAGCACCTCTGAACCCTTCTAAAGACCCCCAGACCTATCTAGAGCCCCCCTGAGACCTTCTAAATTCCCCCAGACCCTTCTAGGTCACCTCTGGACACTTCTTAAGGACCCCAGACTCTACTAGAGGCTCTCAGAAGCCTTATAAAAGACCCCAGACCATTCTAGAGCCCCTCTGCACAGTTCTAAAGGCCCCCAGACCCTGATAGAGCACCTCTGATCCCTTCTAAAGGCCCCCAGACCCTGCTAGAGAACCTCTGAACCCTTCTAAAGGCCCCCAGACCCTTCTAGAGAACCTCTGAACCCTTCTAAAAGCCCCCAGACCCTTCTAGGTCACCTCTGGACGCTTCTTAAGGACTCCAGACTCTACTAGAGGCTCCCAGAGCCTTTATAAAAGCCCCCAGACAATTCTAGAGCCCCCTATAGCCATTCTAAAGGCTCCCAGACCCTTCTAGAGCTCCCAAGGCACCTTCAAAAAGCAGCTAGTCCCTTCAAGAGCACATCTGGACCCTTCTAAAGACACCCCCGACTCTTCTAGAGCCCCTCACATTTCTTCTAATGGCCCCCAGACTTTTCTAGAGCCCCCCAGGTCCCTTCTAAAAGCCCCCAGACCCTTCTAGAGCCCCTCTGGACCATTCTAAACGACCCAGACCCTTCTAGAGCCACCCCAGGGCCATTCTAAAGACCCCCAGACAATTCTAGAGCCCCCAAGGGCCCTTCTAAAGGCCCCCAGACCCTTCTAGAGCACCTCTTGACCCTTCTTGAGGCCCCCAGACCCTTCTAGAGCCCCCTACGGCTCTTCAAAATCCCCCCGACCATACTAGAGCCCCTCCGGACGCTTCTAAAGGCCCCCAGACAATTCTAGAGGCCCTCGGGCCCTTTCTAAGGACCCCAAATCCATCTAGAGCCCCACCAAAACGTTCTAAAAGTCCCCAGACCCTTCTAGAGCCCCTCTGGACAGTTCTAAAGGCACACAGACCCTGCTAGAGCACCTCTGAACCCTTCTAAAGGCCCCAGACGCTTCTAGAGCACCTCTGAACCCTTCTAAAAGCCCCCAGACCCTTCTAGAGCCTTTCTGGACCATTCTAAACCACCCAGACCCTTCTAGAGCCACCCCAGGGCCGTTCTAAAGACCCCCAGACAATTCTAGAGCCCCCAAGGGCCCTTCTAAAGGCCCCCAGACCCTTCTAGAGCACCTCTTGACCCTTCTTATGGCCCCCAGACCCTTCTAGAGCACCTCTTGACCCTTCTTAAGGAACCCAGACCCTTCTAGAGCCCCACACTTGACCCTTCTTAAGGAACCCAGACCCTTCTAGAGCCCCACACATCCCTAATAAGGGCCCCCAGACCCTTCTAGAGCCACTCATGTCCCTTTTATAAAGCACCCAGACCCTCCTAGAGCCTCCCAGAGACCCTCTAAAGTCCCCCAGATGGTTCTAGAGCCCCCCAGGGCTCTTCTAAGGCCTCCAGACCCTTCTAGAGTGACCAAAGGCCCATCTAAAGGCCCCCAGACCCATCTAGAGCCCCCCAGGGCCTTTCTAAAAGCCCCTCAGGACCCTTCCAGAGCTCTCCAGAGCCCTTCTGAAGGCCCACAGACCCTTCTAGAGCCCCCCAGGGCCCTTCTAAATGCTCCCAGGCCCTTCTAGAACCCCTCAAGACCCTTCTAAAGGACCCTAAACCCTTCTAGAGCCCCTCTGAGCCCTTCTAAAGGCCCCCAGACCCTTCTAGGCTGCCTGTGGACACTTCTTAAGGACCCCAGACCCTACAAGAGGCCCTCAGAACCCATCTAAAAGCCCCCAGACAATTCTGGAGCCCCCTACAGCCATTCTGAAGGCCCCCAGACGCTTCTAGAGCTCCCAAGGCACATTCTAAAAGCATCCAGGCCCTTCCAGAGTGCCTCTGGACCTTTCTAAAAGACACCAGACCCTTCTAGAGCCCCTCACATTTCTTCTAATGGCCCCCAGACATTTCTAGAGCCCCCCAGGTCCCTTCTAAAAGCCCCCAGACCCTTCTAGAGCCCCTCTGGACCATTCTAAAGGACCCAGACCCTTCTAGAGCCACCCCAGGGCCGTTCTAAAGACCCCCAGACAATTCTAGAGCACCTCTCGACATTTCTTAAGGCCCCCAGACCCTTCTAGAGCCCCTCTGAGAACTTCTAATTGCCCCCAGACCCTTCTAGAGCCCCCTACGGCTCTTCAAAATTCCCCCGACCATACTAGAGCCCCTCTGGACGCTTCTAAAGGCCCCCAGACCATTCTAGAGCCCCTCTGCACCATTCTAAAGGCCCCCAGACCCTGCTAGAGGACCTCTGAACCCTTCTAAAGGCCCCCAGACCCTGCTAGAGTACCTCCGAACTCTTCTAAAGGACCCCAGACCCTTCTCGACTCACTCAAGGCCCTTCTAAATTACCTCAGACCCTTCTAGAGCCCCCCTGAGACCTCCTAAATTCCCCCAGACCCATCTAGGTCAACTCTGGACACTTCTTAAGGACCCCAGACTCTACTAGAGGCTCTCAGAGCCCTTATAAAAGCCCCCAGACAATTCTAGAGCCCCCTACAGCCATTCTAAAGGCCCCCAGACACTTCTAGAACTCCCAAGGACCTTCAAAAAGCATCTAGACCCTTCCAGAGCACCTCTGGACCCTTCTAAAGGCCCCCAGACCATTCTAGAGCACATCTGAACCCTTCTAGAGCACATCTGAACCCTTCTAAAGGCCGCCAGACCCTTCTAGAGCCCCTCTGAGACCTCCTAAATTCCCCCAGACCCATCTAGGTCAACTCTGGACACTTCTTAAGGACCCCAGACTCTACTAGAGGCTCTCAGAGCCCTTATAAAAGCCCCCAGACAATTCTAGAGCCCCCTACTGCCATTCTAAAGGCCCCCAGACCCTTCTAGAGCTCCCAAGGCACCTTCAAAAAGCATCTAGGCCCTTCCAGAGCACCTCTGGACCCTTCTAAAGACCCCCCGACCCTTCTAGAGCCCCTCACATTTCTTCTAATGGCCCCCAGACTTTTCTAGAGCCCCCCAGGTCCCTTCTAAAAGCACCCAGACCCTTCTAGAGCCCCTCTGGACCATTCTAAGCGACCCAGACCCTTCTAGAGCCACCCCAGGGCCGTTCTAAAGACCCCCAGACAATTCTAGAGCCCCCAAGGGCCCTTCTAAAGGCCCCCAGACCCTTCTAGAGCACCTCTTGACCCTTCTTAAGGCCCCCAGACCCTTCTAGAGCTCCCAAGGCACCTTCAAAAAGCATCTAGGCCCTTCCAGAGCACCTCTGGACCCTTCTAAAGACCCCCCGACCCTTCTAGAGCCCCTCACATTTCTTCTAATGGCCCCCAGACTTTTCTAGACCCCCCCAGGTCCCTTCTAAAGGCCCCCAGACCCTTCTAGAGCCCCTCTGGACCATTCTAAACGACCCAGACCCTTCTAGAGCCACCCCAGGGCCGTTCTAAAGACCCCCAGACAATTCTATAGCCCCCAAGGGTCATTCTAAAGGCCCCCAGACCCTTCTAGAGCTCCCAAGGCACCTTCAAAAAGCATCTAGGCCCTTCCAGAGCACCTCTGGACCCTTCTAAAGACCCCCCGACCCTTCTAGAGCCCCTCACATTTCTTCTAATGGCCCCCAGACTTTTCTAGAGCCCCCCAGGTCCCTTCTAAAAGCCCCCAGACCCTTCTAGAGCCCCTCTGGACCATTCTAAAGGACCCAGACCCTTCTAGAGCCACTCATGTCCCTTTTATAAAGCACCCAGACCCTCCTAGAGCCTCCCAGAGACCCTCTAAAGTCCCCCAGATGGTTCTAGAGCCCCCCAGGGCTCTTCTAAGGCCTCCAGACCCTTCTAGAGTGACCAAAGGCCCATCTAAAGGCCCCCAGACCCATCTAGAGCCCCCCAGGGCCTTTCTAAAAGCCCCTCAGGACCCTTCCAGAGCTCTCCAGAGCCCTTCTGAAGGCCCACAGACCCTTCTAGAGCCCCCCAGGGCCCTTCTAAATGCTCCCAGGCCCTTCTAGAACCCCTCAAGACCCTTCTAAAGGACCCTAAACCCTTCTAGAGCCCCTCTGAGCCCTTCTAAAGGCCCCCAGACCCTTCTAGGCTGCCTGTGGACACTTCTTAAGGACCCCAGACCCTACAAGAGGCCCTCAGAACCCATCTAAAAGCCCCCAGACAATTCTGGAGCCCCCTACAGCCATTCTGAAGGCCCCCAGACGCTTCTAGAGCTCCCAAGGCACATTCTAAAAGCATCCAGGCCCTTCCAGAGTGCCTCTGGACCTTTCTAAAAGACACCAGACCCTTCTAGAGCCCCTCACATTTCTTCTAATGGCCCCCAGACATTTCTAGAGCCCCCCAGGTCCCTTCTAAAAGCCCCCAGACCCTTCTAGAGCCCCTCTGGACCATTCTAAACGACCCAGTCCCTTCTAGAGCCACCCCAGGGCCGTTCTAAAGACCCCCAGACAATTCTAGAGCACCTCTCGACATTTCTTAAGGCCCCCAGACCCTTCTAGAGCCCCTCTGAGAACTTCTAATTGCCCCCAGACCCTTCTAGAGCCCCCTACGGCTCTTCAAAATTCCCCCGACCATACTAGAGCCCCTCTGGACGCTTCTAAAGGCCCCCAGACCATTCTAGAGCCCCTCTGCACCATTCTAAAGGCCCCCAGACCCTGCTAGAGGACCTCTGAACCCTTCTAAAGGCCCCCAGACCCTGCTAGAGTACCTCCGAACTCTTCTAAAGGACCCCAGACCCTTCTCGACTCACTCAAGGCCCTTCTAAATTACCTCAGACCCTTCTAGAGCCCCCCTGAGACCTCCTAAATTCCCCCAGACCCATCTAGGTCACCTCTGGACACTTCTTAAGGACCCCAGACTCTACTAGAGGCTCTCAGAGCCCTTATAAAAGCCCCCAGACAATTCTAGAGCCCCCTACAGCCATTCTAAAGGCCCCCAGACACTTCTAGAACTCCCAAGGACCTTCAAAAAGCATCTAGACCCTTCCAGAGCACCTCTGGACCCTTCTAAAGGCCCCCAGACCATTCTAGAGCATATCTGAACCCTTCTAGAGCACATCTGAACCCTTCTAAAGGCCGCCAGACCCTTCTAGAGCCCCTCTGAGACCTCCTAAATTCCCCCAGACCCATCTAGGTCACCTCTGGACACTTCTTAAGGACCCCAGACTCTACTAGAGGCTCTCAGAGCCCTTATAAAAGCCCCCAGACAATTCTAGAGCCCGCTACTGCCATTCTAAAGGCCCCCAGACCCTTCTAGAGCTCCCAAGGCACCTTCAAAAAGCATCTAGGCCCTTCCAGAGCACCTCTGGACCCTTCTAAAGACCCCCCGACCCTTCTAGAGCCCCTCACATTTCTTCTAATGGCCCCCAGACTTTTCTAGAGCCCCCCAGGTCCCTTCTAAAGGCCCCCAGACCCTTCTAGAGCCCCTCTGGACCATTCTAAGCGACCCAGACCCTTCTAGAGCCACCCCAGGGCCGTTCTAAAGACCCCCAGACAATTCTAGAGCCCCCAAGGGCCCTTCTAAAGGCCCCCAGACCCTTCTAGAGCACCTCTTGACCCTTCTTAAGGCCCCCAGACCCTTCTAGAGCTCCCAAGGCACCTTCAAAAAGCATCTAGGCCCTTCCAGAGCACCTCTGGACCCTTCTAAAGACCCCCCGACCCTTCTAGAGCCCCTCACATTTCTTCTAATGGCCCCCAGACTTTTCTAGACCCCCCCAGGTCCCTTCTAAAGGCCCCCAGACCCTTCTAGAGCCCCTCTGGACCATTCTAAACGACCCAGACCCTTCTAGAGCCACCCCAGGGCCGTTCTAAAGACCCCCAGACAATTCTATAGCCCCCAAGGGTCATTCTAAAGGCCCCCAGACCCTTCTAGAGCTCCCAAGGCACCTTCAATAAGCATCTAGGCCCTTCCAGAGCACCTCTGGACCCTTCTAAAGACCCCCCGACCCTTCTAGAGCCCCTCACATTTCTTCTAATGGCCCCCAGACTTTTCTAGAGCCCCCCAGGTCCCTTCTAAAAGCCCCCAGACCCTTCTAGAGCCCCTCTGGACCATTCTAAAGGACCCAGACCCTTCTAGAGCCACCCCAGGGCCATTCTAAAGACCCCCAGACAATTCTAGAGCCCCCAAGGGCCCTTCTTAAGGCCCTCAGACCCTTCTAGAGCACCTCTTGACCCTTCTTAAGGCCCCCAGACCCTTCTAGAGCCCCACACGTCCCTAATAAGGGCCCCCGGACCCTTCTAGAGCCCCTCTTGACCCTTCTTAAGGCCCCCAGACCCTTCTAGAGCCCCTCTGAGAACTTCTAATTGCCCCCAGACCCTTCTAGAGCCCCCTACGGCTCTTCAAAATCCCCCCGACCATACTAGAGCCCCTCTGGACGCTTCTAAAGGCCCCCAGACCATTCTAGAGGCCCTCGGGCCCTTTCTAAGGACCCCAAATCCATCTAGAGCCCCACCAAAACGTTCTAAATGTCCCTAGACCCTTCTAGAGCCCCTCTGGACAGTTCTAAAGGCACCCAGACCCTTCTAGAACAATTCTGGACCCATCTAAAGGACCCCAGACCATTCTAGAGCCCCTCTGCACAGTTCTAAAGGCCCCCAGACCCTGCTAGAGCACCACTGATCCCTTCTAAAGGCCCCAGACCCTGCTAGAGCACCTCTGAACCATTCTAAAGGCCTCCAGACCCTTCTAGAGAACCTCTGAACCCTTCTAAAAGCCCCCAGACCCTTCTAGGTCACCTCTGGACGCTTCTTAAGGACTCCAGACTCTACTAGAGGCTCTCAGAGCCTTTATAAAAGCCCCCAGACAATTCTAGAGCCCCCTACAGCCATTCTAAAGGCCCCCAGACCATTCTAGAGCTCACAAGACACCTTCAAAAAGCAGCTAGTCCCTTCAAGAGCACCTCTGGACCCTTCTAAAGACACCCCCGACTCTTCTAGAGCCCCTCACATTTCTTCTAATGGCCCCCAGACTTTTCTAGAGCCCCCCAGGTCCCTTCTAAAAGCCCCCAGACCCTTCTAGAGCCCCTCTGGACCATTCTAAGCGACCCAGACCCTTCTAGAGCCCCTCTGGACAGTTCTAAAGGGACACAGACCCTGCTAGAGCACCTCTGAACCCTTCTAAAGGCCCCAGACGCTTCTAGAGCACCTCTGAACCTTTCTAAAAGCCCCCAGACCCTTCTAGAGCCCCTCTGGACCATTCTAAACCACCCAGACCCTTCTAGAGCCACCCCAGGGCCGTTCTAAAGACCCCCAGACAATTCTAGAGCCCCCAAGGGCCCTTCTAAAGGCCCCCAGACCCTTCTAGAGCACCTCTTGACCCTTCTTAAGGCCCACAGACCCTTCTAGAGCCCCACACATCTCTAATAAGGGCCCCCAGACCCTTCTAGAGCCACTCATGTCCCTTTTATAAAGCACCCAGACCCTCCTAGAGCCTCCCAGAGACCCTCTAAAGTCCCCCAGATGGTTCTAGAGCCCCCCAGGGCTCTTCTAAGGCCTCCAGACCCTTCTAGAGTGACCAAAGGCCCATCTAAAGGCCCCCAGACCCATCTAGAGCCCCCCAGGGCCTTTCTAAAAGCCCCTCAGGACCCTTCCAGAGCTCTCCAGAGCCCTTCTGAAGGCCCACAGACCCTTCTAGAGCCCCCCAGGGCCCTTCTAAATGCTCCCAGGCCCTTCTAGAACCCCTCAAGACCCTTCTAAAGGACCCTAAACCCTTCTAGAGCCCCTCTGAGCCCTTCTAAAGGCCCCCAGACCCTTCTAGGCTGCCTGTGGACACTTCTTAAGGACCCCAGACCCTACAAGAGGCCCTCAGAACCCATCTAAAAGCCCCCAGACAATTCTGGAGCCCCCTACAGCCATTCTGAAGGCCCCCAGACGCTTCTAGAGCTCCCAAGGCACATTCTAAAAGCATCCAGGCCCTTCCAGAGTGCCTCTGGACCTTTCTAAAAGACACCAGACCCTTCTAGAGCCCCTCACATTTCTTCTAATGGCCCCCAGACATTTCTAGAGCCCCCCAGGTCCCTTCTAAAAGCCCCCAGACCCTTCTAGAGCCCCTCTGGACCATTCTAAACGACCCAGACCCTTCTAGAGCCACCCCAGGGCCGTTCTAAAGACCCCCAGACAATTCTAGAGCACCTCTCGACATTTCTTAAGGCCCCCAGACCCTTCTAGAGCCCCTCTGAGAACTTCTAATTGCCCCCAGACCCTTCTAGAGCCCCCTACGGCTCTTCAAAATTCCCCCGACCATACTAGAGCCCCTCTGGACGCTTCTAAAGGCCCCCAGACCATTCTAGAGCCCCTCTGCACCATTCTAAAGGCCCCCAGACCCTGCTAGAGGACCTCTGAACCCTTCTAAAGGCCCCCAGACCCTGCTAGAGTACCTCCGAACTCTTCTAAAGGACCCCAGACCCTTCTCGACTCACTCAAGGCCCTTCTAAATTACCTCAGACCCTTCTAGAGCCCCCCTGAGACCTCCTAAATTCCCCCAGACCCATCTAGGTCAACTCTGGACACTTCTTAAGGACCCCAGACTCTACTAGAGGCTCTCAGAGCCCTTATAAAAGCCCCCAGACAATTCTAGAGCCCCCTACAGCCATTCTAAAGGCCCCCAGACACTTCTAGAACTCCCAAGGACCTTCAAAAAGCATCTAGACCCTTCCAGAGCACCTCTGGACCCTTCTAAAGGCCCCCAGACCATTCTAGAGCACATCTGAACCCTTCTAGAGCACATCTGAACCCTTCTAAAGGCCCCCAGACCCTTCTAGAGCCCCTCTGAGAACTTCTAATTGCCCCCAGACCCTTCTAGAGCCCCCTACGGCTCTTCAAAATCCCCCCGACCATACTAGAGCCCCTCTGGTCGCTTCTAAAGGCCCCCAGACCATTCTAGAGGCCCTCGGGCCCTTTCTAAGGACCCCAAATCCATCTAGAGCCCCACCAAAACATTCTAAAAGTCCCCAGACCCTTCTAGAGCCCCTCTGGACAGTTCTAAAGGGACACAGACCCTGCTAGAGCACCTCTGAACGCTTCTAAAGGCCCCAGACGCTTCTAGAGCACCTCTGAACCCTTCTAAAAGCCCCCAGACCCTTCTAGAGCCTTTCTGGACCATTCTAAACCACCCAGACCCTTCTAGAGCCACCCCAGGGCCGTTCTAAAGACCCCCAGACAATTCTAGAGCCCCCAAGGGCCCTTCTAAAGGCCCCCAGACCCTTCTAGAGCACCTCTTGACCCTTCTTAATGGCCCCAGACCCTTCTAGAGCAGCTCTTGACCCTTATTGAGGCCCCCAGACCATTCTAGAGCCCCCTACGGCTCTTCAAAATCCCCCCGACCATACTAGAGCCCCTCTGGACGCTTCTAAAGGCCCCCAGACCATTCTAGAGGCCTTTGGGCCCTTTCTAAGGACCCCAAATCCATCTAGAGCCCCACCAAAACGTTCTAAAAGTCCCCAGACCCTTCTAGAGCCCCTCTGGATGCTTCTAAAGGCACCCAGACCCTTCTAGAACAATTCTGGACCCATCTAAAGGCCCCCAGACCATTCTAGCGCCCCTCTGCACAGTTCTAAAGGCCCCCAGACCCTTCTAGAGCACCTCTGAACCCTTCTAAAGGCCCCCAGACCCTGCTAGAGCACCTCTGAACCCTTCTAAAGACCCCCAGACCTATCTAGAGCCCCCCTGAGAACTTCTAAATTCCCCCAGACCCTTCTAGGTCACCTCTGGACACTTCTTAAGGACCCCAGACTCTACTAGAGGCTCTCAGAAGCCTTATAAAAGACCCCAGACCATTCTAGAGCCCCTCTGCACAGTTCTAAAGGCCCCCAGACCCTGATAGAGCACCTCTGATCCCTTCTAAAGGCCCCCAGACCCTGCTAGAGAACCTCTGAACCCTTCTAAAGGCCCCCAGACCCTTCTAGAGAACCTCTGAACCCTTCTAAAAGCCCCCAGACCCTTCTAGGTCACCTCTGGACGCTTCTTAAGGACTCCAGACTCTACTAGAGGCTCCCAGAGCCTTTATAAAAGCCCCCAGACAATTCTAGAGCCCCCTATAGCCATTCTAAAGGCTCCCAGACCCTTCTAGAGCTCCCAAGGCACCTTCAAAAAGCAGCTAGTCCCTTCAAGAGCACATCTGGACCCTTCTAAAGACACCCCCGACTCTTCTAGAGCCCCTCACATTTCTTCTAATGGCCCCCAGACTTTTCTAGAGCCCCCCAGGTCCCTTCTAAAAGCCCCCAGACCCTTCTAGAGCCCCTCTGGACCATTCTAAACGACCCAGACCCTTCTAGAGCCACCCCAGGGCCATTCTAAAGACCCCCAGACAATTCTAGAGCCCCCAAGGGCCCTTCTAAAGGCCCCCAGACCCTTCTAGAGCACCTCTTGACCCTTCTTGAGGCCCCCAGACCATTCTAGAGCCCCCTACGGCTCTTCAAAATCCCCCCGACCATACTAGAGCCCCTCCGGACGCTTCTAAAGGCCCCCAGACAATTCTAGAGGCCCTCGGGCCCTTTCTAAGGACCCCAAATCCATCTAGAGCCCCACCAAAACGTTCTAAAAGTCCCCAGACCCTTCTAGAGCCCCTCTGGACAGTTCTAAAGGCACACAGACCCTGCTAGAGCACCTCTGAACCCTTCTAAAGGCCCCAGACGCTTCTAGAGCACCTCTGAACCCTTCTAAAAGCCCCCAGACCCTTCTAGAGCCTTTCTGGACCATTCTAAACCACCCAGACCCTTCTAGAGCCACCCCAGGGCCGTTCTAAAGACCCCCAGACAATTCTAGAGCCCCCAAGGGCCCTTCTAAAGGCCCCCAGACCCTTCTAGAGCACCTCTTGACCCTTCTTATGGCCCCCAGACCCTTCTAGAGCACCTCTTGACCCTTCTTAAGGAACCCAGACCCTTCTAGAGCCCCACACTTGACCCTTCTTAAGGAACCCAGACCCTTCTAGAGCCCCACACATCCCTAATAAGGGCCCCCAGACCCTTCTAGAGCCACTCATGTCCCTTTTATAAAGCACCCAGACCCTCCTAGAGCCTCCCAGAGACCCTCTAAAGTCCCCCAGATGGTTCTAGAGCCCCCCAGGGCTCTTCTAAGGCCTCCAGACCCTTCTAGAGTGACCAAAGGCCCATCTAAAGGCCCCCAGACCCATCTAGAGCCCCCCAGGGCCTTTCTAAAAGCCCCTCAGTACCCTTCCAGAGCTCTCCAGAGCCCTTCTGAAGGCCCACAGACCCTTCTAGAGCCCCCCAGGGTCCTTCTAAATGCTCCCAGGCCCTTCTAGAACCCCTCAAGACCCTTCTAAAGGACCCTAAACCCTTCTAGAGCCCCTCTGAGCCCTTCTAAAGGCCCCCAGACCCTTCTAGGCTGCCTGTGGACACTTCTTAAGGACCCCAGACCCTACAAGAGGCCCTCAGAACCCATCTAAAAGCCCCCAGACAATTCTGGAGCCCCCTACAGCCATTCTGAAGGCCCCCAGACGCTTCTAGAGCTCCCAAGGCACATTCTAAAAGCATCCAGGCCCTTCCAGAGTGCCTCTGGACCTTTCTAAAAGACACCAGACCCTTCTAGAGCCCCTCACATTTCTTCTAATGGCCCCCAGACATTTCTAGAGCCCCCCAGGTCCCTTCTAAAAGCCCCCAGACCCTTCTAGAGCCCCTCTGGACCATTCTAAACGACCCAGACCCTTCTAGAGCCACCCCAGGGCCGTTCTAAAGACCCCCAGACAATTCTAGAGCACCTCTCGACATTTCTTAAGGCCCCCAGACCCTTCTAGAGCCCCTCTGAGAACTTCTAATTGCCCCCAGACCCTTCTAGAGCCCCCTACGGCTCTTCAAAATTCCCCCGACCATACTAGAGCCCCTCTGGACGCTTCTAAAGGCCCCCAGACCATTCTAGAGCCCCTCTGCACCATTCTAAAGGCCCCCAGACCCTGCTAGAGGACCTCTGAACCCTTCTAAAGGCCCCCAGACCCTGCTAGAGTACCTCCGAACTCTTCTAAAGGACCCCAGACCCTTCTCGACTCACTCAAGGCCCTTCTAAATTACCTCAGACCCTTCTAGAGCCCCCCTGAGACCTCCTAAATTCCCCCAGACCCATCTAGGTCAACTCTGGACACTTCTTAAGGACCCCAGACTCTACTAGAGGCTCTCAGAGCCCTTATAAAAGCCCCCAGACAATTCTAGAGCCCCCTACAGCCATTCTAAAGGCCCCCAGACACTTCTAGAACTCCCAAGGACCTTCAAAAAGCATCTAGACCCTTCAAGAGCACCTCTGGACCCTTCTAAAGGCCCCCAGACCATTCTAGAGCACATCTGAACCCTTCTAGAGCACATCTGAACCCTTCTAAAGGCCCCCAGACCCTTCTAGAGCCCCTCTGAGAACTTCTAATTGCCCCCAGACCCTTCTAGAGCCCCCTACGGCTCTTCAAAATCCCCCCGACCATACTAGAGCCCCTCTGGTCGCTTCTAAAGGCCCCCAGACCATTCTAGAGGCCCTCGGGCCCTTTCTAAGGACCCCAAATCCATCTAGAGCCCCACCAAAACATTCTAAAAGTCCCCAGACCCTTCTAGAGCCCCTCTGGACAGTTCTAAAGGGACACAGACCCTGCTAGAGCACCTCTGAACCCTTCTAAAGGCCCCAGACGCTTCTAGAGCACCTCTGAACCCTTCTAAAAGCCCCCAGACCCTTCTAGAGCCTTTCTGGACCATTCTAAACCACCCAGACCCTTCTAGAGCCACCCCAGGGCCGTTCTAAAGACCCCCAGACAATTCTAGAGCCCCCAAGGGCCCTTCTAAAGGCCCCCAGACCCTTCTAGAGCACCTCTTGACCCTTCTTAATGGCCCCAGACCCTTCTAGAGCAGCTCTTGACCCTTATTGAGGCCCCCAGACCATTCTAGAGCCCCCTACGGCTCTTCAAAATCCCCCCGACCATACTAGAGCCCCTCTGGACGCTTCTAAAGGCCCCCAGACCATTCTAGAGGCCTTTGGGCCCTTTCTAAGGACCCCAAATCCATCTAGAGCCCCACCAAAACGTTCTAAAAGTCCCCAGACCCTTCTAGAGCCCCTCTGGATGCTTCTAAAGGCACCCAGACCCTTCTAGAACAATTCTGGACCCATCTAAAGGCCCCCAGACCATTCTAGCGCCCCTCTGCACAGTTCTAAAGGCCCCCAGACCCTTCTAGAGCACCTCTGAACCCTTCTAAAGGCCCCCAGACCCTGCTAGAGCACCTCTGAACCCTTCTAAAGACCCCCAGACCTATCTAGAGCCCCCCTGAGACCTTTTAATTCCCCCAGACCCTTCTAGGTCACCTCTGGACACTTCTTAAGGACCCCAGACTCTACTAGAGGCTCTCAGAAGCCTTATAAAAGACCCCAGACCATTCTAGAGCCCCTCTGCACAGTTCTAAAGGCCCCCAGACCCTGATAGAGCACCTCTGATCCCTTCTAAAGGCCCCCAGACCCTGCTAGAGCACCTCTGAACCCTTCTAAAGGCCCCCAGACCCTTCTAGAGCACCTCTGAACCCTTCTAAAAGCCCCCAGACCCTTCTAGGTCACCTCTGGACGCTTCTTAAGGACTCCAGACTCTACTAGAGGCTCCCAGAGCCTTTATAAAAGCCCCCAGACAATTCTAGAGCCCCCTATAGCCATTCTAAAGGCTCCCAGACCCTTCTAGAGCTCCCAAGGCACCTTCAAAAAGCAGCTAGTCCCTTCAAGAGCACATCTGGACCCTTCTAAAGACACCCCCGACTCTTCTAGAGCCCCTCACATTTCTTCTAATGGCCCCCAGACTTTTCTAGAGCCCCCCAGGTCCCTTCTAAAAGCCCCCAGACCCTTCTAGAGCCCCTCTGGACCATTCTAAACGACCCAGACCCTTCTAGAGCCACCCCAGGGCCGTTCTAAGGACCCCCAGACAATTCTAGAGCCCCCAAGGGCCCTTCTAAAGGCCCCCAGACCCTTCTAGAGCACCTCTTGACCCTTCTTGAGGCCCCCAGACCCTTCTAGAGCCCCCTACGGCTCTTCAAAATCCCCCCGACCATACTAGAGCCCCTCTGGTCGCTTCTAAAGGCCCCCAGACAATTCTAGAGGCCCTCGGGCCCTTTCTAAGGACCCCAAATCCATCTAGAGCCCCACCAAAACGTTCTAAAAGTCCCCAGACCCTTCTAGAGCCCCTCTGGACAGTTCTAAAGGCACACAGACCCTGCTAGAGCACCTCTGAACGCTTCTAAAGGCCCCAGACGCTTCTAGAGCACCTCTGAACCCTTCTAAAAGCCCCCAGACCCTTCTAGAGCCTTTCTGGACCATTCTAAACCACCCAGACCCTTCTAGAGCCACCCCAGGGCCGTTCTAAAGACCCCCAGACAATTCTAGAGCCCCCAAGGGCCCTTCTAAAGGCCCCCAGACCCTTCTAGAGCACCTCTTGACCCTTCTTATGGCCCCCAGACCCTTCTAGATCACCTCTTGACCCTTCTTAAGGAACCCAGACCCTTCTAGAGCCCCACACTTGACCCTTCTTAAGGAACCCAGACCCTTCTAGAGCCCCACACATCCCTAATAAGGGCCCCCAGACCCTTCTAGAGCCACTCATGTCCCTTTTATAAAGCACCCAGACCCTCCTAGAGCCTCCCAGAGACCCTCTAAAGTCCCCCAGATGGTTCTAGAGCCCCCCAGGGCTCTTCTAAGGCCTCCAGACCCTTCTAGAGTGACCAAAGGCCCATCTAAAGGCCCCCAGACCCATCTAGAGCCCCCCAGGGCCTTTCTAAAAGCCCCTCAGGACCCTTCCAGAGCTCTCCAGAGCCCTTCTGAAGGCCCACAGACCCTTCTAGAGCCCCCCAGGGCCCTTCTAAATGCTCCCAGGCCCTTCTAGAACCCCTCAAGACCCTTCTAAAGGACCCTAAACCCTTCTAGAGCCCCTCTGAGCCCTTCTAAAGGCCCCCAGACCCTTCTAGGCTGCCTGTGGACACTTCTTAAGGACCCCAGACCCTACAAGAGGCCCTCAGAACCCATCTAAAAGCCCCCAGACAATTCTGGAGCCCCCTACAGCCATTCTGAAGGCCCCCAGACGCTTCTAGAGCTCCCAAGGCACATTCTAAAAGCATCCAGGCCCTTCCAGAGTGCCTCTGGACCTTTCTAAAAGACACCAGACCCTTCTAGAGCCCCTCACATTTCTTCTAATGGCCCCCAGACATTTCTAGAGCCCCCCAGGTCCCTTCTAAAAGCCCCCAGACCCTTCTAGAGCCCCTCTGGACCATTCTAAACGACCCAGACCCTTCTAGAGCCACCCCAGGGCCGTTCTAAAGACCCCCAGACAATTCTAGAGCACCTCTCGACATTTCTTAAGGCCCCCAGACCCTTCTAGAGCCCCTCTGAGAACTTCTAATTGCCCCCAGACCCTTCTAGAGCCCCCTACGGCTCTTCAAAATTCCCCCGACCATACTAGAGCCCCTCTGGACGCTTCTAAAGGCCCCCAGACCATTCTAGAGCCCCTCTGCACCATTCTAAAGGCCCCCAGACCCTGCTAGAGGACCTCTGAACCCTTCTAAAGGCCCCCAGACCCTGCTAGAGTACCTCCGAACTCTTCTAAAGGACCCCAGACCCTTCTCGACTCACTCAAGGCCCTTCTAAATTACCTCAGACCCTTCTAGAGCCCCCCTGAGACCTCCTAAATTCCCCCAGACCCATCTAGGTCAACTCTGGACACTTCTTAAGGACCCCAGACTCTACTAGAGGCTCTCAGAGCCCTTATAAAAGCCCCCAGACAATTCTAGAGCCCCCTACAGCCATTCTAAAGGCCCCCAGACACTTCTAGAACTCCCAAGGACCTTCAAAAAGCATCTAGACCCTTCAAGAGCACCTCTGGACCCTTCTAAAGGCCCCCAGACCATTCTAGAGCACATCTGAACCCTTCTAGAGCACATCTGAACCCTTCTAAAGGCCGCCAGACCCTTCTAGAGCCCCTCTGAGACCTCCTAAATTCCCCCAGACCCATCTAGGTCAACTCTGGACACTTCTTAAGGACCCCAGACTCTACTAGAGGCTCTCAGAGCCCTTATAAAAGCCCCCAGACAATTCTAGAGCCCGCTACTGCCATTCTAAAGGCCCCCAGACCCTTCTAGAGCTCCCAAGGCACCTTCAAAAAGCATCTAGGCCCTTCCAGAGCACCTCTGGACCCTTCTAAAGACCCCCCGACCCTTCTAGAGCCCCTCACATTTCTTCTAATGGCCCCCAGACTTTTCTAGAGCCCCCCAGGTCCCTTCTAAAAGCACCCAGACCCTTCTAGAGCCCCTCTGGACCATTCTAAGCGACCCAGACCCTTCTAGAGCCACCCCAGGGCCGTTCTAAAGACCCCCAGACAATTCTAGAGCCCCCAAGGGCCCTTCTAAAGGCCCCCAGACCCTTCTAGAGCACCTCTTGACCCTTCTTAAGGCCCCCAGACCCTTCTAGAGCTCCCAAGGCACCTTCAAAAAGCATCTAGGCCCTTCCAGAGCACCTCTGGACCCTTCTAAAGACCCCCCGACCCTTCTAGAGCCCCTCACATTTCTTCTAATGGCCCCCAGACTTTTCTAGACCCCCCCAGGTCCCTTCTAAAGGCCCCCAGACCCTTCTAGAGCCCCTCTGGACCATTCTAAACGACCCAGACCCTTCTAGAGCCACCCCAGGGCCGTTCTAAAGACCCCCAGACAATTCTATAGCCCCCAAGGGTCATTCTAAAGGCCCCCAGACCCTTCTAGAGCTCCCAAGGCACCTTCAAAAAGCATCTAGGCCCTTCCAGAGCACCTCTGGACCCTTCTAAAGACCCCCCGACCCTTCTAGAGCCCCTCACATTTCTTCTAATGGCCCCCAGACTTTTCTAGAGCCCCCCAGGTCCCTTCTAAAAGCCCCCAGACCCTTCTAGAGCCCCACACATCCCTAATAAGGGCCCCCAGACCCTTCTAGAGCCACTCATGTCCCTTTTATAAAGCACCCAGACCCTCCTAGAGCCTCCCAGAGACCCTCTAAAGTCCCCCAGATGGTTCTAGAGCCCCCCAGGGCTCTTCTAAGGCCTCCAGACCCTTCTAGAGTGACCAAAGGCCCATCTAAAGGCCCCCAGACCCATCTAGAGCCCCCCAGGGCCTTTCTAAAAGCCCCTCAGGACCCTTCCAGAGCTCTCCAGAGCCCTTCTGAAGGCCCACAGACCCTTCTAGAGCCCCCCAGGGCCCTTCTAAATGCTCCCAGGCCCTTCTAGAACCCCTCAAGACCCTTCTAAAGGACCCTAAACCCTTCTAGAGCCCCTCTGAGCCCTTCTAAAGGCCCCCAGACCCTTCTAGGCTGCCTGTGGACACTTCTTAAGGACCCCAGACCCTACAAGAGGCCCTCAGAACCCATCTAAAAGCCCCCAGACAATTCTGGAGCCCCCTACAGCCATTCTGAAGGCCCCCAGACGCTTCTAGAGCTCCCAAGGCACATTCTAAAAGCATCCAGGCCCTTCCAGAGTGCCTCTGGACCTTTCTAAAAGACACCAGACCCTTCTAGAGCCCCTCACATTTCTTCTAATGGCCCCCAGACATTTCTAGAGCCCCCCAGGTCCCTTCTAAAAGCCCCCAGACCCTTCTAGAGCCCCTCTGGACCATTCTAAACGACCCAGTCCCTTCTAGAGCCACCCCAGGGCCGTTCTAAAGACCCCCAGACAATTCTAGAGCACCTCTCGACATTTCTTAAGGCCCCCAGACCCTTCTAGAGCCCCTCTGAGAACTTCTAATTGCCCCCAGACCCTTCTAGAGCCCCCTACGGCTCTTCAAAATTCCCCCGACCATACTAGAGCCCCTCTGGACGCTTCTAAAGGCCCCCAGACCATTCTAGAGCCCCTCTGCACCATTCTAAAGGCCCCCAGACCCTGCTAGAGGACCTCTGAACCCTTCTAAAGGCCCCCAGACCCTGCTAGAGTACCTCCGAACTCTTCTAAAGGACCCCAGACCCTTCTCGACTCACTCAAGGCCCTTCTAAATTACCTCAGACCCTTCTAGAGCCCCCCTGAGACCTCCTAAATTCCCCCAGACCCATCTAGGTCACCTCTGGACACTTCTTAAGGACCCCAGACTCTACTAGAGGCTCTCAGAGCCCTTATAAAAGCCCCCAGACAATTCTAGAGCCCCCTACAGCCATTCTAAAGGCCCCCAGACACTTCTAGAACTCCCAAGGACCTTCAAAAAGCATCTAGACCCTTCCAGAGCACCTCTGGACCCTTCTAAAGGCCCCCAGACCATTCTAGAGCATATCTGAACCCTTCTAGAGCACATCTGAACCCTTCTAAAGGCCGCCAGACCCTTCTAGAGCCCCTCTGAGACCTCCTAAATTCCCCCAGACCCATCTAGGTCACCTCTGGACACTTCTTAAGGACCCCAGACTCTACTAGAGGCTCTCAGAGCCCTTATAAAAGCCCCCAGACAATTCTAGAGCCCGCTACTGCCATTCTAAAGGCCCCCAGACCCTTCTAGAGCTCCCAAGGCACCTTCAAAAAGCATCTAGGCCCTTCCAGAGCACCTCTGGACCCTTCTAAAGACCCCCCGACCCTTCTAGAGCCCCTCACATTTCTTCTAATGGCCCCCAGACTTTTCTAGAGCCCCCCAGGTCCCTTCTAAAAGCACCCAGACCCTTCTAGAGCCCCTCTGGACCATTCTAAGCGACCCAGACCCTTCTAGAGCCACCCCAGGGCCGTTCTAAAGACCCCCAGACAATTCTAGAGCCCCCAAGGGCCCTTCTAAAGGCCCCCAGACCCTTCTAGAGCACCTCTTGACCCTTCTTAAGGCCCCCAGACCCTTCTAGAGCTCCCAAGGCACCTTCAAAAAGCATCTAGGCCCTTCCAGAGCACCTCTGGACCCTTCTAAAGACCCCCCGACCCTTCTAGAGCCCCTCACATTTCTTCTAATGGCCCCCAGACTTTTCTAGACCCCCCCAGGTCCCTTCTAAAGGCCCCCAGACCCTTCTAGAGCCCCTCTGGACCATTCTAAACGACCCAGACCCTTCTAGAGCCACCCCAGGGCCGTTCTAAAGACCCCCAGACAATTCTATAGCCCCCAAGGGTCATTCTAAAGGCCCCCAGACCCTTCTAGAGCTCCCAAGGCACCTTCAATAAGCATCTAGGCCCTTCCAGAGCACCTCTGGACCCTTCTAAAGACCCCCCGACCCTTCTAGAGCCCCTCACATTTCTTCTAATGGCCCCCAGACTTTTCTAGAGCCCCCCAGGTCCCTTCTAAAAGCCCCCAGACCCTTCTAGAGCCCCTCTGGACCATTCTAAAGGACCCAGACCCTTCTAGAGCCACCCCAGGGCCATTCTAAAGACCCCCAGACAATTCTAGAGCCCCCAAGGGCCCTTCTTAAGGCCCTCAGACCCTTCTAGAGCACCTCTTGACCCTTCTTAAGGCCCCCAGACCCTTCTAGAGCCCCACACGTCCCTAATAAGGGCCCCCGGACCCTTCTAGAGCCCCTCTTGACCCTTCTTAAGGCCCCCAGACCCTTCTAGAGCCCCTCTGAGAACTTCTAATTGCCCCCAGACCCTTCTAGAGCCCCCTACGGCTCTTCAAAATCCCCCCGACCATACTAGAGCCCCTCTGGACGCTTCTAAAGGCCCCCAGACCATTCTAGAGGCCCTCGGGCCCTTTCTAAGGACCCCAAATCCATCTAGAGCCCCACCAAAACGTTCTAAATGTCCCTAGACCCTTCTAGAGCCCCTCTGGACAGTTCTAAAGGCACCCAGACCCTTCTAGAACAATTCTGGACCCATCTAAAGGACCCCAGACCATTCTAGAGCCCCTCTGCACAGTTCTAAAGGCCCCCAGACCCTGCTAGAGCACCACTGATCCCTTCTAAAGGCCCCAGACCCTGCTAGAGCACCTCTGAACCATTCTAAAGGCCTCCAGACCCTTCTAGAGAACCTCTGAACCCTTCTAAAAGCCCCCAGACCCTTCTAGGTCACCTCTGGACGCTTCTTAAGGACTCCAGACTCTACTAGAGGCTCTCAGAGCCTTTATAAAAGCCCCCAGACAATTCTAGAGCCCCCTACAGCCATTCTAAAGGCCCCCAGACCATTCTAGAGCTCACAAGACACCTTCAAAAAGCAGCTAGTCCCTTCAAGAGCACCTCAGGACCCTTCTAAAGACACCCCCGACTCTTCTAGAGCCCCTCACATTTCTTCTAATGGCCCCCAGACTTTTCTAGAGCCCCCCAGGTCCCTTCTAAAAGCCCCCAGACCCTTCTAGAGCCCCTCTGGACCATTCTAAGCGACCCAGACCCTTCTAGAGCCCCTCTGGACAGTTCTAAAGGGACACAGACCCTGCTAGAGCACCTCTGAACCCTTCTAAAGGCCCCAGACGCTTCTAGAGCACCTCTGAACCTTTCTAAAAGCCCCCAGACCCTTCTAGAGCCCCTCTGGACCATTCTAAACCACCCAGACCCTTCTAGAGCCACCCCAGGGCCGTTCTAAAGACCCCCAGACAATTCTAGAGCCCCCAAGGGCCCTTCTAAAGGCCCCCAGACCCTTCTAGAGCACCTCTTGACCCTTCTTAAGGCCCCCAGACCCTTCTAGAGCTCCCAAGGCACCTTCAAAAAGCATCTAGGCCCTTCCAGAGCACCTCTGGACCCTTCTAAAGACCCCCCGACCCTTCTAGAGCCCCTCACATTTCTTCTAATGGCCCCCAGACTTTTCTAGACCCCCCCAGGTCCCTTCTAAAGGCCCCCAGACCCTTCTAGAGCCCCTCTGGACCATTCTAAACGACCCAGTCCCTTCTAGAGCCACCCCAGGGCCGTTCTAAAGACCCCCAGACAATTCTAGAGCACCTCTCGACATTTCTTAAGGCCCCCAGACCCTTCTAGAGCCCCTCTGAGAACTTCTAATTGCCCCCAGACCCTTCTAGAGCCCCCTACGGCTCTTCAAAATCCCCCCGACCATACTAGAGCCCCTCTGGACGCTTCTAAAGGCCCCCAGACCATTCTAGAGCCCCTCTGCACCGTTCTAAAGGACCCCAGACCCTGCTAGAGGACCTCTGAACCCTTCTAAATGCCCCCAGACCCTGCTAGAGTACCTCCAAACTCTTCTAAAGGCCCCCAGACCCTTCTCGACTCACTCAAGGCCCATCTAAATTACCTCAGACCCTTCTAGAACCCCCCTGAGACCTCCTAAATTCCCCCAGACTCGAAGGGTCTGGGGGCCTTCGGAAGGGCAAAGGGGGGCTCTCTAATGGTCTTGGAGCCTTTAGAAGGGTCCTGGGTGGCTCTAGAAGGGTCTGGGAGCCTTTAGAACGGCCCTGGGGGGGCTCTCTAAGGGTCTGGGGGCTTTTAGAAGTGCCCTGGGAGACTCTAGAAGGGTCTAGAGGCCTTTAGAAGGGCCCTTGGGAGCTCTAGAAGGGTCTGGGGGCCTTTAGATGGGCCTGATTGGGCTCTAGAATGGATTGGGGGCCTTTAGGAAGGCATTGAGGAGCTCTAGAAGGACCCTGGGGGTCTCTAGAAGTGTCTGAGTTCCTTTAGAAGGGCTCTGGAGTGCCCTAGGAAGGTCTGTGTGTTTTAAGAAGGGACATAAGGGGATCTAGAACGGTCTGGTGTCCTGTAGAAGGGTCTACAGGGGCTCTAGAAGGGTCTAGGGGCCTTTAGAAAGGCTCTGGGGGACTCTAGAAGGGTCTGAGGGCTTTTAGAAGGGCTCAGGGGGGCTCTAAAGGGTCTGGGAGACTTTAGAACAGCCCTGGCATGTTCTAAAAGGATCTGGGGACTTTAAGAATGGACATGAGGGGCTCTAGAAGGGTCTGGGGGCCTTTAGAAGGGCCCTTGTGGACTCTAGACGGGTCTGGAGACCTTTACAAGGGCTCAGGGGAGCTCTGGAAGGGTTTGGAGGCCTCTAGAAGGGCCCTGGAAGCCTGTAAAAGGGTCTGTTTGTTTTAATAAGGGAGATGAGGGGCTCTAGAAGGGTCTGGGTGCCTTTAGAAGGGCTCTGTGGGGGTCTAGAAGGGTAGGGAGCCTTTAGAAGGGTCTGGGGAGGCTCTGGAAAGGTCTGGGGGCCTTCTGAACAGTCCAGATTGGCTCTAGAAGGGTCTGCATCATTTAGAAGGGCCTTGGGGTGCTCTAGAAGGGTCTGGGGGCCTTTAGAATGGCCCTGGGAGGCTCTAGAAGGGTCTGGGAGCTTTTAGAAGGGACATCAGTGGATCTAGAAGGGTCTGGGGGTCCTTAGAAGGGACGTAATGTGCTCTAGAACAGTCTGGGTGCCTTTAGAATTGTCATGAGGTGTAATAGAAGGGTCTGGGGGCCATTACATGGGCCTTATTGGGCTCTAGAATGGTTTGGGGGCCTTTAGAAAGGCATTGAGGAGCTCCAGAAGGATCTGGGAGGCTTTAGAAGTGTCCTGGGTGGCTCTAGAATGGTCTGGGGTCCTTCAGAAGGGCTCTGGGATGATCTAGAAGGGTCTGGAGGCTTTAAGAAGGGACATAAGGGGCTCTAGAATGGTCTGGAGGCCTCTAGATGGGCCCTAGGGGGTTGTAGAAGGGTCTGGGGTCCTTTAGAATGGTCCAGAGGGGCTCTAGAAGGGTCTGGGGGCCTTTAGGAGGGCTCTGGCAGGATCTAGAAGGGTATGGAGGCATTTAGAAGGGCTCAGGAGGCCTCTAGAATGGTCTGGGGGCCTTTAGAAAAGCTCAGGGGGCCTCTAGAAGGGTCTGGGGGCCTTTAGATTGGCCTTATTGGGCTCTAGAATGGTTTGGGGGCCTTTAGAAAGGCATTGAGGACCACTAGAAGGGTCTGGGGGCCTTTAGATGGGCCTTATTGGGCTCTAGAATGGTCTTGGGGCCTTTAGAATTGGCCTGGGGGGGGCTCTATAGAGGTCTGAAAGCCTTTAGAAGGGTCCAGAGGGGCTCTAGAAGGGTCTGGGGGCCTTCAGATTGGCCTGATTGGGCTCTAGAATGGACTGGGGGGCTTTTGGAAGGCATTGAGGATCTGGGAGGCATAGAAGGGCCCTGGGGGTCTCTAGAAGTGTCTGGGGTCCTTTAAAAGGATCTGGAGAGCCCTAGAAAGGTCTGGAGGCTTTAAGAAGGGACATAAGGGACATGGCTTCAGGAGAAAGCCATCCCTGTGGTCCGGAAAAAAAGCCGGCAGGGGAGAAAGCCAGCTTGGTTGAATAGAGAGATCTTGAGGGATATCAAGAAGAAAAGAAATGTTTATGGCCTCTGGAAGAAGGGACAGGCCTCTTGGGTGGACTACAGGAGGGAAGTGAGATTGTGTAGGGAAAAAATCAGAAGGGCTAAGGCTCAGCTAGAAATTGGATTGGCCAAGTCAGTGAAAGATAACAAAAAATCTTTCTACAAATATATAAATAATAAAAGGCGGACTAGGGAGACCATACAGTCCCTATTGGACACAGAAGGGACAACAGTAACAGGGGATGAGGAAAAGGCTGAGGTACTTAATGCCTTCTTTGCCTCAGTCTTTAGTCGTAAGGAGGGTCGTTCCGTCTGTGTACAAACCCAGGAGCTAGAGGAGCATAATGAGGCTCCCGTGATCCAAGAGGAGGTGGTCAGAGCCTTGCTAGCCCGACTGGACAGTCACAAGTCTATGGGGCCGGACGGGATTCACCCTAGGGTACTGAAGGAGCTGGCGGATGTGCTGGCCAAACCCCTTTCCATCATCTTCCAACAGTCCTGGAAGACTGGGGAAGTCCCACTGGACTGGAGGCTGGCTGATGTTGTGCCCATCTACAAAAAGGGCCGCAGGGAGGACCCAGGAAACTACAGGCCTGTCAGTCTGACCTCAGTGCCAGGGAAAGTCATGGAACAGGTGATCTTGAGTGCTATCATGAAGCACATGCAAGAGAACCGGGTGATCAGGCCCAGTCAACATGGATTCACAAAAGGCAGGTCTTGCCAGACTAACCTGATCGCCTTCTATGACAAAGTGACCCGGCTACTGGATGAGGGAAAGGCTGTGGATGTGGTCTTCCTGGACTTCAGCAAAGCCTTTGACACAGTTTCCCACAGCGTTCTGCTTGAGAAACTGTCAGCCTCTGGGCTGGACAGGCACACACTCTCCTGGGTGGAAAACTGGTTGGATGGCCGGGCCCAGAGAGTGGTGGTAAATGGTGTGAAATCCAGCTGGAGGCCAGTGACAAGTGGGGTTCCCCAGGGCTCAGTGCTGGGTCCAGCCCTGTTCAATGTCTTCATCAATGATCTGGATGAAGGCATCGAGTGCACCCTGAGCAAGTTTGCGGACGACACTAAGCTGGGTGGAAGTGTCGATCTGCTGGAGGGTCGGGAGGCTCTGCAAAGGGATCTGAACAGGCTGGACCGCTGGGCAGAGTCCAACGGCATGAGGTTTAACAAGGCCAAATGCCGGGTCCTGCACTTGGGGCACAACAACCCTATGCAGTGCTACAGACTGGGAGAAGTCTGTCTAGAAAGCTGCCTGGAGGAGAGGGACCTGGGTGTGTTGGTTGACAGCCGACTGAATATGAGCCAGCAGTGTGCCCAGGTGGCCAAGAAGGCCAATGGCATCTTGGCTTGTATCAGAAACGGCGTGACCAGCAGGTCCAGGGAGGTTATCCTCCCTCTGTACTCGGCACTGGTGAGACCGCTCCTCGAATACTGTGTTCAGTTCTGGGCCCCTCACCACAAGAAGGATGTTGAGGCTCTGGAGAGAGTCCAGAGAAGAGCAACAAAGCTGGTGAGAGGGCTGGAGAACAGGCCTTATGAGGAGCGGCTGAGAGAGCTGGGGTTGTTTAGCCTGGAGAAGAGGAGGCTGAGGGGTGACCTCATTGCTCTCTACAACTACTTGAAAGGACGTTGTAGAGAGGAGGGTGCTGGCCTCTTCTCCCAAGTGACAGGGGACAGGACAAGAGGGAATGGCTTCAAGCTCCGCCAGGGGAGGTTTAGGCTAGACGTTAGGAAAAAATTCTTTACAGAAAGGGTCATTGGGCACTGGAACAGGCTGCCCAGGGAGGTGGTTGAGTCACCTTCCCTGGAGGTGTTTAAGGCACGGGTGGACGAGGTGCTGAGGGATATGGTTTAGTGTTTGCTAGGAACGGTTGGACTCGGTGATCCGGTGGGTCTCTTCCAACCTGGTTATTCTGTGATTCTGTGATTCTGTGATAAGGGGCTCTACAAGTGTCTGGGATCCTGTAGAAGGGTCTAGAGAGTCTCTAGAAGGGTCTGGGGGCCTACAGATTGGCCCTTGGGGACTATAGGAGTGTACTGAGGGTGCTCTAGAAGGGTCTGGATGGTTTTAGATGGGCCTTATTGGGCTCTAGAATGGTTTGGGGGCCTTTAGAAAGGCATAGAGGAGCTCTAGAAGGATCTGGGAGGCTTTAGATGGGCCCCGGGTGTCTCTAGAATGGTCTGGTATCCTTTAGAAAGGCTCTGGAAAGCTCTAGAAAGGTCTAGGGGCATTTAGAAGGGCCCTAGGGGGCTCTAGAAGGGTCTGGGGGCCTTTAGAAGGGCTCTGGGATGCTCTTAAGGGTTTGGATGTTTTTAGAAGGGTCCAGAGGGGCTTTAGAAGGGTCTTGGTGCCTTTAGAATTGTCATGAGGGGATCTAGAAGGGTCTGTTGGTCTTTAGATGGGAATTATTGGGCTCTAGAATAGTTTGGGGGGCTCTAGAAAGGCATTGAAGAGCTGTACAAGGATCTGGGAGGCTTTAGAAGGGCCCATGGGGGCTTTCAAAGGTCCCTGGGGGGCTCTAGAAGGGTCTGGGGTCCTTTAGAAGGGTTCTGGATTGATCTAGAAGGGTCTGGGGGCTTTAAGAAGGGACATAAGTGGCTCTAGAAGGGTCTGGAGGCCTTTAGAAGGGCTCTGGAAGGCTCTAGAATGGTTTGGAGGCCTTTAGGGAAGCACTGAGTAGCTCTAGAAGGATACGTCAGGCTTTCAATGGTCCCTGGGGGGCTCTAGAATAGTCTGGGGTCCTTTAGAAGGGCTCTGGAGTGCTCTAGAAGGGTCTGAGGTCACTTAGAAGGGCCCTGGGGGGGATCTAGAAGGGTCTGGGGTCCTTAAGAAGGGTCAAGAGGCACTCTACAAGGGTCTGGGGGCCTTTAGAAGGGACATGAGTGGCTCTAGAAGGGTCCGAGGGCCTTAAGAAGGGTCCAGAGGTGCTCTAGATAGGTCTGGGGGCCTTTAGAAGGGTGCTGGGAGGCTCTAGAAAGGTCTGGAGGCCTTTAGAACAGCCCTGGGGGCCTCTAGAATGGTCTGGGGGCCTTTAGAATGGGCCTGGGGGGGCTCTATAAACGTCTGAAGGCCTTTAGAAGGGTTTAGAGGGGCTCTAGAAGGGTCTGGGGGCCTACAGATTGGCCCTTGGAGACTATAGGAGTGTACTGAGGGGGCTCGAGAAGGGTCTGGGTGCTTTTAGATGGGACTTATTGGACTCTGGAATGGTTTGGGGGCCTTTAGAAAGGCATTGAGGACCTATAGAAGTGTCTGGTGTCCTTTAGAAAGGTCTTGAGGGGCTCTAGAAGGTTCTGGGGGCCTTTATATTGGCGTTATTGGGCTGTAGAATGGTTTTGGGGCCTTTAGAAAGGCATTGTAGAGCTCTAGAAGGATATAGGAGGCTTTAGAAGGACACTGGATGCCTAAAGAATGGTCTGGTGTCCTTTAGAAGGGCTCTGGAAAGCTCTAGAAGGGTCTGGGTGCCTTTAGAATTCCCTGGGAGGCTCTTGAAGGGTCTGGGGTCCTTTAGAAGGGTCTGGAGGAGCTCTAGAAGGGTCTGGGTGCCTTGAGATTGGCCTTATTGGGCTCTAGAATGGTTTGGGGGCCTTTAGAAAGGCATTGAGGAACTCTAGAAGGATCTGGGAGGCTTTAGAAGGGCCCTTGGAGGCTCTAGAATGGTCTGGAGTCCTTTAGAAGGGTCTGGAGGGGCTCTAGAAGGGTCTGGGTGCCTTTAGAACGGCCCTGGTGGACTCTCGAATGGTCTGGCAGCCTTCAGAAGTGCCCTGGGAGGCTCTAGAAGGGTCTAGGGGCCTTTAGAATTGTCATGAGGGGCTTTAGAAGAGTCTGGGGGCCTTTAGATGGGAATTATTGGGCTCTAGAATGGTTTGGGGGGCTTTAGAAAGGCATTGAAGAGCTGTGCAAGGATCTGGGAAGCTTTAGAAGGGCCCGTGGGGGCTCTAGAAGGGTCTGGGGTCCTTTAGAAGGGCTCTGGATTACTCTAGAGGGGTCTGGGGGCTTTAAGAAGGGACATAAGTGCCTCTAGAAGGGTCTGGAGGCCTCTAGAAGGGCTTTGGGAGGCTCTAGAACAGTTTGGGGGCCTTTAGAAAGGCACAGAGCAGCTCTAGAAGGGTCTGCAGTCATTTAGAAGGCCCTGGGGTGATCTACAAAGGTCTGGGGTCCTTAAGAAATGTTAAGAGGCACTCTAGAAGGCTCTGGGAGCTTTTAGAAAAGCTCAGGGGGGCTCTAGAAGGGTCTGGTGTCCTTCAGAATGGCTCTGGAAGGCTCTAGAAGGTTCTGCAGTCTTTAAAAATGGACATGAGGGGCTCTAGAAGGGTCTGGGGGCCTTTACAAGGGCTCAGGGGAGCTCTGGAAGGGTTTGGAGGCCTTTAGAAGGGCCCTGGAGTGCTGTAAAAGTGTCTGTGTGTTTTAATAAGGGAGATGAGGGGCTCTAGAAGAGTCTGGGTGCCTGTAGAAGGGCTCTGTGGGGTTCTAGAAGGGTCTGGGGGCCTTTAGAAGGGCTCTGTGGGGCTCTAGAAGGGTCTGGGGGCCTTTAGAAGGGTACTAGGGTGCTCTAGAAGGGTCTGGAGGCCTTCCAAACAGTCCAGATTGGCTCTAGAAGGGTCTGCATCATTTAGAAGGGCCTTGGGGTGCTCTAGAAGGGTCTGGGGGCCTTTAGAATGGCCCTGGGAGGCTCTAGAAGGGTCTGGGAGCTTTTAGAAGGGACATCAGTGGCTCTAGAAGGGTCTGGGGGTCCTTAGAAGGAACGTGATGTGCTCTAGTACGGTCTGGGGGCCTTTAGAATTGTCATGAGGTGTAATAGAAGGGTCTGGGGGCCATTACATGGGCCTTATTGGGCTCTAGAATGGTTTGGGGGCCTTTAGAAAGGCATTGAGGAGCTCCAGAAGGATCTGGGAGGCTTTAGAAGTGTCCTGGGTGGCTCTAGTATGGTCTGGGGTCCTTCAGTAGGGCTCTGGAGTGCTCTAGAAGGGTCTGGAGGCTTTAAGAAGGGACATAAGTGGCTCTAGAACGGTCTGGAGGCCTTTAGATGGGCCCTGGAGTGTTGTAGAAGGGTCTGGGGTCCTATGGAACGGTCCAGAGGGGCTCTAGAAGGGTCTGGGGGCCTTTAGGAGGGCTCTGGCAGGATCTAGAAGGGTCTGGAGGCTTTTAGAAGGGCTTAGGGGGCTCTAGAAGGGTCTGGGGGCATTTAGATGGGCCTTATTTTGCTCTAGAATGGTTTTAGGGCATTTAGAAAGGCATTGAGGAGCTCTAGAAGTGTCTGGGGTCCTCTAGAAGGGTCTGGGGGCCATTACAGAAAATGACGTCAAATAATAGGCACAGAAACTGTAAAGGATGATGACGTCACAATAGCGACACACACCCTAGAAGAGAATGACGTCACAATAGGAACAGGCCTATAAAGGACGATGACGTCACAATAGGCAAAGGCACTGTAAAAGACGATGACGTCACAATAGGCAGAGTCATTGTAAATGACGATGATGTCTCAATAGGGACAGGCATTGTAAACGACGATTATTTCACAATAGGCACAGACAACAGGCATTTTAAATGCAGATGATACAAAAATAGGCACAGACGACAAAGTCATTGTAAATGACGATGATGTCAAAACAGGCACAGACGACAGGCATTGTAAATGACGAAGATGTCACAACAGGCACAGACACACAGGCATTGTAAATGACGATTACATCACAATGAGCACAGGCTTTGTAAATGACTATGATATCAGAATGGGAACAGGCATTTTAACTGATGATGATGTCACAATAGCCACAGGCATTGTAAAAGACGATGATGTCACAATAGGCATAGGCATTGTAAATGATGATGATGACACAATAGGCACAGACGACACAGGCATTTTAAATGACAATGATGTCACAATAGGCAGAGGAATTGTAACGGACAATGATGTCACAATAGGAACAGGCATTGTAAGTGACAATGATGTCAAAATAGGCACAAAAGACACAGGCATTGTAAATTACGATGATATCAACATAGGAAAAGACGACACAGGCATTGTGAATGACGATGATGTCACAATAGGCACAGGCATTGTAAATGATGATGATGTCACAGTAATCACAGGCATTGTAAAGGATGATGATGTCACAATAGGCGAAGAAGACAGAAGCACTGAAAATGACAATGATGTCAAATAGGTACAGGAGACAGGCATTGTAAATGACGATGATGTCACAATAGGCACTGGCGACACAGTCATTGTAAATGACAATGATTTCAAACTGAGCACAGGCATTGTAAATGACGATGATGTCGCAATAGGCACAGGCATTGTAAATGTCGATTACGTCATAATAGGCAGAGGCATTGTAAATGACGATGACATCACAACAGGCAGAGGCATTGTAAATGACAATGACCTTCTAAAGGCACAGGCATTGTAAATGAAGATGATGTCGCAACAGGCACAGGCGACACAGGCATTGTAAATGACGATGATGACAAAATAGGCAGAGAAGATGCAGGCATTGTTAATGACGATGATGTTACAGTAGGCACAGACGACACAGACTTTGTAAATGACAATGATGTCAATAGAGGCAGAGGCCTTGTAAATGACGATGATGTCAAAATATGCACAGGCCTTGTAAATGACGATGATGTCACGATAGGCACAGACATTGTAAATGACGATGACGTCACAATCGGCAGAGGAATTGTAAATGAAGATGAAGTCACAATAGGCACAGGCATTTTATATGACAATGACGTCACAATATGCACAGACGACACAGGCATTGCAAATAATGATGATGCCACAATAAGTACAGACGACACAGGCATTTTAATTGACGATGATGTCACAATACGCACAGACGACACAGACATTATAAATGACAATGATTTCACAATAGAGGCAGACGACAATAACATTATAAATTACAATGATATCACAATAGACAAAGACGACACAAATGGCAGGGATATTATAAATGACAATGATGTCACAATAGACACAGGCGACACAGACGACAGACATTATAAATGACAATGATGACAAAATAGACACAGACGACATAGACGACAGACATTATAAATAATGATGATTTCAAAATAGACACAGACGACGCAGATGACACAGACATTATAAATGACAATGATGTAACAACAGACACATACAACACAGACAACAGCTATTATAAATGACAATGATTTCAGAATAGACACAGACGATACAGAAGACACAGACTTTATAAATGACAATGATGTCACAATAGCCACAGAAAACAGAGAAGACACAGACATTATAAATGACAATGATGTCGCAATAGAAAAAGCCGACACAGACGACACAGAATACACAGACGACACAGATGACACACACATTATTAATGACAATGATGTCACAATAGAGACAAACTACACAGACGCCACAGACATTATAAATGACAATGATGTCAAAATAGACACAGATGACACAGACGACACAGAAGACAAAGACGAGAAAGACGACACAGACATTATACATGACAAAGATGTAACTATAAATACAGACGACACAGACGACAGACGAAAGAGACGACAGACATCATAAATGAAAATAATGTCACAATAGACAAAAAAGACACAGACATTGTAAATGAAAATGATGTCACAATAGAAACAGACAACACAGAGGACACAAATATTATAAAAGACAATGAAGTCACAATAGTCACAGACGAAACAGATGACACAGATGACAGACATTATAAATGACGTTGTCACTATAGACACAGACGACACAGACATTATAAAGGACAAGGATGACACATACAACACACGACACAGACTTTAGAAATGACAATGATATCACAGACGACACAGATGAAACAGACATTATAAATGACAATGATGTCACAATAGACACAGATGACACAGACATTATAAATGACAATGATGTCACAATAGACATTGTACGTTCAAGAGTGCTTGATAAGATATGATGAGTTCTATTAATATTTAACCAAATTTCCTGAATATATATAAACAGTGTTTCTCAAAACCTGTATGAATAAAAGACCTGTAACCAGCATCTATGGACACACACATTTAGGTGAAATGATTCCCTGTGTGTCCAACATCGTATTATGTATTAAAGCAATACCTGCTCAATGGTTGGACTTGATGATCCGGTGGGTCTCTTCCAACCTGGTTATTCTATGATTCTATGATTCTATGACATAGACGACCCAGGCATTATTAATGACAATGATGTCACAATAGACACAGATGACACAGACATTATAAATGAAAATGATGTCACAATAGACAGAGACGACACCGAAGAAATAGACATTAAAAATGACTATGATGTCACAATAGACACAGGTGACAAAGACAACACAGATATTATAACTGACAATGATGTCACAATAGACACAGAAAACACAAATTAATCAGACGACACAGACGACACAGACAACACAGACATTATAATTGACAAAGATATCACAATAGACACAGACGACACAGACATTATAAATTACAATGATTTCAAAATAGACACAGCTGACACAGACGCCACAGACATTATAAATGACAATGATGTCACAATAGACACAGATGACACAGACGACAGACATTATAACACACACTGATGTCTGAATAGACACAGACGACACAGACCACACAGACGACACAGACAACAAAGACTCAACAGATGACAATGTCATAATAGACACAGACGACACAGAGGACACAGACGACAGACGACACATACGAAACACATGATAAATGACAATGATGTAACAATAGACACAGATGACAGACATTATACATGACAATGATATCAAAATAGTCAAAGAAGACACAGACGACACAGACATAATAATAAACAATGATGTCACAATAGACACAGACGACAGAGATGACATATATGACACAGACATTATAAATGACAAGGATGTCACAATAGTCACAGACAACACATACGAGACAGACTACACAGACATTATAAATGACAATGATTTCACAATGGACATAGACGACAAAGATGACACAGACTTCACAGATGACACAGACGACACAGACATTATAAATGACAATGATGTCACAATAGACACAGTCAAGACAGACGACACAGACATTATAAATGACAAGGATGTCACAATAGACACAGACGACACAGACTTTATAAACGACAATGATGTCATAATAGACACAGATGACACAGACGAAACAGACATTATATATGACAATGATGTCACAAAAGACACCGAAGACACATTTGACACATAAGACACAGACAACAAAGACGACACAGACATTATAAATGAAAATGATGTCAAAATAGACACAGACAACACAGAAGACACAGGCATTATAAATTACAATGATATCACAAGAGACATGGACGACAGTCGAAACAGACGACAGACGACACAGATAACACAGACATTATAAAAGAAAATTATTATATTATTATAAAAAATTATTATATTATTATTATATCATTATAAAAGAAAAGAGACGACACATACGAAACAGACGTTATAAATTACAATGATGTCACAATAAACAGAGATGACACAGATGATAGAGACCACATAGATGACACAGACGAAACAGAAATGAGAAATGACAATGATGTCACCATAGACATAGACGACACAGACATTATAAATGACAAAGATGACACAATAGACAAAGACGACACAGAGCTATAAATGAAAATAATGTCACAATAGACACAGACGACAGACATTTTAAAGGACAATGATGTCAAAATAGACACAGACGACACAGACAGTATAAATGACATTGATGTCACAACAGACACAGACGACACAGATGACAGAGACAACGCAGACGACACAGACATGATAATTAACTGTGATATCATAATAGACACAGACGACAGATGACACAAACGACACAGACGGTATATGTGAAAATGATGTCACAATAGACATAGAGGACAAAGAAGACACAGACAACACAGACATTATAAATGACAGTGATGTCAAAATAGGCACAGACCACAGAGATGACACAGACGACAGAGATGACACAGACGACACAGATATTATAAATGACAATGATGTCACAGTATACACAGACGACACAGACATAGTAACTGAAAATGATGTGACAATAGACAAAGACGACACAGACATTATAAATGACAATGATTTCACAGTATACACACACGACACAGACATAGTAACTGAAAATGATGTGACAATAGACAAAGACGACACAGACATTATAAATGACAATGATTTCACAATAGACACAGACGACACAAACATTATAATTGACAATGATGTCACAATAGACAAAGATGAAACAGATGTTATTAATGATAATGATATCACAACAGACAAAGACGACAAAGACATTATAAATGACAACGATGTCACAATAGAAAGAGACGACACAGATGACACAGACAAAATAAATGACAATGATGTCACAACAGAGACAGAAGACTGAAAACACAGATATTATAAATGATAATGATGGCACAATATACACAGGTGACAGACGACACAGACATTATCAATTACAATGATGTCACAATAGTCACAGACGACACAGACCACACAGACATCATAAATGACAATGAAGTTACAATAGACACAGACGACACAGACTACAGAGACATTATTAACTGCAATGATGTCATAATAGACACAGACAACACAGACGATAGAGACAAAACAGATGACACAGACGTTATAAATGACAATGATGTCACAATATACAGAGATGACAGAGATGACACAGATGACACAGACGACACAGATGACACAGATGACACAGACATTATAAATGAAAATGATATCACAATAGACACAGATGACACAAACTTTATAAATGATATTGATGTCACAATAGACACAGACGTCCGAGACGACAGAGATGACACTGACAAGATAATTAACAGTGATATCACAATTGACACATACGACAGATGACAAAGATGACAGACGAAAGAGACGACAGATGACACAGACGACACAGACATTTTAAATGAAAATGATGTTTAATAGACAGTGAAGACACAGAAGACACATACGACACAGACGATATAAATGAAAATGATTTCACAATAGACACAGATGACACAGACGACAAAGTCATCATAAATGACAATGATGTTAGAAAAGACACAGACGACACAGGCATTATAAATGACAATGATGTCAAAATAGGCACAGACCACACAGACCACACAGACAACAGAGACGACACAGAGGACACAGACGAGACAAATATTATAAATGACAATGATGTCACAATAGACACAGACGACGCAGACGATACTGACAACACAGATATTATAAATGACAATGGAGTCACAATAGACACAGACGACACAGACATTATAAATGAAAATGATTTCACAATAGACATAGGCGGCACAGGCCACACAGACGACACAGATGACAAAGACATTATAAATGAACATGACGTCACAATAAACAGACGACACAGACAACACAGACGACACAGACATTATTATTGACAACGATTTCACAATAGGCACAGAAGACAAAGATGAGAAAGACGACACAGACATAATAAATTAGAATGATGTTCACAATAGACTCAGATGACAGACGACACTGCCATTATAATTGAAAACGATGTCACAATACAGACTAAACAGACATTATAAATTACAATGGTATCACAATAGACACAGATGACACAGACGTTATAAATGAAAATTATGTCACGATAGACACAGACGACACAGACATTATAAATGACAATGATGTCACAATAGACACAGAGGACAGACATTATAAATGACAATGATGTAACAATAGATAAGAGAACACAGAAGACACAGACATTGTAAATGACAGTGATGTCACAATAGACACAGACGAAAGAGACATTAAAAATGACAATGATATGACAACAGACACAGACTATACAGACATTATAAATGAAAGTGTTGTCAAAATAGACACATAAGATACAGACGTTAGTAATGACAATGAAGTCACAATAGACACAGACGACAAAGACAACACAGACAATAAATTACAATGTTGCCACAACAGACACAGATGACAAAGAAGACAGAGACATTATTAATGACAATGATGTCACAATAGTCAGACGACACAGACTTTATAAATGACAATGATGTCAAAAAAGACACAGACGACACAGACGACACAGAAATAATAAATGACAATGATGTCACAAAAGACACATATGACACAGACATTATAAATGACAGTGATGTTACAATATACAGGGACGTCATAGACGAAACAGATAATAAATGACAATATTGTCTCAACATTCACAGACGACACAGATATTATTAATGACATCGATGTAACAATAGACACAGACTAAAGAGATGATAGTCATTACAAATGCAAATGATGGCAAAATAGACAAAGACGACAGAGATGACAGACATTATAAATGACAATGATATCACAATATATACAGACGACACAGGTGACACAGACATTACAAATGACAATGATGTCACAATAGAAAAAGACGACACAGACATTATAAACGATATTGATGTCACAATAGACACAGACGAGACAGACGACACAGACATTATAAATGATTATGATGGCAAAATACACAAAGACGACACAGAAGACACTGACGACTCAGACATAATAAATGACAATGATGGCACAATAGACACAGACGACAGAGACATTATAAATGACAATGATGGCACAATAGACAGAGATGACACAGACATTATAAATGACAAAGATGTCAAAACAGACGCAAACAGTCGCTGCAGACGTTACAGACGCCACAGATGCCAATAGCGCCACAGATGACACAGACATCATAAACGACAATGATGTCACAATAGACACAGACGATACATAGTCATAAATGACAACGATGTCAAAACAGACACAGACGACACAGACATTAAAAATGAAATTGATGTCACAATAGACACAGACGACACAGACATAATATATTACAAAGATGTCACAACAGACACAGATGACACAGACGACAGTGGCATTATAAATGAAAATGATGTCACAATAGACACAAATGACACCGACATTATAGATTTCAACGATGTCACAATAGACACAGAGGACACAGAGGACAAAGAGGACACAGATTACATAGACATTATAATTGACAATGATGTCACCATAGACACAGAAGAGAGATGACAGACATTATAAATGACAACGATGTCACAATACACAATGACAACACAGACGACACTGACGACAGAAACATTATAAATGAAAATGATGTCAAAATAGACTTAGACGACACAGACGACAAAGACATTATAAATGACAATGATGTCACAATAGACACAAAAGACAGATATTATAAATGACAATGATGTCACAATAAAAACAGACGACACAGACATTAGAAATGACAACGATGTCAGAATAGACAGAGACGAATAAGACGACACAGACATAAATGAAAACTATGTCAAAATAGACAGAGACGACACAGACAACACAGTCATTATAAATGACAATGATGTCACAAAAGACACAGTAGACACAGACTACAAACACGACACAGACAACACAGGCTTTATAAATTACTATGATGTTAAAATACACACAGAAGACACAGACGACAGACATTATAAATGACAATTACGTCCAAATAGACAAAGACGACACAGATAACACAGAGGAAACAGAAGACACAGACATTTGAAATGACAATGATGACACAATAGACACAGACGACACAGATATTATAAATGACAATGATGTTATAATAGACACAGATGACAGAGACGGCACAGAAGTTAGACAACACAGATGACACAGACATAAAATATGACAATGATATCAAAATAGACACAGACGACACAGACATTATAAATAGCAATGATGTCACAATAGACACAGACGATACAGAAGACACAGACAGTACAAATGACAATGATATCACAATAGACACAGATGAAACCGACATTATAAATTACAATAATGTCACAATAGACACAGACGACACAGACATTATAAATGACAAAGATGTCACAAAAGACACAGAGGACACAGACATTATAAAAGACAATGTTGTCATAATAGGCAGAGACGACGGAGACGACAAAGACGACACAGACGACCCTGAGATTATAAATGACAATGATGTCACAATAGACAGAGATGACACAGATTTTAGAAATTACAATGATGTCACTATAGACAGAGACAACTAAGACGACACAGACGACATAGACGACACAGACATTATAAATGAAATCTATGTCAAAACAGACAGAGACGACACAGATATTATAAATTACAATGATGTCACAATAGACACAGACTTAACAAAGATGACAGAGATGGCACAGATATTATAAATGACAATGATGTCACAAGAGACACAGACGACACAGACATTATAAATGACAATTATGTCAAAATAGATGAAGACGACACAGACATTATAAATGACAATGATATCACAATAGACACAGATTACACAGACAACACATACAACACAGACTTAATAAATGACAATGATATCACCATAGACACAGACGACACACACGACACAGACATTATAAATGAGAGTGATGTCACAATAGAATCAGACGACACAGATTTAAAAAAGACAATAATGTCAAAACAGACACAGATGAATCAGGCTACAAAGATATTATAAATGGCAATGATGTCACAATAGACACAGACTACGGAGACAGCACAGATTTCACAGACATTAGTAATGACAATGATATCACAATAATCACAGACGAAACAGACAGTAGAATTGACAATGATGTCACAATACACACAGAGGACTAAGAAGACACAGGCGACATAGATGACACAGACATTATAAATGACAATTATGTCACAAAAGACACAGACGACACAGAACACACAGGCGACACAATCATTATAAATGACAATAATGTCACAGTAGGCATAGACGACACAGACGAAAAAGACATTATAAATTACCATGATGTCACCACAGACACAGACATCACAGACGACACAGACTACACAGACGACAAAGACATTATAAATATCAACAATATCAAAATAGTCACAGAAGACAAAGACATTAAAAATGAAAATGATGTAACAATAGACACAGACGACAGAGATGAAACAGATGACACAGAGAACACAGACATTATAAATGACAATGATGTCACAGTAGACACAGACAACACAGACGAAACAGACATTATAAATTACAATGATGTACAATAGAGACAGACGACACAGACGACATTGATATTATAACTGAAAATGATGTCAAATTAGACATAGATGACACAGACTACACAGATATTATAACTGACAACTATGTCACAAAAAACCAAGTCGATACAGATGACACAGACATTATAAATGATAATGAAGGAAGAATAGACAGACAACACAGAAGACAGAGACATTAGAAATGACAATGATGTCACAATATACATAGTCGACTCAGACGACACAGATGACACAGACATTATAAATGAACATAATGTCACAATAAAAAGAGAAGACACAGACGACAGAGACATTTTAAATGACAATTATGTTAAAATAGACAGAGATAACACATTATAAATGACAATGCTGTCAAAATAGACACAGATGAAACAGACGACACAGACATTATAATTGACAATGATGTCACAACAGACACAGACGACACAGAAGACACAAACATTTTTAATGACAACGAAGTCACAATAGACACAGACGAAATACATGAACCAGATGACACAGACATTATACATGACAATGATGTCACAATAGACACAAATGACACAGACGAAAGAGACATTATAAATGACAATGATGTCAGAATAGACACAGACGACACAGATGACACAGATGACAAAGACAATTTTAATGACAATGACGTCACAATAGAAACAGACGACAGAAGACACAGAAGACATAGACGCCACAGATGTTATAAATGACAATAATGTCACAATAAACACAGAGGACACAGATGACACAGACATTATATATGACAATGATTTCAAAATAGACACAGACGACACAGACACAATAAATGAAAATGATGTCATATTAGACACAGATGACACAGGCGACAGAGGCGACATTTGTGACATAGATGACACAGATATTATAAATGACAATGATGTCACAGTAGACACAGACGACACAGACGACAGAAACATTATAAATGAAAATCATGTCACAATAGACACAGATGACAGATGATACAGATGTTATAAATGACAATGGTGTCACAACAGAAACAGATGACATAGACTTTATAATTGAAAAAGATGTCACAATATACACAGACGTCACAGACATTATAAATTACAATGATGTCACAGTAGAGATAGACGACACACAAGATACAGACATTGTAAATTAAAATTATGTCACAATAGACACAGACGACACAGACGACACAGACGAGGCAGATGACACAGACATTATAAATGAAAATGATTTCACAATAGACACAGATGACACAGACATTATAAATTACAAAGATGTCGCAATAGACTCAGACAACAGACGACAGACAACAAAGACTACAAAGATTTTATAAATGAAAATGACGTCACACTAGACACAGACAACACAGATGACACACATGTTATAAATGACACACAACGACTCTCATGTTATAAATGACAATGATGTCACAATAAACACAGATGACACAGACTTTATAAATGACAATGATGTCACAATAGACACAGACGACACAGACATTATAAAAGAAAATGATGTCACAAACGACGCAGATGACACAGACGACAGACACTATTAATGACAATAACGTCTAAAAGGACACAGACGACACAAACGACACAGACAACACAGATGACAAAGACATTATAAATGACAATGTTGCCAAAATAAAAGCAGATGACACAGACAATATAAATGACAAAGATGTCACAATAGACACAGACGACACAGACATTATAAATGACAGTGATGTCACAACAGACACAGACTACACAGACCTTATAGATGACAATGATGTTACAATTGACACAGATGACAGGGACTTAAAAATGACAATTATGTCACAGTAGACACAGACGACAGAGACGTCACACACATTATATATGAAAATGATGTCACAAAATACACAGATGAAACAGACAACAGACATTATAAACAAAAATGAAGTCAAAATATACACAGACGACACAGACATTATAAATAACAATGATATCACAATAGACACAGACGACAGAGATGACACAGATGACACAGATATTATTAATGACAATTATGTCACAATAGACACAGATGACACAGACGACACAGACTTTATAAATGAAAATGTTGTCAAAATATACACAGATGAGAGATGACACTTAAGACACAGACGACACAGATATTATAAACTACAATAATGCCACAATAGACACAAAAGACATCCATTATAAAAGACAATGTTGTCACAATTGACACAGATGACACAGACGAGACAGATATTATAAATGACGATGTCACAATAGACACAGACGACACAGACGACAGACATTATAAATGACAATGATGTTACAATAGATATAGACGACAGATCACACAGACTACACAGACATTAAAAATGTCAATGATGTCACAATAGACGCAGACAACACAGATGACAAAGACGACACAGACAATATAATTGACAATGATGTCACCATAGACACAGAAGAAAAAGACGACACAGACTCCACAGACATTAAAAATGACATTGATGTCACAACTGACACAGATTAAACAGATATTATAGCTGACAATTATGTCACAATAAACAAACGTGACACAGACGACACAGAAGACACAAATTATTAATGAGAAGGATTGAACAATAGACACAGAAACACAAACGACACAGACATTATAAATGACAAAGATGTCACAATAGACACAGATGAAACGACGACACAAACATTATAAACGACAATGGTGTAACAATAGACACAGACAACACAGACGACATAGAGGACACAGACATATAATACAATGATGTTGCAATAATCACAGATGACACAGAAGACACAGACATTACTAATAAAATTAATTCCAATAGACATAGACGATACAGACGACACGGATGACACAGACATTATAAATTAAAATGATGTCATTATAGATAGAGATGACACAGACGACACAGACATTATAAATTACAATGATGCCAAAATAGACTCAGACGACACAGACATCACAGACGACACAGACAGTATAAATTACAAAGATGTCACAGTAGACACAAGCAACACAGACAACAACAACGATAGAGATGACACAGATGAAACAGACATAAAAAATCACAATGAAGTCACAACAGACACAGACGACACAGACGTTATAAATGACAATGATGTCACAATTGACACAGACCTCACAGAGGATACAGACCACACAGAAGACAAGACGACACAGATATTATAAATGACAATGATGTTCACAATATACACAGATGACACAGACGACACAGGCATTATAAATTACAAAGATGTCACAATACACACGGACGACACAAACGACACAGACATAAGTGACAATGATTACACAGACGACACAGACATTATAAATCAAAATGATGTCACAATATACACAGATGACACAGACGACACAGACATTAAAATGACAATGATGTCACAATTGACACAGACGACAAAGATGACACAGACATTATAAATGACAATGATTACACAGACGACACAGACATTATAAATCAAAATGATGTCACAATATACACAGATGACACAGACGACACAGACATTAAAATGACAATGATGTCACAATTGACACAGACGTCACAGAGGATACAGAGCACACAGAAAACAGATGACACAGATATTATAAATGACAATGATGTTCACAATATACAAAGATGACACAGGCGACACAGACATTATAAATGACAATGATTACAGAGAAGACACAGACATTATAAATGACAATGATGTCACAACATACACAGATGACACAGACTACACAGTCATTGAAATGACAGTGATGTCACAAAAGCCACAGACGACAGACTTTATAAATTAAAAATATGTCACAATAAACACAGACGACATAGACGACAAAGACATTATAAATGACAATGATGTCACAAAACACAGACAACAAAGACTTTATAAATGAAAATGATTACACAGACAACACAGACAATATAAATGACAATGATGTCACATTAGACACAGATGACACAGATGACACAGTCATTACAAATGACAATGATGTCAAAATAGACACAGATGACGACTACACAGATTTATAAATGAAAATTATGTCACAATAGACACAGACGACATAGAAGACACAGATATTATAAATGACAATGATGTCACAATAGACACTGACGACACAGATATTAAAAATGAAAATGATGTCACAATACAAACAGACGATACAGATGACAGATATTATATATTACAGTGATGTCACAACAGACAGATACAAAAAAGATGACACAGACATTATAAATGACAATGATTTCACAATAGACAGAGACGACACAGATATTTTAAATGACAACGATGTCACAATAGACAAAAACGACATATACGACTCAGGCATTATAAATGACAATGATGTCACAACAGACAATGATGACACAGAAACTATACATGACTATGATGTCGCTATAGACACAGACATTATAAATGAGAATGATGTTACAATATACGCAGACGACAAAGACATTAATAATGACAATGATGTCACAATAGACACCGACGACACAGGCATTATAAGTGACAATGATGTCACAATAGACTCAGACGACACAGACATTATAAACGACAATGATGTCACAATAGACACAGGGGACACAGACGACACAGACATTATAAATGAAAATGATGTCACAATAGACGCAGACGCCACAGACGACACAGACATAATAAGTGACAATGATGTAAAAATAGAAACTGATGACACAGACATTATAAATGAAAATGATGTCAAAATAGACACAGAAGACAGACATTATAAATGACAATGATGTCACAATAGACAGAGACGACACATATGACACAGACATCATAATTGTCAATGATGTTACTATTGACACAGATGACAAAGACTTTATAAATAGCTATGATGTTACAATAGACACAGACGAAACAGACATTATAAATGAAAATGATGTTACAGTTGACACAGACGACAAAGATGACACAGACTATATAAATGACAATGATATCACCATAAACACAGATTCCAGAGATGACAGAGAAGTTCAAAGATGACACAGACGACACAGACATAAAAAATGACAATTATATCTAAATAGACCAGACGACACAGACATTATAAATGACAAAGATGTCACAATAGACACAGACGACACAGACATTATAAGTGACATTTATGTAACAACACACACAGACGATACAGATGACACAGGCATTATAAGTGACAATGATCATAGAATCATAGAATAACCAGGTTGGAAGAGACCCACCGGATCATCGAGTCCAACCATTCCTATCAAACACTATACCATGCCTCTTAGCACCTCGTCCACCCGTGCCCTAAACACCTCCAGGGAAGGTGACTCAACCACCTCCCTGGGCAGCCTCTGCCAGGGACCAATGACCCTTTCTGTGAAGAACTTTTTCCTAATGCCCAGCTTAAATCTCCCCTGGCAGAGCTTGAGGCCATTCCCTCTTGTCCTGTCCCCTGTCACTTGGAAGAAGAGACCAGCACCCTCCTCTCTACAACCTCCTTTCAGGGAGTTGGAGAGAGCAATGCGGCCTCCCCTCAGCGTCCTCTTCTCCAGGCTAAACAACGCCTGCTCTTTCAGCCGCTCCTCGTAAGACCTGCTCTCCAGCCCCCTCACCAGCTTTGTTGCTTTTCTCTGGACTCACTCCAGAGCCTCAACATCCTTCTTGTGGTGAGGGGCCCAGAACTGAACACAGGATTCGAGGAGCGGTCTCACCAGTGCTGAGTCCAGAGGGAGAAGAACCTCCCTGGACCTGCTGGTTATGCTGTTTCTGATACAAGCCAAGATGCCATTGGCCTTCTTGGCCACCTGGGCACACTGCTGACTCATGTTCGGTCGCTGTCAACCAACACTCCCAGGTCCCTCTCCTCTAGGCAGCTTTCTAGACAGACTTCTCCTAGTCTGTAGCACTGCATAGGGTTGTTGTGCCCCAAGTGCAGGACCCGGCACTTGGCCTTGTTAAACCTCATCCCATTGGACTCATCCCAGCGGTCCAGCCTGTTCAGATCCCTTTGCAGAGCCTCCCGACCCTCCAGCAGATCGACACTTCCACCCAGCTTAGTGTCATCCACAGACTTGCTGAGGGTGCACTCGATTCCTCCATCCAGGTTATTGATAAAGACATCGAACAGGGCTGGACCCAGCACTGAGCCCTAGGGAACCCCACTTGTCACTGGCCTCCAGCTGGATTTCACACCATTTACCACCACTCTCTGGGCCCGGCCAGCCAACCAGTTTTCCATCCAGGAGAGTGTGCGCCTGTCCAGGCCAGAAGCTGACAGTTTCTCAAGCAGAATGCTGTGAGAAACTGTGTCAAAGGCGTTACTGAAGTCCAGGAAGACCACATCCACAGCCTTTCCCTCATCCAGCAGCCGAGTCACTTGGTCATAGAAGGCAATCAGGTTAGTTTGGCAAGACCTACCTTTTGTGAACCCATGTTGACTGGACCTGATCACCCAGTTCTCTTGCATGTGCTTCATGATCGCACTCAAGATCACCTGCTCCATGGCTTTCCCTGGCACTGAGGTCAGACTGACAGGCCTGGAGTTTCCTGGGTCCTCCCTGCGACCCTTCTTGTAGATGGGCACAGCATCAGCCAGCCTCCAGTTCAGTGGGACTTCCCCAGTCAGCCAGGACTGTTGGAAGATGATGGAAAGAGGTTTGGCCAGCACATCTGCCAGCTCCTTCAATACCCTTGGGTGAATCCCGTCCGGCCCCATAGACTTGTGGGTGTCTAGTCGGGCTAGCAAGGCTCTGACCACCTCCTCTTGGATCACGGGAGCCTCATTATGCTCCTCCAGCTCCTGGGTTTGTACACAGATGGAACAACCCTCCTTACAAATAAAGACTGAGGCAAAGAAGGCATTAAGTACCTCAGCCTTTTCCTCATGCCCAGTCACTGTTGTTCCTTCTGTGTCCAATAGGGACTGTATGGTCTCCCTAGTCCTCCTTTTATTATGTATATGTAGAAAGATATTTTGTTCTCTTTCACAGACTTGGCCAATCTGATTTCTAGCTGAGCCTTAGCCCTTCTGAGTTTTTCCCTACACAATATGTCACAATAGACACAGATGACACAGATTTTATAAATTAAAATGATATCAAAATAGACACAGACGACAAAGACATTATAAATGAAAAAGATGTCTCAATAGACACAGAAGACACAGACATTATAAATGACAATAACGTCACAATAGACATAGACTCAGACAACACAGACACTATAAACTACAATGATGTCACAATAGACAAAGACTAGACAGATGACACAGACAACAGATATTATAAACGACAATGATGTCACAATAGACACAGACGACCCAAAGGACACAGATATTATAAATGAAAATGATGTCACAATATTCATAGACGACACATACGATGCAGACATTATAAATAAAAATGACGTCACAATAGACAAAGACGACAGAGATGACACAGACAAACGAGACATTATAAATGACAAAGAATCCACAATAGACACAGACGATACAGACGATAGAGACGACACAGACGACAGTAATTCTAAATAAAAATGAGGCCACAGAAGACACAGAAACATTATAAATGACAATGATATCACAACAGAAACAGATGACAGACATTATAAATGACAATGCTGTTACAATAGATACAGACGACAGAGACGACATAGACTTTATAAATGGAAATGATTTCACAATAGACAAAGACGACACAGATGACACAAATGACACAAAAGACACAGATATAAATGACAATGATGTCACAATAGACACAGATGACAGACTTTATAAATGCCAATGATGTCACAACAGAAACAGATGACAAAGACATAATAAATGACAATTATGTTAAAAAAACATACAGAAGATACAGAAGACTCAGATATTATACATGAAAATTATGTCAAAATCTAGAAGACACAGATATTATAAATTACAGTGATGTCACAATAGACACAGCTGACATAGACGACACAGACTTTATAAATGACAGTGATGTAACAATAGTCAAAGACGACACATATGACAGAGACATTGTAAATGAAATTTATAAAAAAAACCATAAAAATGATACAGACGACTCAGACATTATAATTGAAAATGATGTCACAATAGACACAGACAACACAGACATTATAAACGACAATGAGGTCACAATAGAAAAAGACGACACAGATGACCCAGACGACAAAGACATTATTAATTAAAACGATGTCATAAAGTACACAGACGACAGAGACATTATAAATGACAATGATGTCACAATAGACAGTCGACACAGACGTTATAAATGACAAGGATGTCACAATAGACCAGATGACACAGACGACACAGACATTATAAATGACAATGATGTCACAATATACACAGACGACACAGACCACAGAGATATTATAAATGACAATGATGTCACAATAGACACAGACGACACAGAAGACACAGACATTATAAATGACAATGATGTCAGAATAGACAAAGATTACACAGACGACAAAGACGACACAGATATTATAATTGAAAATGATGTCACAACAAAGAGGACACAGACATTATAAATGACAATGATGTCACAACAGAAAAAGACGACAAAAACGACACAGACAACACAGACATTATAAATAACAATGATTTCAAAATAGACAAAGACGACACAGACATCACAGACGACACAGACAGTATAAATTACAAAGATGTCACAGTAGACACAAGCAACACAGACAACAACAACGATAGAGATGACACAGATGAAACAGACATAAAAAATCAAAATGAAGTCACAACAGACACAGACGACAAAGATGACACAGACATTATAAATGACAATGATTACACAGACGACACAGACATTATAAATTACAATGCTGTCACAATAGACACAGAAGACACAGACATTATTAATGACGATGATGTCACAGTAGACATAGACGACAAAGACATCATAATTGAAAATGATATCTAAATAGACACAGGTGACACAGACTTTATAAATTAAAACTATGTCACAATAGACACAGATGACAGAGACGACACAGACATTATAAATTACAATGATGTCAAAATAGGCACAGAGAACAAAAAGACAGACAACATAGACGACTCAGACATTGTAAATGACAATGGTGTCAAAATAGACACAGACGACACAGACGACCCAGATATTATAAATGACAATGATGCAACAATAGACACAGATGACACAGACGACACAGACATTATGAAGGAAAACGATGCCACAATAGACAGAGACGAAACAGATGACACAGAAATAATAAATGACAATTATATCACCATCAACACAGCTGACACAGATGACAAAGACATTATAAATGACAATGATGTCACAAGAGACACAGATGACACAGAAGACACAGACATTATAAATGACTATGATGTCACAATAGACACAGATGACACAGACGACACTAACGACACAGACATTGTAAATAACAATGATGTGAAAATTTACACAGATGACACAGACTTTATAAATTACAATGATGAAACAATAGACACAGACGACACAGACTTTAAAAATGGCAATGATATCACTATAGACACAGAAGAGACAGACATTATATATGACAACAATGTAACAATAGACACAGACGACATAGAAGATACAGATGACACAGACGACACAGACATTATAAATGACAATGATGTAAAAACTGACACAGACGACACAGACATTATAAATAACAATGATATCACAATAGACACAGACTACACAGACGACACAAACATTATAAATGTAAATGTTTTCACATTAGACAAAGAAAACACAGACGAGACAGAGAGCAGAGACAACACATGAAACAAAGACATCATAAATGAAAATTATGTGACAATACAAACAGACGACAAAGACGAAATATACGACAAAGACAACACATACATTATAAATGATAGTGATGTCACAATAGACACAGAAGACACAGACATTATAAAGGACAAAGATGTCAAAATAGACACAGACGACTCAGACATTATAAATGAAAATGGTGTCACGATAGACACTGAAGACAAAGAGGTTACTAATGAAAATTATGTCACCATAGACACAGACGACACAGACATTATAAATGACAGATATTCACAATAGACACAGAAGACAAAGACATTAGATATGACAATGATGCCTCAATAGAAACAGGCAACACAGACATTATAAATGACAATTATGTCACAATAAACACAGACAACACAAATATTATAAAGGAAAATGAGGTCACAATAGACACAGACGACAGAGACGACAAAGTCATTATAAGTGACAATGATGTCACAATACATATAGAAGACATCGACGACACTGAAGACAAAGACATTACAAATGAAAATGCTGTCACCATAGACACAGACGACACAGACATTATAAATGACAATGATGTCACAGTAGTAATAGATGACACACATGACACAGACATTATAAATGACAATGATGTCACAATAGACACAGACTACACAGACGACATAGCCTACTATGACGACACAGACATTATAAACAATAATGATGTCACAATATACACAGATGACACAGACATTATAAATTACAATGATGACACAATAGACACAGATCACACAGACATTATGAATGAAAATGATGCCACAATAGACACAGACGACAGAGACAACACAGACATTATAAATGACAATGATGTAAAAATATATACAGACGACACAGACATTATAAATTAAAAAGATTTTACAATAAACACAGACGACACAGGCATTATTAAAGACAATGACGTCACAATATACACAGACAACACAGACCACACAGACATTATCAATGACATCAATATCACAATACATGCAGACAAGAGACGACACAGGCGAAAGAGACATTATTATGACAATGATGTCACAAAAGACACAGACGACACAGGCATTATAAATGACAATGATGTCACAAGAGACAAAGATGACACAGACAACACAGACATAGTAATTGAAAATGATGTGGCAATAGACACAGACCACACAGACCACACAGATGAAACAGATGACAAAGTTCGAAACACACGACACAGACATTATAAATGACAATGATGTCACAAGAGACACAGATGACACAGATATTATAAAAGACAATAATGTCACAATAGACACAGATGACACTGACGACCCAGATATTATAAATTACAATGATGTCACAATAGACAAAGACAACACTGACGACACAGACGACACTGACGTCACAGAATTTAGAAAGGGCAATGATGTCACAATAGACACAGACGACACTGATGACACAGACATTATAAATGACAGTGATGTCACAGTAGAGGCAGACCACAAAGACCACACAGATGACACAGACATTATATATGGCAACGATGTCACAATAGACACAGACGACCCAGGCATTATAAATGACAATGATGTCACAATAGAAAAAGATGACACAGACGACACAGACATTATAAATGACAATGATGTCAAAATATACAGAGATGACACAGACATCATAAATGACTATGATATCAAATTAGACACAGACGACCCAGGCATTATAAATGAGATTGATGTCAAAATAGACACAGACGACACGGACAACACAGACATTATTAATTACAATGATGTCATAATATACATAGATGACACAGACATTAAAACTGACAATGATGTCACAATAGACACAGACGACCCAGACATAATACATGACCATGATGTCACAATAGACCCAGATGACAAAGACGAGACAGACATTAAAATGACAATGATGTCACAACAGACACAGACGACAGAGGCGACACAATCTTTATAATTGACAATGATGTCACAATAGACACAGACGACAGAGACAACACAGACCACACAGAAAACACAGACATTATAAATGAAAATGATGACACAATATACACAGACAACACAGATTACAGAGACATTATAAATGACAATGATGTCACATTACACAGGCTACAGAGACATTATAAATGACAATGATATCATAATAGACACAAACGACACAGATGATACAGACGACACAGACATACACAAAAATGATGTCAAAATAGACACAGACGACAGATGACACAGAAGACAGAGACATTACAAATGAAAATGATATCACAATACACACAGATGACACAGACGTAACATAAGACAAAGACGTTATAAATGAACATGATGTCAAAATTAAGACAGATGACACAGACGACACAGTCATTATAAATGAAAATGATGTCACCATAGACACAGACGACTCAGACGACATAGAAGACACAGACTTGAGAGACAACACAGACAACAAAGACATTATAAATGACAATGAAGACACAATAGAAACAGAAGAAATAGAAATTATAAATGACATGATGTCACAATAGACACATGCGACACAGACATTGTAAATTACAATGATGTCACAATAGACAAAGACAACAAAGACAACACAGACATTATAAATGACAAGGATGACAAAATAGACACATACGACACAGACGAAACAGACATTATAAATGACAATGATATCACAACAGACACAGAAGACACAGATGACACAGACCTTATAAATGACAATGATCTCACAATAGACACAGACGACAGAGTCAACAAAGACGACACAGATATTATAAATGATGATGATGTCACAATAGACACAGCCGACACAGGCATTATAGATGACAATGATGACGCAATAAACACAGACAACACAGCCGACACAACTGACACAGATATTATTAATGACAATGATGACGCAATAGACACAGAGGACACTGACATTATTAATGACAACTACGTCACAATAGACACAGACGACACAGACGAAAAAGAGTACATAGATAGCATAAACACCAATGCTGTCAGATTAGACACAGACGATACAGACTACACAGACAACTCAGAGGACACAGACATTATAAATGGCAATGATGTTAAAATATTCTCAGACGACACAGACAACACAGATATAAATGAAAATTGTTTCAAAATACACACAGATGACACAGAGGACATAGACTTTATAAATGAAAATGATGTCACAATACACACAGACAACACAGACATTATAAATGACAATGACACCACAATAGACACAGACGACACAGACATTATAAATGACAATAATATCACAATAGACACAGATGACACAGAAAACACAGACATTATAAATGACAATGATGTCACAATAGACAAAGGCAACACAGATGACAGAGACGACGCAGAGGACAGACAACAGACACATTATAAATGACTATTATCTCACAAGATATACAGAATACACAGACATTATAAATAACAATGATGTTACAACAGATATTGATGACACAGACGGGACAGACGACACAGACATTATAAACGAAAATGATGTCACAATACACACAGCCGACACAGCTGACACAGACAAAATAAATGATATTCATATCACAATAGACACAGACGACACAGACATTATATATGAAATGATGTCACAATAGACATAGACGACACAAACGACACATACAATATAAGTAACAGTGATGTCACAATAGAAACAGATGACACAGACGAAACTGACCACGCAGTCGACAGACATTATAAAGGACAAAGATGTCACAATAGACACAGACGACACATATAGCACAGACCTTATAAATAACAATGATATCAAAATAGACACAGACGAAGCAGACGACACAGGCATTTTAAATTACAAAGATGTCACAATAGGCACAGACGACTAAGACGAAAAATATGACAGAGATGACACAGATATTAAAAATGACAATGATGTCACAATAGACACAGACAACAGAGACAACACAGAAGTTCAAAGATGACACAGACAAAAAATGACAATTATATTAAATAGACACAGACATTATAAATGACAATGTTGTCACAATACACACAGACGACCCAGATGAAACAGACATTATAAATGACAATGATGTCACAATAGATATAGATTACACAGACATTATAAATTACAACGATGTCACAATAAACACAGATGACACAGACGACACAGACATTACAAATGACAATGATGTCAAAGTAGACACAGACGACGCAGACAACAAAAACAACACAGAAATTAAAAATTAAAATGAAGTCACAATAGACAGATGACACAGACGATTCAGACATTATAAATGACAATGATGTCACAATAGACAGAGATAACAGAGATATTATAAATGAAAATGATGTCAGAATAGACACAGAAGACACAGACTTTATAAATGACAATGATGTCACAATAGACGCATTCGACACAGACGACACAGGCATTTTATATGACAATGATATCACAATAGACACAGACGACAGACATAAATGTCAATGATATCAAAATAGACAAAGACGACACACACGACAGACATTATAATTGACAATTATATAACAATGGACACAGACGACAAAGACGACAGAGATGACACAGACATTATAAATGACAACGATGTCACCATAGACACAAACGACACAGACATTATAAATGACAATGATGTCACAGTAGTCACAGACGACATAAAAGACACAAACTACAGAGACATTATAAATGAAACTGATGTCACAATAGATACAAACGACACAGACATTATAAATGACAAAGATGTCACAATAGACACAGACGACACAGCAGACACATTAAATATGACAATGATGTCACAACATAGACTACAGAGAAGGCAAAAACATTATAAATGACAATTATGTAACAATAGACACAGAAGACACAGACATTTATAATAACAATGATGTCACAATAGACACAGATGACCCAGACGACGCAGACATGAATGACAATGATGGCACCGTACACACAGACGACACAGAGGTCACAGATATTATAAATTACAATGACATCACAATAGACGCAGACGACACAGACATTATAAATGCCAATGATGTCATAATACACACAGACGACAAAGACATTATAAATGCCAATGATGTCACAATACACACAGACGACAAAGACATTATAAATGACAATGATGTCACAGTAGACACAGACGACACAGACAATACAAACGACACAGACATTATCAATGAAAACGATGTCACAATAGACACCCATGACACAGACGACACAGACATTATAAATTATAATGATGTCACAATAGACAAAGATGACACAGACATTATATATGACAATGATGTGACAATAGACACAGACAACACAAACAACAGACATTATAAATAACGATGATGTCACAATAGACAGAGACGACAGAATACAGAGATATTATAAATGAAAATGATGTCAGAAATGACACAGAAGACACAGACTTTATAAATGACAATGATGTCACAATAGACACAGACGACACAGAAATTATAAATGAAAATGTCATGATAGACACAGACGACAAAGACGACAGAGTCGACAGAGATGACACAGACATTAAAAATGAAAATTATGTCAAAATAAACACAGACGACACAGACATTGTAAATGACAATGATGTTGCAATAGACAAAGACGACAAAAACGACAGAGATGACACAGACATTATAAATGACAATGATGCCACAATAGACAGAAATGACTCAGAAGGAAGAGGCATTATAAATGACAATGATGTCACAATAGACACAGACGAAACAGACGACATAGACGACACAGACAACACAGACATTATAAATGACAACGATGCCTCAATAGACACAGACGCCACAGACGATAGAGACAACACAGAATACAAAGTCATTATAAATTAAAATGATTTCACGATAGACACAGAAGACACAGAGGACACAGACTACACAGATAATATAAATGACAAAGACGTCACAACAGACATGACAGACATTATAAAATACAGTGACGTCACATTAGACGAAGACTAAAGAGACGACACAGATGACAGTCATTATAAATGACATTGAAGTAACAATAGACACAGACGACACTGACATTATAAATGACAAATATTTCACAATAGACACAGACGACAGATTTATATATGACAATTATATCAAAATAGACAAAGATGACACACACGACTCAGACATTATAAATGACAATAATATCACAATAGACACAGACGACACAGACAGTATAAATGACAATGGTGTCACAATATAAACAGACGACAGAGACGACACAGACATTATAAACGACAAAGTCACAGTAGACACAGATGACAGAAAAGGCACGAACGACAGACATTAAAATTGAAAACGGTGTCAAGATAAACACAGACAACACAGATATTATAAATAACAACGATGTCAAAATAGACAAAGACGACACAGACATTGTAAATGACAATGATGACACAATACACAGAGACGACACAGACGACAAAGACATTATAAATGACAATGATGTCATAGTATACACAGACGACACAGACAACACAAACGACAGATATTATAAATGAAAATGATGTCAAAATAGACACAGACGACACAGACGTTATAAATGACAATGACGTCAAAATAGACACAGACAACACAGATGACACAGATAATATAAACGAAAAAGATATCACAATAGACACAGATGACACAGACGATGCAGACATTATAAATGACAATGATATCAAAATAGACACAGATGACACAGACATTATAAATTACAATAATATGACAATAGACACAGACGACAGAAAAAATTTAAAAAAATTATGTCACAATAGACACAGACGACAATGGTGACACAGACGACACAGGTATTAAAAGCGATAATGATGACAAAATAGACACAGACGACACAGACATTATATATGACAACGATATCAAAAGAGACAAAGACGACACACACAACACAGACATTATAAATGACAATAATATCACGATAGACAAAGATGACACAGACAACACAGACAGTATAAATGACAACGATGTCACAATATAAACAGCCGACAGAGACGACACAGGCAACACAGACATTATAAATGACAATGAATTAGCAGTAGATACAGACAACAGAAAAGACACAAAAGACACAGACGTTATAATTCAAAATGATGTCAAAATAGACACAGACAACAAAGACATTATAAATAACAATGATGTCACAATAGACACAGACGACACAGACATTATAAATGCCAATGACGTCATAATACACACAGACATTACAAATGACAATGATGTCACTGTAGACACAGAAAACACAAATGACACAGACATTATCAATGAAAATGATGTCACAATAGACACAGATGACACAGATATTATAAATGACAATGATGTCACTATAGACAAAGACGACAAAGACATTATAAATGACAATAATATCACAATAGACACAGATGATACAGACATTATAAATTACAATGATGTGACAATAGACACAGACAACACAAACGACAGACATTATAAATAAAGATGATAACAAAATAGACAGAGACGACACAGAAGACAGAGATATTAAAATTGAAATTGATGTCAGAATAGACACAGAAGACACAGGCATTATATATGACAATGATATCACAATAGACACAGACGAAAAAGATGACAGATGATAGAAATGACAACGGTGTCACAATAGACACAGACGACACATATAACACAGACCTTATAAATAACAATGATATCACAATAGACACAGATGACGCAGACGACACAGACTTTATAAATGACAATGATGTCACAATAGACACAGATGACACAGAAGACAGATATTATAAATGACAATGATGTTACAATAGAAATAGACGACACAGATGACAAGACACTATAAATGACAACGATGTCACAAAAGACACAGATGACACAGAAGACACAGCTATTATAGATGATAATGATGTCACAATAGACCCAGACGACAAAGACGACACAGACTACACAGACATTATAAATGACAATGCCGTCACAATAGACACGGAATGTACAGTGACATAATATATGACAATCATATCACAATAGACAAAGACGACACAGACGACAAAGACATTATAAATGACAATAATGTCACAATAGACCCAGACAAAACAGACAAGACAGACATAATAAATGGCAATCCTATAACAATAAACAGAGACGACAAAGAGGAAACAGACATTATAAATGAAAATGATGTCAAAATACACAAAGACGACAGACCACACAGACTTTATAAATGACTATGCTGTCACAATAGACACAGACGACAGAGATATTATAAATGCCGATTATGTCACATTAGACATAGTCGACACAGACGAAACAGACGACACAGATGACACAGACATTATAAATGAACATGATGTCACAATAAACAGAGACGACACAGACAACAAAGACATTATAAATGAAAATGATATCACAATAGACACAGACGGCACAGATACTATTAATGAAAATGATGTCACAATACACACAGATGACACAGACGACAAATACATTATAATTGAGATTGATGTCACAATAGACACAGACGACACAGTCGACAAAGGCATTTTAAATTACAAAGATGTCACAATAGGCACAGACGACTAAGACGAAAAATATGACAGAGATGACACAGATATTAAAAATGACAATGATGTCACAATAGATACAGACAACAGAGACAACACAGAAGTTCAAAGATGACACAGACAAAAAATGACAATTATATTAAATAGACACAGACATTATAAATGACAATGTTGTCACAATACACACAGACGACCCAGATGAAACAGACATTATAAATGACAAGGATGTCAAAATAGACACAGATGACACAGACATTATAAATGACAATGATGTCACAATAGAAACAGACGACACAGACATGATAAATTACCATGATGTCACAACAGACATAAACAACAGAGACGACACTGACCTTATAAATGACAATGATTTCACAACAGACATAAACGACAGATACGACACAGACGACACAGACTTTATAAATGACAATGATGTCACAATAGACACAGACGACACAGACAACACAGACATTATAAATGAAAATCATGTCACAATACACACAGACGACACAGACAACACAGACATTATAAATGACAATAATGTCACAATGTACACAGACAACACAGTTGACACAGACATTATAAATGACAATGATGTCAAAATATACAGAGATGACACAGACATCATAAATGACTATGATATCAAATTAGACACAGACGACCCAGGCATTATAAATGAGATTGATGTCAAAATAGACACAGACGACACGGACAACACAGACATTATTAATTACAATGATGTCATAATACACATAGATGACACAGACATTAAAACTGACAATGATGTCACAATAGACACAGACGACCCAGACATAATACATGACCATGATGTCACAATAGACCCAGATGACAAAGACGAGACAGACATTAAAATGACAATGATGTCACAACAGACACAGACGACAGAGGCGACACAATCTTTATAATTGACAATGATGTCACAATAGACACAGACGACAGAGACAACACAGACCACACAGAAAACACAGACATTATAAACGAAAATGATGACACAATATACACAGACAACACAGACTACAGAGACATTATAAATGACAATGATGTCACAATATACACAGGCTACAGAGACATTATAAATGACAATGATATCACAATAGACACAAACGACACAGATGATACAGACGACACAGACATACACAAAAATGATGTCAAAATAGACACAGACGACAGATGACACAGAAGACAGAGACATTACAAATGAAAATGATATCACAATACACACAGATGACACAGACGTAACATAAGACAAAGACGTTATAAATGAACATGATGTCAAAATTAAGACAGATGACACAGACGACACAGTCATTATAAATGAAAATGATGTCACCATAGACACAGACGACTCAGACGACATAGAAGACACAGACTTGAGAGACAACACAGACAACAAAGACATTATAAATGACAATGAAGACACAATAGAAACAGAAGAAATAGAAATTATAAATGACATGATGTCACAATAGACACATGCGACACAGACATTGTAAATTACAATGATGTCACAATAGACAAAGACAACAAAGACAACACAGACATTATAAATGACAAGGATGACAAAATAGACACATACGACACAGACGAAACAGACATTATAAATGACAATGATATCACAACAGACACAGAAGACACAGATGACACAGACCTTATAAATGACAATGATCTCACAATAGACACAGACGACAGAGTCAACAAAGACGACACAGATATTATAAATGATGATGATGTCACAATAGACACAGCCGACACAGGCATTATAGATGACAATGATGACGCAATAAACACAGACAACACAGCCGACACAACTGACACAGATATTATTAATGACAATGATGACGCAATAGACACAGAGGACACTGACATTATTAATGACAACTACGTCACAATAGACACAGACGACACAGACGAAAAAGAGTACATAGATAGCATAAACACCAATGCTGTCAGATTAGACACAGACGATACAGACTACACAGACAACTCAGAGGACACAGACATTATAAATGGCAATGATGTTAAAATATTCTCAGACGACACAGACAACACAGATATAAATGAAAATTGTTTCAAAATACACACAGATGACACAGAGGACATAGACTTTATAAATGAAAATGATGTCACAATACACACAGACAACACAGACATTATAAATGACAATGATGTCACAATAGACAAAGGCAACACAGATGACAGAGACGACGCAGAGGACACAGACAACAGACACATTATAAATGACTATTATCTCACAAGATATACAGAATACACAGACATTATAAATAACAATGATGTTACAACAGATATTGATGACACAGACGGGACAGACGACACAGACATTATAAACGAAAATGATGTCACAATACACATAGCCGACACAGCTGACACAGACAAAATAAATGATATTCATATCACAATAGACACAGACGACACAGACATTATATATGAAATGATGTCACAATAAACACAGACGACACAAACGACACATACAATATAAGTAACAGTGATGTCACAATAGAAACAGATGACACAGACGAAACTGACCACGCAGTCGACAGACATTATAAAGGACAAAGATGTCAAAATAGACACAGACGACAAAGTCAACACAGACAATATAAATGAAAATGATGTCACAATAGACGCAAACGACACAGACATAACTGACAATGATGTCACAACAGACGCAGACGACACAGACGGCACAGACATTATAAATGACAACGATGTTACAATATACAAAGACGAAAGAGCCTACACAGACATAATAAAAAAAAAAATGACACAATAGACACAGACGACGCATATATTATAGATGACAATGATGTCACATTAAACACAGACAACACAGATTACAAAGACAACACAGATTATAAATGACAATGATGTCACAGTAGACGCAGACGCCACAGACGCCACAAACGACACAGACATTATAAATGACAATGATGTCACAATAGACAAAGCCAAATCAGACTACACAGACGACACAGACATTATAAAGGAAAATGATGTCACAATAGACACAGATGAAAAAGATGACAGATGATAGAAATGACAACGGTGTCACAATAGACACAGACGACACATATAACACAGACCTTATAAATAACAATGATATCACAATAGACACAGATGACGCAGACGACACAGACTTTATAAATGACAATGATGTCACAATAGACACAGATGACACAGAAGACAGATATTATAAATGACAATGATGTTACAATAGAAATAGACGACACAGATGACAAGACACTATAAATGACAACGATGTCACAAAAGACACAGATGACACAGAAGACACAGCTATTATAGATGATAATGATGTCACAATAGACCCAGACGACAAAGACGACACAGACATTATAAATGACAATGCCGTCACAATAGACACGGAATGTACAGTGACATAATATATGACAATCATATCACAATAGACAAAGACGACACAGACGACAAAGACATTATAAATGACAATAATGTCACAATAGACCCAGACAAAACAGACAAGACAGACATAATAAATGGCAATCCTATAACAATAAACAGAGACGACAAAGAGGAAACAGACATTATAAATGAAAATGATGTCAAAATACACAAAGACGACAGACCACACAGACTTTATAAATGACTATGCTGTCACAATAGACACAGACGACAGAGATATTATAAATGCCGATTATGTCACATTAGACATAGTCGACACAGACGAAACAGACGACACAGATGACACAGACATTATAAATGAACATGATGTCACAATAAACAGAGACGACACAGACAACAAAGACATTGTAAATGACAATGATATCACAATAGACACAGACGGCACAACAACACAGACGACACAGATACTATTAATGAAAATGATGTCACAATACACACAGATGACACGACAAATACATTATAATTGAGATTGATGTCACAATAGACACAGACGACACAGTCGACACAGGCATTTTAAATTACAAAGATGTCACAATAGGCACAGACGACTAAGACGAAAAATATGACAGAGATGACACAGATATTAAAAATGACAATGATGTCACAATAGACACAGACAACAGAGACAACACAGAAGTTCAAAGATGACACAGACAAAAAATGACAATTATATTAAATAGACACAGACATTATAAATGACAATGTTGTCACAATACACACAGACGACCCAGATGAAACAGACATTATAAATGACAATGATGTCACAATAGACATAGATTACACAGACATTATAAATTACAACGATGTCACAATAAACACAGATGACACAGACGACACAGACATTACAAATGACAATGATGTCAAAGTAGACACAGACGACGCAGACAACAAAAACAACACAGAAATTAAAAATTAAAATGAAGTCACAATAGACAGATGACACAGACGATTCAGACATTATAAATGACAATGATGTCACAATAGACAGAGATAACAGAGATATTATAAATGAAAATGATGTCCGAATAGACACAGAAGACACAGCCTTTATAAATGACAATGATGTCACAATAGACGCATTCGACACAGACGACACAGGCATTTTATATGACAATGATATCACAATAGACACAGACGACACAGACGTAAATGTCAATGATATCAAAATAGACAAAGACGACACACATGACAGACATTATAATTGACAATTATATAACAATGGACACAGACGACAAAGACGACAGAGATGACACAGACGACACAGACATTATAAATGACAACGATGTCACCATAGACACAAACGACACAGACATTATAAATGACAATGATGTCACAGTAGTCACAGACGACATAAAAGACACAAACTACAGAGACATTATAAATGAAACTGATGTCACAATAGATACAAACGACACAGACATTATAAATGACAAAGATGTCACAATAGACACAGACGACACAGCAGACACATTAAATATGACAATGATGTCACAACATAGACTACAGAGAAGGCAAAAACATTATAAATGACAATTATGTAACAATAGACACAGAAGACACAGACATTTATAATAACAATGATGTCACAATAGACACAGACAACACAGACGACAGACATTATAAGTGACATGGACGTCACAATAGACACAGAAGTCACAGAGGACACAGACATTATAAACTACATGGATTTCAAAATAGACACAGATGCCACAGACGACACAGAGAACACAGACAACACACATGACTCAGACGACACAGACATTATAAATGACAATGATGTCACAATAAACACAGATGAAAAAGAGGACACTGATGACACACATGACAAAGATAATATAAATGCAAATGATGTCACAATAGACACAGATGACCCAGACGACGCAGACATGAATGACAATGATGGCACCGTACACACAGACGACACAGAGGTCACAGATATTATAAATTACAATGACATCACAATAGACGCAGACGACACAGACATTATAAATGCCAATGATGTCATAATGCACACAGACGACAAAGACATTATAAATGACAATGATGTCACAGTAGACACAGACGACATAGACAAAACAAACGACACAGACATTATCAATGAAAACGATGTCACAATAGACACCCATGACACAGACGACACAGACATTATAAATGATAATGATGTCACAATAGACAAAGATGACACAGACATTATATATGACAATGATGTGACAATAGACACAGACAACACAAACAACAGACATTATAAATAACGATGATGTCACAATAGACAGAGACGACACAGAATACAGAGATATTATAAATGAAAATGATGTCAGAAATGACACAGAAGACACAGACTTTATAAATGACAATGATGTCACAATAGACACAGACGACACAGAAATTATAAATGAAAATGTCATGATAGACACAGACGACAAAGACGACAGAGTCGACAGAGATGACACAGACATTAAAAATGAAAATTATGTCAAAATAAACACAGATGACACAGACATTGTAAATGACAATGATGTTGCAATAGACAAAGATGACAAAAACGACAGAGATGACACAGACATTATAAATGACAATGATGCCACAATAGACAGAAATGACTCAGAAGGAAGAGGCATTATAAATGACAATGATGTCACAATAGACACAGACGAAACAGACGACACAGACAACACAGACATTATAAATGACAACGATGCCTCAATAGACACAGACGCCAGAGACGATAGAGACAACACAGAATACAAAGTCATTATAAATTAAAATGATTTCACGATAGATACAGAAGACACAGAGGACACAGACTACACAGATAATATAAATGACAAAGACGTCACAACAGACACTTACGACAGACATTATAAAATACAGTGACGTCACATTAGACGAAGACTAAAGAGACGACACAGATGACACAGTCATTATAAATGACAATGAAGTAACAATAGACAGAGACGACACTGACATTATAAATAAGAATGCTGTCACAATAGTCGCAGACGACACAGACGACAGAGACATTATAGATGACAAATATTTCACAATAGACACAGACGACAGATTTATATATGACAATTATATCAAAATAGACAAAGATGACACACACGACTCAGACATTATAAATGACAATAATATCACAATAGACACAGACGACACAGACAGTATAAATGACAATGGTGTCAGAAAATAAACAGACGACAGAGACAACACAGACATTATAAACGACAATAAAGTCACAGTAGACTCAGATGACAGAAAAGGCACGAACGACAGACATTAAAATTGAAAACGGTGTCAAGATAAACACAGACAACACAGATATTATAAATAACAACGATGTCAAAATAGACAAAGACGACACAGACATTGTAAATGACAATGATGACACAATACACAGAGACGACACAGACGACAAAGACATTATAAATGACAATGATGTCATAGTATACACAGACGACACAGACAACACAAACGACAGATATTATAAATGAAAATGATGTCAAAATAGACACAGACGACACAGACGTTATAAATGACAATGACGTCAAAATAGACACAGACAACACAGATGACACAGATAATATAAACGAAAAAGATATCACAATAGACACAGATGACACAGACGATGCAGACATTATAAATGACAATGATATCAAAATAGACACAGATGACACAGACATTATAAATTACAATAATATGACAATAGACACAGACGACAGAAAAAATTTAAAAAAATTATGTCACAATAGACACAGACGACAATGGTGACACAGACGACACAGGTATTAAAAGCGATAATGATGACAAAATAGACACAGACGACACAGACATTATATATGACAACGATATCAAAAGAGACAAAGACGACACACACAACACAGACATTATAAATGACAATAATATCACGATAGACAAAGATGACACAGACAACACAGACAGTAAAAATGACAACGATGTCACAATATAAACAGCCGACAGAGACGACACAGGCAACACAGACATTATAAATGACAATGAATTAGCAGTAGATACAGACAACAGAAAAGACACAAAAGACACAGACGTTATAATTCAAAATGATGTCAAAATAGACACAGACAACAAAGACATTATAAATAACAATGATGTCACAATAGACACAGACAACACAGACATTATAAATGCCAATGACGTCATAATACACACAGACATTACAAATGACAATGATGTCACTGTAGACACAGAAAACACAAATGACACAGACATTATCAATGAAAATGATGTCACAATAGACACAGATGACACAGATATTATAAATGACAATGATGTCACTATAGACAAAGACGACAAAGACATTATAAATGACAATAATATCACAATAGACACAGATGATACAGACATTATAAATTACAATGATGTGACAATAGACACAGACAACACAAACGACAGACATTATAAATAAAGATGATAACAAAATAGACAGAGATGACACAGAAGACAGAGATATTATAATTGAAATTGATGTCAGAATAGACACAGAAGACACAGGCATTATATATGACAATAATATCACAATAGACACAGACGACACAGACATTATAAATGAAAGTGTCATGATAGACACAGACGACAAAGACGACACAGTCGACAGAGATGACACAGACATTAAAAATGACAATTTTGCCAAAATAGACAAAGACGACAAAGACACTATAAATGCCAACGATGTCACAATAGACACGGATTACACAGAAGACACAGACATTATAAATGCCAATGATGTCACAATAGACTCCGACTACAGAGACGACTGAGACAAAATATACGACACAGACATTGTAAATGACAATGATGTCGCAATAGACGAAGACGACAAAAACGAAAGAGATGACAGAGACATTATAAATGACAATGATGCCACAACAGACACAAATGACTCAGAAGGCACAGACATTTTAAATGACAATGATGTCACAATAGACACAGATGAAACAGACGACATAGACGACACAGACAAAACAAACATTATAAATGACAATGATGTCTTAATAGACACAGACGATAGAGACGACAGACTACAAATTCATTATAAATTAAAATGTTTTCACGATTGAAACAGAAGGCACAGAGGACACAGATGACACAGACATTATAAATGACAAAGATGTCACAACAGACACTTACGACACAGACATTATAAAACACAATGACGTCACATTAGACAAAGACGAATGAGATGACACAGATGACGCAGTCATTATAAAGGACAATGATGTAACTACAGACAGAGACGACACTGACATTATAAATCACAATGCTTTCACAATAGACACAGACTACACAGACAACACAGTATAAATGACAATGGTGTCACAATATAAACAGACGACAGGGACGACACAGACATTATAAACGACAATAAAGTCACAGTAGACATAGACGACAGAAAACGCACAAACGACACAGACATTATAATTGAAAATGACGTCACAATAGACACAGACAAAACAGACGTTATAAATAACAACGATGTCAAAATAGACACAGACGACACAGACATTAAAAATGACAATGATGTCACAATACACAGAGATGACACAGACAACAAAGACACTATAAATGACAATGATGTCACAGTACACACAGATGACACAGACAAAACAAACGACACAGACATTATAATTGAAATTGATGTCAAAATAGACACAGACGACACAGACATTATAAAATACAATGATGTCAGAATAGACACAGACGACACAGATGGCAGATATTATAAATGAATATGATGTCACAATAGACACAGACGATACAGATATTATAAATTACAACGATATCAAAATAGACACAGATGACACAGACATAAATGACAACGATGTGACAATAGACAGACGACACAGATAACAGACATAAATAACGATGATGTCACAATAGACAGAGATGACACAGAAGACAGAGATATTATTAATGAAAATGATGTCAGAATAGACAAAGAAGACAGACTTTATAAATGACAGTGATGCCACAATAGACACAGTCAACACAGATGACAGGCATTATATAGAACAATGATATCACAACAGACACAGACGATACAGACATTATAAATGACAATGATGTCACAATAGACACAGACATTATAAAGGACAGTGATGTCACAATAGACACAGAAGACACAGACATTATAAATGACAAAGATGTCAAAATAGACACAAACGACACAGATATTATAATTGACAATGATGTCACAATTGAAACAGACGACACAGACATTGTAAACGAAAATGTTGTCACAATGGACATACACGACACAGACATTATATATAACAATGATGTATCATTAGATGCAGACGACACAGACGACTGACATGATAAATGACAATGATGTGATGGTAGACACAGACGACTGAGACAACATAAAAGACACAATCAACAGAGACATTATAATTGAAAATTAAGACACAATAGACACAGAATACACAGACATTATAAATGACAATGATGTCAAAATAGACATAGACAACACAGACATTATATATGACAACTTTGTCAAAATAGACACAGACGACAGAGACATTTTAAATGACAGTGATGTCACTATAGAAATAGATGACACAGACGACAGACATTAGATACGAAAAAGATGCCACAATACACAGAGACGACACAGACATTATAAATGACAATGATGTCACAATAGACAAAAGCGACACAGACAATATAAATAACACAGACGACACAGACATTATAAATGACAGTGATGTCAAAATAGACATAGACGACACAGACGACACAGACATTATAAACGACTATTTTGTCACTATTAACACAGACAACACAGACGACACACACGACAGACATTATAAATGACAATGATGTCATAATAGACAGAGACGACACAGATGACACTGACATTATAAATGAGAATGATGTTACAATAGACACAGATGACAAATGCAACCAGACTTTATAAATGATAACGATGTCAAAACAGAAAATGACAACACAGACATTATAAATGACGATGAAGTCACAATAGCCACCGACGACACAGACAGTATAAATGGCTATTATGTGGCAATACACACAGAAGACACATATGACACAGACTTAAAAAGGACAATGATATCACAATAGACACAGATGACAGAGATGACACAAACAACACAGACATTACAAAAGACAATGATGTCGCAATAGACACTGAAGATACAGATGACAGAGATGACAAAGTCTTTATAAATGAAAATGATATCACAACAGACACAAATGACACAGACAACAAAGATGACACAGGTTTTAAAAGTGATAATGATGCCAAAATATACACAGACATTATATATGATAATCATGTCACAAGAGAGTCGACACAGATAATATAAATGACAATGATGTCACAATAGACAGAGACGACACAGAAGACACAGACAACACAGACATAATAAATGAAAATGATGTCACAATTGACACAGACGAAACAGACATTATGAATGACAATGATTTCAAAATAGACAAAGACTACACAGACAACACCAACAATACAGACATTATAAATGACAATGGTGTCACAATAAACACAGACGACACAGACATTATAAATGACAGTGATGTCACAATAGACATAGAAGGCACAGGCGACACAGACATTAGAAATGAAAATGATTTAACAATAGACACCCACGACAAAGACGACACAGACATTATAATTGACAATGATGTCACAATAGACACAGACGACATGTTATAAATTACTATGATGTCAAAATAGACACAGTTGACACAGATGACACAGGCATTATAAATGACAATGATGTCACGATAGACACCGACGACAGAGATGACACAGACGACAGATGACACAGACATAAAAAATAACAATTATGTCACAACAGCCACAGACGACACAGACATTATAAATGACAACGATGTCACAATAGACACCGACGACAGAGACATTATAAATAACAATTATTTTACAATAGACACATATGACACAGACATTATAAATGACAATGATGTCACGATAGACAAATATGACAAAAACGACACAGACAACAGATATTATAAATGAAAATGATGGCACAATAGACACAGATGAAACAGACGACACACACGAAACAGACTTTATAAATGACAATGATGTCACTATAGACACAGACGACATAAAAGACACAAACTACAGAGACATTATAATTGAAAATTTTGTCACAATAGACACAGACATTGTAAATGAAAATTATGTCACAGTAGACACAGACGACACATACGACACAGATATTTTTAATGTCAATTAAATCAAAATAGACACCGACAACACAAACGACAGAGACATAATAAATGACAATTATTTCAAAAGAGACACAGACACCAGAGACAAAACAGATGACTCAGACAACACAGACTTTATAAATGACAACGATGTAACAATAAACACAGAAAATATGACGCAAACAACACAGACGAAAAAGACGACATAGACATTAATGACAAGGATGCCAGAATATACACAGATGACAGAGACGGCAAAGACACTATAATTGACAGTTTGTAACAATAGACACAGACGATACAGACGACGGAGATATTTTTAACGACAATGATGTCACATTAGACACAGACAACACAGACGACACAGACATTATAAGTGACATGGATCTCAAAATAGACAAAGAATTCACAGAGGACACAGACTTTATAAATGACATGGATTTAAAAATAGACACAGACGCCTCAGACTACACAGAGAACACAGACAACACAGATGACTCAGACGACACAGACGTTATAAATGAAAATGATGTCACAATACACACAGACGACAAAGCCATTATAAATGAAAATGATGTCACAATAGTCACAGAAGACAGACGATTCAGACGACACAGACATGAATGACAATTATGTCACCATAGACTCAGACAACACGGAGGACACAGATATTATGTGTTACAATGAGGTCACAATAGACACAGACGACACAGACATTATTAATCACAACGATGTCACCACAGACAGAGACGAGACAGACGACAAAGACATTATAAATGAAAATGATGTCACAATGGACACAGACAAAACATGCATTATAAAAAACAAGGATGTCACCAAAGACATAGATGACAGACGACACAGACATTACAAATGACAATGATGTCACAAGAGACACAGACGACACAGTCGACAAAGACTTTATAAATGACAATGATATCACAATAGACACAGACGATACAGACATTATAAATGATAATGATATCACAATAGACACACATGACACAGACGTCACAGACATTATAAATGACAATGATGTCAAAATAGACACAGACGACGCAGATGATACAGACATTATTAATGACAATGATGTCAAAATAGAAACAGACGACACAGAAGAAACAGACATTAAAAATGAAAATTATTTCACAATAGACACAGACGACACAGACATTAGAAATGAAAAAGATATTAAAATAGACAAAGAGGACACTCGACACAGACATTATAAATAAGAATGATACCACAATAGACACAGACATTATAAATGACAATGATGACACAGTAGACAGACAACACAAACAACATAAAAGACACAATCGACAGAGACATTATAATTGAAAATTGCGTCATAATAGGCACAGACAACACAGATTTATATAAAAAAGTTAAGTCACAATAGACAGACGACAGAGACATTTTAAATGACAATGATGTCTGTATAGAAATAGATGACACAGACCTTATATACATAATTTATGCCACAACACACGAAGAAAACACAGACTTTATAAATGACAGTGATTTTACAATAGACAAAGGCAACACAGAATTATAAATGACACAGACAACAAAGATATTATAAATGACAGTGATGTCAAAATAGACATAGACGACACAGATTACACAGACATTATAATTGAGAATGATGGCACAATAAACACAGACGACACACGAGACTCAGACATTATAAATTAAAAGGATGTCAAAATAGAAAATGACGACACAGACTTTATAAATGACAATATGGCACAATAGACACCGACGACACAGACAGTATAAATGGCAATTATGTGACAATACACACATAAGACACATATGACACAGACATTAAAATGACAAAGATATCACAATAGACACAGATGACAGAGATGACAGCGACTACAAAGTCATTATAAATGACAATGATGTCACAAGAGACACAGATGTCATAGACGACACAGACGACAAATCCACTGTAAATGAAAATGTCACAATAGACATAGATGACACTGACCACACAGACGTTATATATGACAATGATGTCACAACAGACACAGACGACACAGACATTATAAAGGACAAAGATGTCACAATAGACAGAGATCACATAGATTACACAGACATTATAAATGACAATGATGCCACAATAGACACAAATGACACAGACATTAAAAATGACAATGATGACACAATAGACAACGACGAGAGAGACAAGGGAGACGACACACACATGGTTAATGACAAAGATATCACAATAGGGAAAGATGACACAAACCACACAGACGACAAAGACATTATAAAAGACAATGATATCACAATAGACACAAACGACTCAGACTTTATATTTGGAAATGATGTCACAAAAGACACAGAAGACACAGACATTATAAATGACAATGATATAACAGTAGACACAGAAGACAGACGACAAAAACGACACAGTTATTTCTAATGAGTATTAAATCAAAATAGACACCGACAACACAAACAACACAGACATCATAAATGACAATTATTTCAAAAAAGACAAAGACGACACACACGACACATATATTATAAATGACAATGATACCACAATAGACACAGAGGCCACAGACGACACAGACATTATAAATGAAAATGATGTCACAATAGACACAGAAGACACAGACATTATAAATGACAATGATGTCACAAAAGACACAGATGACACAGACAACACAGACATTTTAAATGACAATGATGTCACAACATACACGACACAGACATTATAAATTACAATGATGTTACATTTGATAAAGATGAAAGACGACAAAGACGACAGTCATTATAAATGAAAATGTTGTTAAAATAGACACAGAAGATACAGACATTATAAATTACAATGACGTCACAACAGACGCAGACAACAGAAGATACAGATAGATGACAATTATTTCACAATAGACACAGACGACACAGACATTATATATGAAGAGCATATATTAGAAGAGCAACAAAGCTGGTGAAGGGGCTGGAGAACAGGCCTTATGAGGAGCGGCTGAGAGAGCTGGGGTTGTTTAGCCTGGAGAAGAGGAGGCTGAGGGGTGACCTCATTGCTCTCTACAACTACCTGAAAGGAGATTGTAGAGAGGAGGGTGCTGGCCTCTTCTTCCAAGTGACAGGGGACAGGACAAGAGGGAATGGCCTCAAGCTCAGCCAGGGGAGATTTAGGCTGGACATTAGGAAAAAATTTTTTACAGAAAAGGTCATTGGGCGCTGGAACAGGCTGCCCAGGGAGGTGGTTGAGTCACCTTCCCTGGAGATGTTTAAGGCACGGGTGGACGAGGTGCTAAGGGGCATGGTATAGTGTTTGATAGGAACAGTTGGATGATCCGGTGGGTCTCTTCCAACCTGGTTATTCTGTGATTCTGTGAAAATTATATCAAAATAGACAAAAACGACACACACGATACAGACATTATAAATGACAATATCACAATAGACACAGACAACACAGATGACAAAGACATTATAAATGAAAATGATGTCACAATAGACACAGACGACAAAGACAACACAGCGACACAGACATTATTTATTACAATGAAGACACAGAAGACACAGACGAATCAGACGAAAGAAAATACACATACGACAGACATTTTAATCGATAATAATGTCACAATAGACACAGACAACACAGACGACACAGACATTATAAAGGTAAATGATATCACAATATACACCCACGACAGAGACGACACAGACATTATAAATTACAATGATACAACAATATTCACAGACGACTTAGACGACACAGACATTATAAATGATAATGATGTCAGAATAGACACAGACGACACAGACATTATAAATGACAATGATGTCACAATATTCACAGACGACATATATATATTATAAATGTCAATGGTGTCAGAGTAGACACAGACATTATAAATGACAATGATGTCACAATGGATACAGACGATTCAGACGACAGAGATGACACAGACTAAACAGATGACAAAGTCATTACAAGTGAAAATGATGTCACAATATACAAAGACAACACAGACCACACAGATATTATAAATGACAATGATACCAAAATCAACACAGACCAAACAGATGACACAGACATTATAAATGACAATGATGTAACAAAACACACAGACAACACAGACATTATAAATTACAATGATGTCACAATAGACGCAGACGACACAGACATTATAAATTACAATGTATTCACAATAGACATAGAAGGCACAGACATTAAGAACTATAATGATGTTACAGTAGACATGGACTACACAGAAAAAAAACCGACAGGCATTATAAATGACAGTGATGTCACAGTCGACACACACAACACCGACGACACAGAGGACAAAGACATTATAAATGACAATGATGTTATAATAGACACAGATGACACGGATGACAGATGACAAAGACATTAAAAATAAAAATGATGTCACAAAACACATCGAAGAAATAGACATTATAAATAAAAATGAATTCAAAATACACAAAGACGACAGCGACGACACAGACATTATAAATGCAAACAATATCACAATAGACACAGAAGACAGAGATGACATAGACGACACGGACAACAAAGATATTATAAATGACAATGATGTCATAATAAAAACAGATGACAGACATTATAAATGACAATGATGCCACAATATACAAAGATGACACAGACATTATAAATGAAAACAATGTCACATTAAACACAGATGACACAGACGACAGACATTATAAATGACAATGATGTCACAATAGACACAGACGACAGAGATGACACAAATGGCACAAACGACAGACACAATATAAATGACAATGATGTCACAATAGACACAGACATCACAGACATTATAAATGAAAAAGAAGTCACAATAGACACAGACGACAGACAACACAGGCATTACAAATGACAACTGTGTAAGAATACACACTCATGATACAGATGAAACAGAGGACACAGTCATTTTTAATGACAATGTTGTCACAATAGACACAGACTACACAAACATAATATAAAATGAAGTCACAACAGACGCAGAAGACACAGAAGACAGACATTATAAATCACAATGGTGTCACAATAGACATAGACGACAGAAGAAACAGACATTATAAACTACAATGATGACACAATAGACAGACTACACAGACGACACAGACATTATAAGTGACAGTGATGTCAAAATAGACAAAGATGACACAGACGACACAGACTTTATAAATTAAAATGATGTCACAATAGACACAGACGACACAGACATAAATGACAATGATGTCACAATAGACACGTACAACACACGACACAGACTATAAACTACAATGATGTCACAGTAGACACAGACTGGACAGACGACAGATATTATAAATGACAATAATATCACAATAGCCACAGACGACACTGACGACAAAAATATTATAAATGACAATGATGTCACAATAGACACAGGCGACACAGATTTTATAAATGACAATTATGTCTCAATAGACAGAGATGACACAGCCATTATAAATGACAAAGATGTCACAATATTCACAGATGACAGAGACACTATAAATGACAGTGCTGTCACATTAGACATAGACAACAGATTTTATAAATGACAATTATGTCTCAATAGACACAGACTAGACAGACGACACAGACGAAAGACATTATAAATGACAATGATGTCGCAATCGGCACAGATGACACAGATGACAGACATTATAAAAACAATAATGTCACAATAGACACAGACGATGCAGACATGATAAATGAAAATGATGTCACAACATTCACAGACGACACAGAACTTAAAAATGAAAATGATGTCACAATAGACTCAGACGACACAGATAATATAAATTACAATGATGTAACAATAGACACAGAAGTCACAATAGACACAGTTCTCACAGATATTATAAATTACAATGATGTAACAACAGGCACAGGAAGCACAGATGACACATACGACAAAGACAATAAAGACTTTATAAATGACAACGATGTCACAATAGACACAGACGACACAGACATTATAAATTACAATGATGTCACGATATTCTCAGATTACATATACGACATACACGACGATACAGAGATTATAAAAAACAATGATGTCAAAATAGAAAAATGACACAGACGACACAGATTTTATAAATGACAATGATGTCACAATAGACACAGACATTATAAATGACAAATATATCAAAACAGACAAAGAAAACACAGAATACACAGACATTATAAACGAAATGATGTCAAAATATACACAGAAGACACAGACATTACACATGACAATGATGTCACAATAGACACAGACGACAGACATTTTAAATAACAATGATATCACAAAAGACACAGAAAACAGACATTATATATGACAATGATGTCACAATAGACACTGACAACACAGACAACATAAATGACGAAGATATCACAATAGACACAGACAACACAGACATTATAAATGACAAAAATGTCAAAACATAGACAGACGACACAGACATTATAAAAAAATGATATCTAAATATACACAGATGACAGAGACATTATAAATGACAAGGATGTCACAATAGACAAAGAAGACACAGACGACAGAGATGAGACAGACTTAGTAAATGAATACTATGTCACAATAGAAACAGACGACACAGACATTAAAAACTGCTATGGAGTCACATTAGAAACAGATGACACAGACGAAAGACTACACAGAAGACACAGACATTATAAATGACAATGATGTCACAATAGACACAGACGACACAGACATTGTAAATCAAAATTATAACAAAACAGAAACAAATGACAAACACTATAAATTAAAATGATATCACAATAGAAACAGATGACACAGACTACACTGACATTATAAATGACAGTGATTTCAATATAGACAAAGATGACACCAACTACACAGACATTAGAAATGACAATAATGTCACATTACACACAGATGACAGATATAATAAATGAAATTGATGTCAAAATAGACACAGACGACACAGACATTATAAATGAAAATGATGTCAAAATAGACACAGAGGACAGAGACATTTTAAATGACAATGATTTCAGAATAGACACAGACGACACAGAACGTAGAAATGACAGTGATGTCACAACAAAGACGACACAGATATTATAAAGGGCAATGACGTCACAATAGACACTGAAAACACAGATGACATATTATAAATAAAAATGATGTCACAATAGACACAAACACCAGAGACGACACAGGTGAAATGAAAGACACAGGTATTAAAAGTGATAAAGATGCCACAATAGACACAGACATTATACATGACAACGATGACACAATAGAAACAGACGACACAGACATTATAAATGACAATGATGTCACAAGAGACAGACGAAACATACGACACCAACGACACAGACATTATTAACGACAAGGGTGTCACAATAGACAAAGACGACACAGACAATATATTTTACAATGATGTCACATTAGACACAGACGACACAGACAACATAGATGACACAGATGGCACAGATATTATTAATAAAAATGATGTCACAATATACACAAACAACACAGACGACATCGATGACACTGACAATATAAATGACAATGACGTCACATGAGACACAGCAGACAGACATTATAATTGAAAAAGATGTCACAATAGACAGACGACAGAGACGACAGACTTTAAAAACGACAGTGAGGTCGCTATAGACGCAGACGACAGACTTCATAAACAACAGTGAGGTCGCTATAGACGCAGACGACAGACTTTATAAACAACAGTGAGGTCGCTATAGACGCAGACGACACAGACTTTATGAACAACAGTGAGGTCGCTACAGACGCAGACGACACAGACTTTATGAACGACAGTGAGGTCGCTACAGACGCAGACGACACAGACTTTATGAACGACAGTGAGGTCGCTACAGATGCAGACGACACAGACTTTATGAACAACAGTGAGGTCGCTAGAGACGCAGACGACACAGACATTATGAACGACAGTGAGGTCGCTGTAGACACAGACGACAGAAACTTTCTAAACATCAATGAAGTCACTATAGACAAAAACGAAACATACGACACCAACGACACAGACATTATTAGTGACAAGGGTGTCACAATAGACAAAGACGACACAGACAATATATTTTACAATGATGTCACATTAGACACAGATGACATAGATGGCACAGATATTAATGAAAATGATGTCACAATATACACAAACAACACAGACGACATTGACGACATCGATGACAGTGACATTATAAATGACAATGATGTCACATTAGACACAGTAGACACAGACATTGTAATTGACAAAGATGTCACAATAGACAGACGACAGAGACGACACAGACTTTATAAATGACAGTGAGGTCGCTAGAGACGCAGACGACACAATCTTTATGAACAACAGTGAGATCGCTAGAGACGAAGGCGACACAGACATTCTAAACCACAGCGAGGTCACTAGAGACACAGGCGACACAGACCTTCTGAACGACTGTGAGGTCGCTGTAGACACAGGCGACACAGACCTTCTGAACGACAGTGAGGTCGCTGTAGACACAGGCGACACAGACCTTCTGAACGACAGTGAGGTCGCTGTAGACACAGGCAACACAGACCTTCTGAACGACAGTGAGGTCGCCGTAGACACAGGCGACACAGAATTTCTAAACCTCAATAAGGTCGCTATAGACACAGACGACACAGACGTTCTAAACGTCAATGAGGTCACTATAGACAAGGACTACCCAGACTTTCTAAATGACAGTGAGGTCGCTAGAGACACAGATGACACAGACTTTCTAAACCTCATTGAGGTCGCTATAGACACAGACGACACAGACTTTCTAAACCTCAATGAAGTCGCTATAGACACACATGACCCAGGCGACACAGACTTTCTAAAACTCATTGAGGTCGCTATAGACACAGACGACACAGACTTTCTAAACATCAATGAGGTCGCTGTAGACAAAGACGACACAGAATTTCTAAACCTCAATGAGATCGCTATAGACAGAGACGACACAGACGTTCTAAACATCAATGAGGTCACTAGAGACAAGTACGACCCAGACTTTCTAAATGACAGTGAGGTCGCTAGAGACACAGATGACACAGACTTTCTAAACGACAATGAGGTCACTATAGACACAGGCGACACAGACTTCCTAAACCACAATGAGGTCACTATAGACACAGGTGACACAGACTTTCTAAACCTCAATGAGGTCTCTATAGACACAGACGACACAGACTTTCTAAACGTCAATGAGGTCGCTACAGACACAGACGACAGTTTTCTAAACGTCAAAGACGTCACTATAGACACAGACGACAGTTTTCTAAACGTCATTGAGGTCGCTATAGACACAGATGACACAGATTTTATAAATGACAGTGAGGTCTCTAGAGACACAGACTTTCTAAACATAAATGAGGTCACTATAGACACAGGCGACACAGACATTCTAAACCTCAATGAGGTCTCTATAGACACAGACGACACAGACTTTCTAAACATCATTGAGGTCGCTATAGACACAGACGACACAGACCTTCTGAACGACAGTGAGGTCGCTGTAGACACAGGCGACAAAGACCTTATGAACGACAATGAGGTCGCTATAGACACAGGCGACACAGGCTTTCTAAACGTCAGGGAGGTCTTTATAGACACAGGCGACACAGGCTTTCTAAATGTCAGGGAGGTCGCTATAGACACAGGCGACACAGGCTTTCTAAACCTCAATGAGGTCGCTATAGACACAGGCGACACAGATTTTTTAAACGACAGTGAGGTCGCTAGAGACACAGGCTTTCTAAACAACAGTGAGGTCGCTAGAGACACAGGCTTTCTAAACGACAGTGAGGTCGCTAGAGACACAGGCTTTCTAAACGACAGTGAGGTTGCTGCAGACCCAGGCGACACAGGCATTATAATGGACAATGATTTCACAACAGAGACAGATGACAGACACGAAAATGATGACACAGACATTATAAATGAGAATGATGTCACAATAGAAACAGACGACAGACAAAAATGACAACACAGATGACACTGACATTATAAATGACAATGATTTCACAATAGAGACAGACGACAGAAACATTAAAAATGACAATGATGTTCAAAATAGACACACACTATATATAACAATGACGTCACAATAGACACAGACGACACAGACATCATAAATGACAACGATGCTCATTGCATCTTGAAAGACAAAAAATAAAACCAAAACAAAATTACTAGCTGGTATTTGTAGGTAATGTAGGTACAAGTCATATCTAACTGTTGACTCGGCAGCCAACCCACCTGGCTATGGGAATCTACCCCCAGTTCAATTGTCACCCCTTGCTGCCAGACCCGATGCCTCTGCACCTGTAGAACTCAACATTCAATAACTTACCCCCAGACTCGATAGTAACTAAACAATTCCACACACTGTTTTGATTCAGGAATGCCAACCCTTCTTCACACAACAGCCAGGCAGAAAAAAAAAAGATAAAATCAAATCTTAACAACCATACACACCAGATTTATTGCCCCAAGAATTGAAACTGCTCTACCGACACTCCAACATTATATCTGAGATGGCTTTGGTCATTCCCTCTGTGGCTGCATAACCGACCAAAAATGATTCTCCTCACCCCATGTATCTATGGCTACTTGCTCAGGAATGCACCGTATCACCTCGCCCTTCAAAGCCTAACTAGACGGGTATATCTAAAGATCGAATTTCACTGCTGTTCTTCTGCTAACTACTGATTCTTTAGCTCAGGCAGAGCAGCTCCAGCCAGATTCAAACGTGCACAGACTGACTCTGCACAGAAAACCAATGACAGGATGCAGAAACAAAAAGGAAACTTAGTAAGAATGACTCTCAAAAGAGGGCTGGCATTGGGCAACAAGATGTAGGGAGCTGCAAGAAAGATTATGTCAGCCCTTGAAAAATGGAAGACTATGGCCCCTTTAAGAGCCACAGCCACAACTAGAAGGATGCAAGGGTGAGCCCTTCTTAAAGACCTCAAAACAGAGTACGTATGGAGGAAGTGCCAGAACAGGGATTTAAGAAAATGGAACAATAAGGGCTGAGGATGCTAATGTGTCCTGCGATGCCTACACAATAGGCAACTGACCGGAAATTTCCAAAATACAAGACCTATCTGTACATGAAGATCACAATGCAAGAAAAGCAGTGCCCGATCAGCACCTTACTAAGAACAGACATCCAAGAGTCTAGAGATGACACGTGGACCAAATGCAAAGATGACATCAAGACCTGCAGAAGATTTAAGACACAGCAGAGTCTACACAATCTAAACAACAAGACAGATATAGGCTGGAACTGCCCTGCCTGGTACACGCTAGCTTGGGGCTGAAAATTAAACCCCTCTCCAAACGTGTAACAAGGTGCACTCTTCCTGCACAACCCTCTACCCTATGCTAAATCCCTTCCCTGCCATTCTCAACATTCTGCCCTCTTCCCAGACCAAAACCACAGCCCCCTTAACTTTCTGAGGACCGAGGGCCTGAAGATATCCTTGGCAGAAAAAACCCAAACTGCATCAACTAACTGGAAAAATCCTGCACTCTCACATTGTCCTGGACTATAATCTGCAAAAAAAAAAAACAAACAAAAACATACAGAAAACACAGTGCCAAGTCATCACACTGCTCACTGCCAACATCTTGTACTACACCCACTGCAAAACTGCCAAGGCATTCTGCTCACCTATTTGATGCCAATTCAAACATTGGATGCTGCAGTCATCATCACCTGGGGCACTTCAGGTAGACAGACAGAAAATTTACTATTGCGCTTCTGAGAAATCAGTCCCGTGCTCCATCTCTCTACTCCCCTGTTCACCTCAACTGCTCTTTGCATTCTAAAAGCGGACCACACAGCATCTACAAAACCAAAGGCCAATGCTCAATGGAGTTGCTGCGTACTACGGGGCTCTAACACACCTATTTGAACAACAACCTCCTCACCTCTCAGACCACACATCAGCAAGAAGCTTCACCCCCCTGAGGCTGCATTTGGCACCTGCCACAGAAAAAGCATGCTTTTGTACTACACTAAAGCACAGGCTTCCCCAAGCAACACCTATCTCCACTGCATTACCTTGACTGCTCAGATGCCCGGCTTGCCTCATCTTCTGTGGTTGTGTTGAGGCTTGAGCTCCACCTGGAATATACAAACAGCAAGGATGATTGTAACTTCATTGAAGAAAACCAACACACGGTAACTGATCATACAGCCACGGTTACATTTCCCTACCAACACCACAGCCAACTCACCTCACTATGGCACACTAACTGCACGCAACTCCATCCGTGCCCCTCGGCACACAGGTCAGCCCGCTACGTCTGAAAAACACAACAGCAAAGAAGTCACCCTGACGCTCAGCAACGCCCTAAGAATTCCAAGACTCTACTGCACATTACAGCCAAGCAAAGCTAGTCCACAACCAAACCCAAACATTAATTGCTGCTCCCTTGACATTCAAACCCCTTCATTACCGCTCCACTGGCTGCTCCCATGCAGTTTTGGTCACCCCCTCTGTGGCTCCAGAGACAAGCAGAAACTACCCTCCTCACCCGCCACACCGAGGGCTGCTAGTTCTGCAAATAAGGGATGCCCCTAGACCGCAATGTCTAGGCACGTCAAAACATTAAGCACACAATCGGGCCACTATACCCCTGCTGATGCTTATCGCCTCCTCTACGCACCTGGCAGAGCAGCTCCAACCAGACACAAACACACACAGAACACCAATAAACAAGACCGACGTCAGGAACCTGGAACAAAAGAAAAGTCGCGGCAACAAGGAGGACTCCTGGACCACGCGTGCCAATGGGCAAGGCAATGGACAGGGCTCCAAGGAACAACTTTCGGTAGCCCTGGAAAAGCGAAGAACCGTGCATGGTTCCAAAGAGATGGTGCCACAACTAGCAAGATGAACGGGCAAGAAGCCCCTTTTAAAGACCTAAAGATGCAGAGGATGGATGGAACAAGTCCCAGGAAAACAGAAGACTAACTATCCCGGATGGCGAGGCAGGCTGTAAGGCTGCAGCAGAAGACGACTGACCAGATGCTTCCAAAACACAAGAGCGATCCACACTTTAGAAATGTGAAGAAAGAAAAGCAGTGCCCCATCGACACTGCCTTGATGAGTACAAGCACTTGGGACCCTAGACATGGCGCCCAAGGCATGCCTGCGATGCCCTGAGCACAAAAGATGACATCAAGACCTGCAGAAAATTTCAGACATGGCACGGTGACTACACAAACTAGACAACAACAGATACAGGCTGGAACTGCCCTGCCCATACAGGGTTTGGGCTGAGAAGTAGACCCCTCTGCCTTCACCTGCCCAAAGAGGACTCCCTGCACAGCCTAGGCTACCTTCCAAACCCCTCCCTGCTAGCCCCATCCCACCTCCCGCTTCCCAACTCCCGTCTCTCAATTTAGCTTTCAGAGGGCCACGAATGAAGCTGTCCTTGGACAAAGCAGCTCAAATCACATCAGCTAACAGAAATAATCCTGCAGTCACTGCGTTCCTCTTCAGCATCTGCAAGAAAAATGAACAGAAAAACACAGTGCCAAAACACGAGACCAATCCAGGCTTTAGGAACACAATGCAAGAAAAGCAGTGCCCAGTCGACAGTGCATTGATGAGTACGAGCATTCAGGACCCTAGATATGGTGCTCGAGGCATGTCCGGCATGCTGTAAAGGATCCCTCATTACAACGGGATGTGGCCAAAACCAGGAGGATGTACGTGAAAGGATCACCTTTTAAATGACTAAAGGCACAAGATGCATGGAAGAAGTCTCAGGTCAACAGGGATCCTTGAAAACATATGACTAATGATTGTGGCCGCCAACACAGGCTGCAAGGCCACGGGAAAAGATGGCTGACTAGAAACTTTGAAAACATGAAGCCAATCCACGCTTAGGTTATGATGCAAGAAGAACAGTGCCTAATTGGTATTGTACCCATGAGTACAGGCATTCAAGACCCTCGAGATGCTGCTCAAGTCATATGCTGCATTCCTTTAAAGCAAAGGGGACATCAAGGCTTAAGAAACGTAAAAGAGAAACAGAATATAAAGCACACAGCACAGACAAGCTGGAACGGCCCTGCCTGGAATGTGCTAGCTTTGGGCTGAGAAGTAACACCCTCCAGCTCTCCCTGCCCAAAGGGGACACTTCCCGCACAGCCCTCTCCCCTAGGCTACTTTTAAAACTCCTCCCTGCCATCCCCAGCCTTCTCCCCTCTGTCATACCCCACCCCTGCCCCCGTCCCTCAACTTAGCTTTCAGACCACCAGGAGGCTTCCTCAGCAGAAAAAAACCTCCAAGAGCATCAGCTTCCTGGAATGATCCCACAGTTGCCAGGATCCACTTTGCAATCTACAAGAAAACTAAAATAGCCCCAACAGCCAGCATTGCACTGATCAATGTCACCACCTTACATGACAACTTGCTCTGCCTAACTGCCATGTTCTTCCACTCACTTGCTCCACAGCAGTTCTTCTGTCAGATGCTGCAGCTGTTATCACTCAGGGTAATTAAATTAAGAGAATTACTCACACCTGTGAGAAGTCTGCCCCATGCTCCTTCTCCCTACTACCCAGCTCATCTCAAATGTTCTTCCCATTCCCAAGGTGGCCCACACAGTGCCTGCCAAACCAAAAGTAAATACTATGTTGCCAAATAAGACTTTGCTCTTCTAGACATACTCAACTTCCTCCTCACCATCAGCCCCACAATGATGAGAATAAGCCTGACTACCTCACCAGCACCCCAAAATTCTCTGCTATCTGCTTACCTCTCCTCCTCACCACTTAAGTTGTAGGACCAGTAGTGGTGATACCCAGGACAAAAGAAAGATGAGCCACGGAAATCCACATTTTAGGAAGTAACCAAACTTTAGTCGTAGAAGTGAACAAGAAGAACTTGAAAAAAAAATTCTTATCAAAACCCAGTAAAGATTATTAACACAGAAGACCTAAAAACACAGGACACTCACCACACAGCAATGGAGACTGGAATTACAGAGGCAGTCAGCCAATGAAAAACTCGCAACAGTGGGATTGACTACTCTAAGACCTAAATTGGAAACTCAATGACCGTAAAAAACCACGATGGATTAACAGGGACAAGGTAACAACTGCTGTAAGCAATAATAGAGCAAACCTCACTGGTAAGTTCAGGAAAAATCCAAAACTCTACTAAATAAGGGAGGCTTGTGTGCCCACAGACCAGATGAAAAAGAGTTGCTCAGCTACTAACTGTTACGAGCCAAAACAATATCCAATCTCTTCCCTGAGAAATGCAAGGGAAACAAGCGGCAGAACCCTGCACTGTAGATAGGCAGCGAGTCCATACCTTTAAGTAGCAAGGTGTCTGATATTCATAGGATCACCAGGTTGGAAAAGACCCATTGGATCATTGAGTCCAACAATTCTTATCAATCACTAAACAATGCCCCTCACCATCTCATCCACCCATCCTTTAAACACCTCCAGGGAAGGTGACTCTACCACCTCCTTGGGCAGCTTTTGCCCATCCCCAATAACCCTTTCAGTGAAATATTTTTTCCTGATGTACAGCCTGAAGCTTCCTTGGCAGAGCTTGAGGCTATTCCCTCTTGTCCTGTCCCCTGTCCCTTGGGAGAGGTGACCAGCTCCCTCCTCTCCACAACCTCCTTTCAGGTAGCTGCAGAGAGCAATGAGGTCTCCCCTCAGCCTCTTCTTCTCCAGGCTAAACACCCCCAGCTCTCTCAGCCGCTCCTCATAAGGCTTATTCACCAGCCCCTTCACCAGCTACATTACTCTTCTCTGGACATTCAGATGGATGGAGACAGGATGCACGCAAAGAAGTTAGTTGAGGAACACAATAAGTAAAAAGTATAAGGGAGCAGAGATCTCCAAGCCCTAGAGATTACTTTTCTTAGGGTAACTAATAATTTTCAACTTGTGTCTCAACCTCATCATTACCTCATTGGCTACAGAGAGACTAGAACAACAGACACCTGAACGGCACTTGCATCTGACCACCAAACTGATCCAAGAAAGACTGATGAACCCATCTCCCTTTCCCCAAACCATTAAAGCCCTTTTCTACCCCTGAAGTATCAGAGAAGGAACCCGGCTCCTTCTTAACAGCACCTGCCCTATGTTTTAACCCCCCTGACCCTTCTGTGTTGCTATTCCCTGGGAGCTGTGCTCCTGAGCCCTTCCCAGGGCTCCCCTGGCCCCTTCTATCTTCCACCAACCCACAGACTCTACTTCCTACCCTAGGCCAACAAACTTCATTCCAGATTATTATCACCCACGAGGTGCCCATTACAAACTGCAGAGCCCCTAGGACCAATACATCATGCCACACAGAATGAGGAACAACAACAAATCATCCCATAACCAAAAACTCGAGGCAAAGCACCCAGAAAAAAATACAAAGAAGGATACCAAAAACATCTTGCCCCCTCCAACACCCAATCAAAAATTACTGACAAAAAAGCCCCATAGTTACACCTGTATGTGCTGCTTCACCTGGACTCTTCCAAAGCTCATACCTCCAACAGACGCCTCTGCTTCTTTAGAAGAACAAAAAGAAAAAAAAAACTAAAAAAGCCAAAAACCACCACTTACCCAACTAGCTTAATCTGCCTAAAAGCTACAATGAATGGAAACAGCAGCAAAACTCTAATCTCAAGGATAAACCACAACCTAAATGACCTCCAGAGGCAAGGCCTGTGGCTTATATACCCCCTGGGCCTTCCCGCCCACCACCTGTGACTGGGGTGTGGTGAAGCCCTCACAGGTATAAATAGTGCCTGAGGAGGAGCTGTGTTTTATTAACTCTGCCTTGCATTCTCAGCTAGAACAACACTACTACATGTCTGAAAGCATCCTTACAAGAAATAACAGTATGCATGCTGTCACTGCAACATTGCTAGTTGTGACAGTGATGGGACTAGGTAACGAACATTTTAGAGCTGGACTTTTTGGTTCCTTTCATTTATCGTGCTGCTACAATTCCTGTTCCCAGGTATCCCTATACCCCTACTCTTTAATTTTTCTGTGCTCTTTTCTCTCTTTTTTTTTCCCCCCCTAGTCTTCAGTATCTGTTCTCTGCCTATACTATTTTTTTCCTTTTCCATCTTTATCCCAATCTGCGTTCCTCATTCAGTTCCCCCACAATTTCACTGGCTTGATCCTTGTAGCTTGTTCTTTCTCTGCACCTGCAAATGCCTTGCTTTTCTTTCTCTTTCTTTCTTTCTCTATTCCTTTGTATTGCTTACTGTTGCTGTTCCAGCTTTTCCATTCACTCTGAATCTTGACACTCCCCTTTACTTCTCTTGCTGTTTCTGAATTTTTGTGCTAGTCCCTGCTCTTTTTTATAATCCTCTGTCTGTAGGGCTCCTAGTTCCTCTCAAACAAGTCAGCTCTTTTTTATGTACACACATGGCCTTATAAGAAATGGCTCAGAAACCTGGGGTTGTTTAACCTGGAGAAGTGGAGGCTGAGGGGAGACCTCATTGCTCTGTACAAGGTCTACAAAGAAGGTCGAACAAGGGAAATGAAGGGCAAAGAAGGTGGGAGAAGGGCAAAGAAGGTGGGAGAAGGGCAAAGAAGGTGGGAGAAGGGCAAAGAAGGTGGGAGAAGGGCAAAGAAGGTGGGAGAAGGGCAAAGAAGGTGGGAGAAGGGCAAAGAAGGTGGGAGAAGGGCAAAGAAGGTGGGAGAAGGGCAAAGAAGGTGGGAGAAGGGCAAAGAAGGTGGGAGAAGGGCAAAGAAGGTGGGAGAAGGGCAAAGAAGGTGGGAGAAGGGCAAAGAAGGTGGGAGAAGGGCAAAGAAGGTGGGAGAAGGGCAAAGAAGGTGGGAGAAGGTTGGAGTAGTTCAAAGAAGTTCGAAGAATATCGGAGAAGGTCAGAGAAGTTAAGAGTAGGTCAGAGAAGGTCGGATTAGGTCGGAGAAGATCAGAAAATGTCAAAGAAGGTTGGAGAAGTTCAAAGAAGGTCGGAAAAGGTCGAAGGTGGTTGGAGAATTTCAAAGAAGTTCGTAGAATTTCAGAGAAGGTCAAAGAAGGTCAGAGAATTTCGGAGAAGGTCAAAGAAGGTCAGAGAAGGTCAAAGAAGGTTGGAGAAAGATAAAGAAGGTTGGAGAAGATTGGAGAAGGTCGAAGAAGGTAAAAGATGGTCGGAGAAGGTCAAAGAAATTTGAAGAAGGTTGGAGAATTTCGGAGAAGTTAGGAGAAGGTCAGATAAGGTCAAAAAAGCATGGAGAAGGTCGGAGAAAATAAAAGAAGCTTGGAGAAGGTCGCAGAAGGTCAAAGAAGCTTGGAGAAGGCCTAAGAAGGTTGGAGAAAGATAAAGACAGTTGGAGAAGTTCAGAGAAGGTCGGAGAAGGTCAGAGTAGTTCGGAGAAGTTCAAAGGTGGTCAGAGAAGGTCAAAGAGGGTTGGAGAAAGATAAAGAAGCTCAGAAAAGGTCGGAGAAGCTCGGAGAAGGTCAAAGAAAGTTGGAGAAAGATAAAGACGGTTGGAGAAAATGGGAGAAGGTCAGAAAATGTCAAAGAAGGTCGGAAAGGTCAGACAAGGTCGGAGAAGGTGGGAGAACGTCGGAGAAGGTCAGATAAGTTAAAAGAAGGTCGGAGAAGGTCAGAGAAGGTCAGAGAGGATCGGAGAAGGTCAGAGAAGATCAGAGAGGATCGGAGAAGGTCAAAGAAGGTTGGAGAAGGTCGAAGAAGGTCAGAGAGGGTCAAAGAAGGTCAGAGAGGGTCAAAGAAGTTTGGAGAAGGTCAGAGAAGGTCGCAGAAGGACAAAGGATTAGGAGAAGTTTGGGGAAGGTCAAAGAAGCCAGGAGAAAGTCAAAGAAAGTTGGAGAAGTATAAAGAGGGTCAGAGAAGATCAGAGAAGTTCAGAGAAGGTCAAAGATGGTCAGGGAAGTCAGAGCGTGTCTACAGTGACCTCATTGTCGTTTAGAAAGTCTGTGTCGCCTGTGTCTACAGCAACCTCATTGTCGTTTAGAAAGTCTGTGTTGCCTGTGTCTATAGCGACCTCACTGTCATCTGGGTCGTCTGTGTCTATAGTGACCTCACTGACATTTAGAAAGTCTGTGTCATCTGTGTCTATAGTGACCTCATTGATGTTTAGAAAGTCTGTGTCGTCTGTGTTCACAGCGACCTCATTGAGGTTTAGAAAGTCTGTGTCGCCTGTGTCTACAGCGACCTCACTGTCGTTTAGAAAGTCTGTGTCGTCTGTATCTATAGCGACCTCACTGACGTTTAGAAAGTCTGTGTCGTCTGTGTCTATAACGATCTCATTGAGGTTTAGAAAGTCTGGGTCATCTGTGTCTACAGCGACCTCATTGAGGTTTAGAAAGTCTGTGTCGTCTGTGTCTACAGCGACCTCATTGAGGTTTAGAAAGTCTGTGTCGTCTGTGTCTACAGCGACCTCATTGAGGTTTAGAAAGTCTGGGTCGTCTGTGTCTACAGCGACCTCATTGAGGTTTTGAAAGTCTGGGTCGTCTGTGTCTATAGCGACCTCATTGAGGTTTAGAAAGTCTGGGTCGTCTGTGTCTACAGCGACCTCATTGAGCAATTTGGAGAAGGTCAGAGAAGGTTGAAGAAGGTCAGAGAAGGTTGGAATAGGTCGGAAAAGGTCAAAGAAGGTCGGAAAAGGTCAAAGAAGTTCGGAAAAGGTCAAAGAAGGTCGGAAAATTTCGGAGAAGGTCAGAGAGGGTCGGAGAGGGTCGGAGAAGTTTGGAGAAGGTCGCAGAAGGACAAAGGATTATGAGAAGTTTGGAGAAGGTCAAAGAAGCCAGGAGAAGGTCAAAGAAAGTTGGAGAAGTATAAAGAGGGTCAGAGAAGATCAGAGAAGTTCAGAGAAGGTCAAAGATGGTCGGGGAAGTCAGAGCGTGTCTACAGCGACCTCATTGTCGTTTAGAAAGTCTGTGTCGCCTGTGTCTACAGCGACCTCATTGTCGTTTAGAAAGTCTGTGTCGCCTGTGTCTACAGCGACCTCACTGTCGTTTAGAAAGTCTGTGTCGCCTGTGTCTAAAGCGACCTCATTGTCGTTTAGAAAGTCTGTGTTGCATGTGTCTATAGCGACCTCACTGTCATCTGTGTCTATAGTGACCTCATTTATGTTTAGGAAGTCTGTGTCGTCTGTGTTCACAGCGACCTCACTGAGGTTTAGAAAGTCTGTGTCGCCTGTGTCTACAGCGACCTCACTGAGGTTTAGAAAGTCTGTGTCGTCTGTGTCATCATTGTCTATAGCGACCTCACTGAAGTTTAGAAAGTCTGTGTCGTCATTAAATTTAGAGACCTCATTGATATTTAGAACGTCTGTGTCGTCATTAAATTTAGTGACCTCATTGAGGTTTAGAAAGTCTGTGTCACCTGTGTCTATAGCGACCTCATTAAGGTTTAGAAAGTCTGTGTCGTCTGTGTCTACAGCGACCTCATTGAGCAATTCGGAGAAGGTCAAGGAAGGTCGGAGAAGGTCAAGGAAGGTCGGAGAAGGTCAAGGAAGGTCGGAGAAGGTCGGAAAAGATCAAAGAGGTTCAGAGAAGGTCAAAGAAGTTTGGAGAAAATCAAAGAAGTTCTAAGAAGGTCAGAGAAGGAAGGAGATATTTGGAGAAAGTCAAAGAATATCGGAAAAGGTCAGAGAAGATTAGAGAAGGTCAAAGAACATCAGAGAAGATCTGAGAAGGTCAAAGAATGTCGGAGAAGGTAAAAGAAGGTCGGAAAATGTCAAAGAAGTTCAGAGAATGTCAAAGAAGTCGGAGAAGTTCAGAGAAGGTCGGAGAAGTTCGTAGAAGGACAGAGAAGGTCGGAGAAGCCCAAGGAAGTTCAGAGAAGGTAGTAGAATTCAGAGAAGTTCGAAATAGATAATATTGGAGAAGTTCGGAGAAAGTCAAAGAAGGTGGGAGAAGGGCAAAGACTGGTGGAGAAAGGAGGAGAATATCAGAGAAGGGCAAAGACGGGTGGAGAAGGGCAAAGACGGGCAGAGAAGTGTGGAGAATATACGAGAAGTGCAAAGATGGGCGGAGAAGGGCAATAATGGGTGGAGAAGGGTAACCATGGGCAGAGAAGGTCAAAAACAGGTGGAGAAGTGTGGAGAATATTGGAGAAGTGCAGAGAAGGGCAAAGACGAGCAGAGAAGGGCAAAGACGAGCAGAGAAGGGCAAAGACGAGCAGAGAAGGGCAAAGACGGGCGGAGAGGGACGGAGAATATTGGAGAAGTGCAAAGAAGGGCAAAGATGGGAGGAGAAGGACAAAGACGGGCTGAGAAGAGCAAAGATGGTAGGAGAAGGACGGAGTATATTGGAGAAGGGCAAAGATGGGCGGAGAAGGGCAAAGGGGCGGAGAAGGGCAGAGATTATCGGAGAATTTCAAAGGAGGCAAAGAGGAGCGGAGAAGGGCAAAGAGGGGCGAAGAAGGGCAAAGATAGGCGGAGAAGGGCAGAGAATATCAGAGAAGTGCAAAGATGGGAAAAGACGTACAGAGAAGGGATAAGACGTGCAGAGAAGGGTGGAAAATAATGGAGAAATGCAAAGATGGGCAAAGAGTTTAGGAGAAGGGCAAAGATGGGCGGAGAAGTGTGTACAATATTGGAGAAGTACAAAGAAAAGCAGAGAAGGGCGGAGACGGGCGGAGAAGGGTGGAGACGGGTGGAGAATATTGGAGAAGTGCAAAGAAAGACAACGACGGGCGGAGAAGGCCTAAGACGGGCAGAGAAGGGCAAAGAAGTGTGGAGAAGGGCAAAGTTGGGCAGAGAAGTTAAGAAAAGGGCAAAGAAGGGCAAAGACGGGCGGAGAAGGGCAAAGACGGGCGGAGAAGGGCAAAGACGGGCGGAGAAGGGCAAAGACGGGCGGAGAAGGGCAAAGAGGGTCAGATAAGTTAAAAGAAAGTCAGAGAAGGTCAGAGAAGGTCAAATAAGTACGGAGTAGGTCGGAGAAGGTCAGAGAAGTTCAAAGAATGTTGGAGAAGGTTGCAGAAGGATAGAGAAGCTCAAAGAAATTCAGAGAATTTCAAAAGTTGTTGAAGAAGTTTGGAGAAGGTCGGAGAAGATCAAGGAAGGTCAGAGAATTTCAAAGGCATTCGGAGAAAGTTGGAGGAGTTCATAGAAGGTTGGAGAATGTCAAAGAATTTTGGAGAAGCTCAAAGAAGTCGGAGAAAGTCCAAGAAGGTCAGAGAAGTTCGGAGAAGGTCAAAGAAGGTCTGACAAGGTCAAAGAAGGTCAGAGAAGATGAAAGAAATTCGAAGAAAGCGGTAGGAAGTCAAAGAAGTTCAGAGAATATCAAAGAAGGTCGGAGAAGGTCGGAGAAATTTGTAGAAGGTCAAAGAACATCGGAAAAGGTCAGAGAAGTTTGGAGAAGGTCAAAGAACATCAGAGAAGATCCGAGAAGGTCAAAGAATGTCGGAGAAGGTAAAAGAAGTTTGGAAAATGTCAAAGAAGTTCAGAGAATGTCAAAAAAGTTGGAGAAGTTCGAAGAAGGTCGGAGAAGTTCGTAGAAGGACAGAGAAGGTCGGAGAAGGCAAAGGAAGTTCAGAGAAGGCTGTAGAATTCAGAGAAGTTCAAAAAAGATCAGATAATTTCAGAGAAGTTCAGAGAAAGTCAAAGAAGGTGGGAGCAGGGCAAAGGGGTGCGGAGAAGGGCAAAGGGGTGCGGAGAAGGGCAAAGGGGTGCGGAGAAGGGCAAAGGGGTGCGGAGAAGGGCAAAGACGGGTGGAGAAGGGTGGAGAATATCAGAGAAGTGCAAAGATGTGCAAAGACGGGCAGAGAAAGGCAAAGATGGGCTGAGAAGTGTGGAGAACAACGGAGAAGGGCAAGGACAGGCGGAGAACAGCAAAAACGGGTGGAGAACGGCAAAGAAGGGTGAAGAAATGAGGAGAATACTGGAGAAGGGCGAAGGGGGGCGGAGAAGGGCAAAGAGGGGCGGAGAAGGGCAAAGAGGGGCGGAGAAGGGCAAAGAGGGGCGGAGAAGGGCAAAGAGGGGCGGAGAAGGGCAAAGAGGGGCAGAGAAGGGCAAAGAAGGGCGGAGAATGGCAAAGACGGGCAGAGATTGGCAAAGACGGGTGGAGAAGGGTGTAGAATATTGGAGAAGAGCAAAGATGGGCAAAGACGGGTGGAGAAGTGCAAAGACGGGTGGAGAAGTGCAAAGACGGGCGGAGAAGGGTGGATAATATCGGAGAAGGGCAAGGACGGGCGGAGAAGGGCAAGGACGGGCGGAGAAGGGCAAGGACGGGCGGAGAAGGGAAAACATAAGGGGATAAGGGCAAAAACGGGCAGAGAAGGGTGGAGAATATCGGAGAAGTGCAAAGATGGGCAAAGATGGGCGGAGAAGGGAGGAGAATATCGGAGAAGTGCAAAGAATGGCAAAGACGGGCGGAGAATGGCAAAGACGGGCGGAGAATGACAAAAACAGGGGGAGAAGGGCAAAGAGGGGCAGAGAAGAACAAAGTGGGGCTAAGAAGGGCAAAGATGGGCTGAGAAGGGCAAAGACGGGTGGAGAAGTGCAGAGAATATCGGAGAAGTGCAAAGATGTGCAAAGACAAGGGGAGAAGGGCAAAGACGTGCAGAGAAGGGCAAAGATTGGCGGAGAAGAGCGGAAAAGATCAAAGAAGGGCAAATTGTGCGGAGAAGGGCAAAGACGGGCGGAAAAGGGTAATAACGGGCGGAGAAGGGCAGAGAATATTTGAGAAGTGGAAAGAGGGTTAAAGACGGGTGGAAAAAAACAAAGACGGGTGGAGAAGGGTAAAGAAGGGGGGAGAAGTGCAAAGACAGGCGGAGAAGGGTGGAGAATATCAGAGAACTGGAAAGATGGGCAAAGACGGGGGGAGAAGGGTGAAGACGGGGGGAGAAGGGTGAAGACGGGGGGAGAAGGGTGAAGACGGGGGGAGAAGGGTGAAGACGGGGGGAGAAGGGTGAAGACGGGGGAGAAGGGTGAAGACGGGAGGAGAAGGGCAGAGAATATTGGAGAAGGGCAAAGATGGGCAAAGAAAAGGGTAGAAGGGTGAAGAAGTGTGGAGACTATCGGAGAAGAGGAAAGATGGAAAAAGACGGATGAGAAGGGCAAAGATGGATGGAGAAGGGCAAAGTCGGGCGAAGAATTGTGGAGAATATAGGAGAAGGGCAAAGACGCCTGGAGAAGGGCAAAGACGCCTGGAGAAGGGCAGGGAATATTAGAGAATGGCAAAGATAAGCAAAGAAAATGGTAGAAGGGCAAAGACGGGTGGAGAAGTGTGGAGAACATCGAAGAAGTACAAAGAAGGGCAAGGACAGGCGGAGAAGGGCAAGGACGGGCGGAGAAGGGCAAGGACGGGCGGAGAAGGGCAAGGACAGGCGGAGAAGGGCAAGGATGGGCGGAGAAGGGCAAACATAAGGGGATAAGGGCAAAAACGGGCAGAGAAGGGTGGAGAATATCAGAGAAGTGCAAAGATGGGCAAAGATTGGCGGAGAAGGGCAAAGATGGCCGGAGAAGGGAGGAGAATATCGGAGAAGTGCAAAGAATGGCAAAGACGGGCGGAGAATGGCAAAGACGGACGGAGAATAGCAAAAACAGGGGGAGAAGGGCAAAAAAGGGATGGAGAAGGGCAAAGATTGGCGGATAAGGGCAAAGTGGGGCTAAGAAGGGCAAAGATGGGCTGAGAAGGGCAAAGACGGGTGGAGAAGTGCAGAGAATATCGGAGAAGTGCAAAGATGTGCAAAGACAAGGGGAGAAGGGCAAAGACGTGCAAAGAAGGGCAAAGATTGGCAGAGAAGTGCATAAAAGATAAAGGAAGGGCAAAGAAGGGCAGAGAAGGGCAAAGAAGGGCGGAGAAGGGCAAAGAAGGGGGGAGAAAGGCAGAGAATATTTGAGAAGTGGAAAGAGGGGCAAAGACATGTGGAAAAAAACAAAGACGGGTGGAGAAGGGTAAAGAAGGGGGGAGAAGTGCAAAGACAGGCGGAGAAGGGTGGAGAATATCAGAGAAGTGGAAAGATGGGCAAAGACGGGCGGAGAAGGGCGAAGACGGGCGGAGAAGGGCGAAGACGGGCGGAGAAGGGAAAGACGGGCGGAGAAGGGCAGAGAATATTGGAGAAGGGCAAAGATGGGCAAAGAAAAGGGTAGAAGGGCAAAGACGGGTGAAGAATTGTGGAGAGTATCGGAGAAGAGGAAAGATGGAAAAAGACGGGTGAGAAGGGCAAAGATGGACAGAGAAGGGCAAAGTCGGGCGGAGAATTATGGAGAATATAGGAGAAGGGCAAAGACGCCTGGAGAAGGGCAAAGATGGCTGGAGAAGGGCAGGGAATATTAGAGAAGGACAAAGATAAGCAAAGAAAAGGGTAGAAGGGCAAAGACGGGTGGAGAAGTGTGGAGAATATCGAAGAAGTGCAAAGATGGGCAAAGACTAGCGGAGAAGGGCAAGGACGGGCGGAGAAAGGAAGAGACGGGCGGAGAAGAGAAAACATAAGGGGAGAAGGGCAAAGACGGGCGGAGAAGGGTGGAGGAAATCGGAAAAGCGCAAAGATGGGCAGAGACGGGCTGAGAAGGGCAAAGTAGGATGGAGAAGGGCAAAGAAGGGAAGAGAAGGGCAAAAGCAGGCGGAGAAATGTGGAGAATATCGGAGAAGGGCAAAGACGGGCGGAGGAGGGCGAAGACGGGCAGAGATGGGAAAGCATGAGGGGAGAAGGGCAAAGACGGGCAGAGAAGGGTGGAGAATATCGGAGAAGTACAAAGATGGGCAAAGACGGGCAGAGAAGGGCAAAGACGGGCGGAGAAGGGAGGGGAATATCGGAGAAGTGCAAAGATGAACAAAGACGGGCGGAGAAGGACAAAGACGGGTGGAGAAGGGCAAAGACGCGGGGAGAAGGGCAAAGAAGGGGGAGAAGGGCAAAAACAGTGGGAGAAGGGCATAGACGGGCGGAGAAGGGCAAAGACGGGCGGAGCAGAGAAAACATGAGGGGAGAAGGGCAAAGACGGGTGGAGAAGGGTGGAGGAAATCGGAGAAGCGTGAAGATGGGAAAAGACGGGCGGAGAAGGGCAAAGACGGGCGGAGAAGGGCAAAGACGGGCGGAGAAGGGCAAAGACGGGCGGAGATGGGAAAACATGAGGGGAGAAGGGCAAAGACGGGCAGAGAAGTGTGGAGAATATCGGAAAAGTACAAAGATGGTCAAAGACGGGTGGAGAAGGGCAAAGACGGGTGGAGAAGGGCAAAGAAAGGCAGAGAGTGGCAAAGATGGGTGGAGAAGGGCAAAGACGGGTGGAGAAAGGCAGAGAATATTGGAGAAGGACAAAGTTGGGCAAAGAAAAGGGTAGAAGTGCAAAGACGGGCAGAGAAGTGTGGAGAATATCAGAGAAGAGCAAAGATGGGAAAAAAGACGGTCAGAAGCGCAAAGACTGGCGGAGAAACTCTAAGTCGGGCGGAGAAGAGCATTGACGTACGGAAAAGTGTAAAAAGACGGGCAGAGAAGGGCAAAGACGAGTGGAGAAGGGCTAAAACAGGCAGAGAAGTGTGGTGAATAACAGAGAAGGGCAAAGACGGGCGGAGAAGGGCAAAGACGGGCGGAGAAGGGCAAAGACGGGCGGAGAAGGGCAAAGACGGGCGGAGAAGGGCAAAGACGGGCGGAGAAGGGCAAAGACGGGCGGAGAAGGGCAAAGACGGGCGGAGAAGGGCAAAGACGGGCGGAGAAGGGCAAAGACGGGCGGAGAAGGGCAAAGACGGGCGGAGAAGGGCAAAGACGGGCGGAGAAGGGCAAAGAAAGGCGAACAATTGCCAAGACGGTCGGACAAAGGCAAAGACGGTTGCACAAGTGATAAGACGGGCGGACAACGGCTAAGAAGGGCTGACAAGTGCAAAGATAGGCGGAGAAGGGCAAAGACGGTCGGACAAGGGCAAAAACATGCGGACATGAACAAAGACGGGGGGAGAAGGGCAAAGACGGGGGGAGAAGGGCAAAGACGGGGGGAGAAGGGCAAAGACGGGGGGAGAAGGGCAAAGACGGGGGGAGAAGGGCAAAGATGGGCTCACAAATGAAAGACGGGCGGAAAAGGGCAAAGAAGTGCAGAGAGGGGCAAAGAAGTGCGGATAGTGGCAAGGAAGTGAGGAGAGTGGCAAAGACGGGTGGAGAAGGGGAAAGACGGGCGGAGAAGAGCAAAGACGGGCGGAGAAGGGGAAAGAAGGGCGGAGAAGGGGAAAGACGGGCGGAGAAGGGGAAAGACGGGCGGAGAAGGGGAAAGACGGGCGGACAAGGGCAAAGGCGGGCGGACAAGGGCAAAGGCGGGCGGACAAGGGCAAAGGCGGGCGGACAAGGGCAAAGGCGGGCGGACAAGGGCAAAGGCGGGCGGACAAGGGCAAGGAATGTCGGAGAGGGACAAAGGCAGAGAAGGGCACAGACGGGCGGAGAAGTGCAAACAAGTGTGGAGAATGCAAAGATGGGCAGAGAAGTGCAAAGACGAGCAATGACGGGTGGAGAAGCACAAAGTCAGTCAGAGAAGAGCGAAGACATGCGGAGAAGGGCAAAGACAGCCGTAGAAGGGCAAACAAGTGCGGAGAATGCAAGGACGGGCACAGAAGTGCAAAGACGTGCCAAGAAGAGCAAAGACAGGCACAGAAGGGCAAAGACGGGCTCACAAGTGCAAAGACGGGGGGAGAAGGACAAAGACGGGCGGAGAATGGCAAAGACAGGCGGAGAAGTGCAAAGACGGGAGGAGAAGTGCTGAGAACAATGGAGAAGGGCAAAGACGGGCAAAGAAGGACGGAGAATACCGAAGATTGGCACAGACAGACGGAGAAGGGCAAACATGGGCGGAGAAGGCAAATACAGGCAGACGAGAGAATAGATGGGCAAAGGAAGGCAAAGACGTGCGGAGAATGGCAAAGACGTGCGGAGAATGGCAAAGACGGGCAGAGAAGGGCAAAGACGGGCAGAGAAGGGCAAAGACGGGCAGAGAAGGGCAAAGACGGGCAGAGAAGGGCAAAGACGGGCAGAGAAGGGCAAAGACGGGCAGAGAAGGGCAAAGACGGGCGGAGAATTGTGGAGAGTACCAGTGAATGGTAAAGAGGGGAGGAGAAGAGCAAAGACGGGCGGAGAAGGGCCAAAAGGGGTGGAGAGGGGCAAAGACGGGCAAAAAAGCGCAAAGACAGTCGGAGAAGGGCAAAGACGGGCGGAGAGGAGTAAAGACAGGCGGACAATTGCAAAGGAAGGCGGACAAAGGCAAAGATGGGCGCACAAGTGCAAAGATGGGCGGAGAAGGGCAAAGACGGACGGACAAGGGCAAAAAGAGGCGGACAAGAACAAAGACGGTGGTAGAAGGGCAAAGACAGAGAAGGGCAAAGATGGGTGGACAAGAACAAAGACGGGGGGAGAAGGGCAAAGACGGACAGAGAAGTGCAAAGATGGACAGAGAAGGGCAAAGAGGCTTAGACAAGAGCAAGGACAGTCAGAGAAATCCCGAGAATACCGGAGAAGGGCAAAGACGGGCGGAGAAGGGCAAAGACGGGCGGAGAAGGGCAAAGACGGGCGGAGAAGGGCAAAGACGGGCGGAGAAGGGCAAAGAGGGGCGGAGAAGGGCAAAGACGGGCGGAGAAGGGCAAAGACGGGCGGAGAAGGGCAAAGACGGGCGGAGAAGGGCAAAGACGGGCGGAGAAGGGCAAAGACGGGCGGAGAAGGGCAAAGACGGGCGGAGAAGGGCAAAGACGGGCGGAGAAGGGCAAAGACGGGCGGAGAAGGGCGAAGACAGACGGAGAAGGGCGAAGACAGACGGAGAAGGGCGAAGACAGACGGAGAAGGGCGAAGACAGACGGAGAAGGGCGAAGACAATCGGTGAAGTTAAAAGACAGTCAGAGAAGTGCGGAGAGTACTTGAGAAGGGCAAAGACGAGCGGAAAAGGGAAAAGACGGGCGGAGAAGGGCAAATAGGGGTGGAGAAGGGCAAAGACGGGCGGGGAAGTGCATAGACAGTGGGACAAGTGCAAAGACGGGCGGAGATATGCAAAGATGGATGAAGAAATGCCAAGATGGGCGGAGAGGAGCAAAGACGGGCAGAGAAGTGCAAAGACGGGCGGAGAATGGCAAAGACGGGAGGAGAAGATCAAAGACGGGTGCAGAAGTGCAAAGAAAGGCGGACAATTGACAAGATGGGTGGACAAAGGCAAAGACGGGTGCACAAGTGATAAGACGAGCGGACAACGTCTAAGAAGGGCTGACAAGTGCAAAGATAGGTGGAGAAGGGCACGACAGGTGGAGAATTGCAGAGAGTACCGGAGAATGGCAAAGATGGTTGGAGAAAGGCAAAGTCGGTCAGAGAAAGGCAAAGAAGTGCTGAGAGTGGCAAAGACGGGCGGAGAAGGGCAAAGATAGGTGGAGAAGGGTAAAGACGGGCGGAGAAGGGCAAAGACAGGCTGACAAGGGCAAAGACGGGCGGAGAATTGTGGAGAGCATTGGAGAAGGGTAAAGACGGGCGGAGAATGGCAAAGTCGGGCAAAGAAAGGCAGACGAGACAGACGACACAGATGTTATAAATGACAATGAGGTCAAAAAAGAAACAGAAGAAACAGAGGATGTTGACGACACATACAACAAGACATTATAAATGAAAATGATGTGACAATATACACAGACGACACAAACGACACAGACAACACAGACAACAAAGACAACACAGGCATTATTTATGACAATGATGTCACAATATACATAGCTGACGCAGACGACACAGACGACAAAGACATTATAAATGACAATGATGTCACAATAGACACAGAAAACACAGATGACACAGACGACACAGATGACACAGACATTATAAATGTCAATGATGTCACAATTGACACAGGCAACACAGATATAAATTACAATGATGTCACAATAGACACAGATGACACAGACATTATAAATGACAATGATGTCACAATAGACACAGACGACAGACTACATAGACGACACATAGCACACAGACGACAAAGACATGATAAAGACAATGATGTCACAATAGAAACAGACGACAGATATAAATGACAATGATGTCAAAATAGACACTGATGACACAATACACAAAGACAATATAAATGACAATGATGTCACAATAGACAAAGATGACAGAATACACAGACGACAGAGACATAATTTATGACAAAGATTTCACAATAGGAACTAACGACACAGACGACAAAGACATTATAAATGACAATGATGTCACAATAGACACAGATGAAAGAGATGACAGAGACTTTATAAATGACAATGATGCCACACTAGACACAGATGACACAGACAACACAGAGGACAGAGATGACATATGCAAAAAAGACATTATTAAAGAAAATGATGTCACAATAGACACAGACGACACATACATTATAAACGACAATGATGTCACAATAGACACAGACGAAAGAGATGACAGAGATGACACAGACATTACAAATGGTAATGATGTAACAATAGACACAGACAAAAAAAATTTATAAATGACAATTATGTCACAATAGACACAGAAGATACAGTCTTTATAAATGACAATGGTGTCAGAATAGACACATATGACACAGACATTATATATGACAATGATGTCACAATAGATACAGAAGACACAGACGGCACATACATTATAAATGACAATGATGTCAAGATAGACAAAGGCGACAGAAAACACAGACATTATAAATGAAAATTACGTCACTATAGACACAGAAGACACAGACATTATAAATTACATGATGTCATAATAGACAGAGATGACACAGACTACACAGATATTATAAATGACAATGATGGCACAAAAGACACAGACGACACAGACATTAAAAAAGGACAACGGTGCCAAAATAGGCACAGACGTCACTGACTACACAGACACTAAAATTGACAATTAAGTCACAATAGCCACAGATGACACAGACGACACAGATATTATAAATGACAATTTTGTAACAATGAAACAGACGACATAGACATTATACATGACAATGATATCACAATAGACATAGATGACACAGACATTATAAATGCAAATGATTTCACAGTAGACACAGATGACACAAATTATAATTGACACTGCTGTCACCATAGACACCGACGACACAGACACAGAAGTCACAGACATTATAAATGACATTGATGTCACAATGGACACAGAAGACATAGACAACACAGACATTATAAATGACAATGATGTCACAATAGACACAGACCACAAAGACATTATAAATTACAATGATGTCACAATAGACACAAATGACACAGACAGTATAAATTACAATGATATCAAAATAGACACACGATGACACAGACATTATAAATGACAATGATTTCACAATACACACAGATGACAAAGATGTGATAAATGACAATGATTTCACAATAGACACAGACAACACAGATGACAAAGACATTATAAAAGACAATGATGTCACAATAGACACAGAAAACACAGATGACACAGACGACACAGATGACACAGACATTATAAATGTCAATGATGTCACAATTGACACAGGCAACACAGATATAAATTACAATGATGTCACAATAGACACAGATGACACAGACATTATAAATGACAATGATGTCACAATAGACACAGACGACAGACTACATAGACGACACATAGCACACAGACGACAAAGACATGATAAAGACAATGATGTCACAATAGAAACAGACGACAGATATAAATGACAATGATGTCAAAATAGACACTGATGACACAATACACAGACAAAGACAATATAAATGACAATGATGTCACAATAGACAAAGATGACAGAATACACAGACGACAGAGACATAATTTATGACAAAGATTTCACAATAGGAACTAACGACACAGACGACAAAGACATTATAAATGACAATGATGTCACAATAGACACAGATGAAAGAGATGACAGAGACTTTATAAATGACAATGATGCCACACTAGACACAGATGACACAGACAACACAGAGGACAGAGATGAGATATGCAAAAAAGACATTATTAAAGAAAATGATGTCACAATAGACACAGACGACACATACATTATAAACGACAATGATGTCACAATAGACACAGACGAAAGAGATGACAGAGATGACACAGACATTACAAATGGTAATGATGTAACAATAGACACAGACAAAAAAAATTTATAAATGACAATTATGTCACAATAGACACAGAAGATACAGTCTTTATAAATGACAATGGTGTCAGAATAGACACATATGACACAGACATTATATATGACAATGATGTCACAATAGATACAGAAGACACAGACGGCACATACATTATAAATGACAATGATGTCAAGATAGACAAAGGCGACAGAAAACACAGACATTATAAATGAAAATTAGGTCACTATAGACACAGAAGACACAGACATTATAAATTACATGATGTCATAATAGACAGAGATGACACAGACTACACAGATATTATAAATGACAATGATGGCACAAAAGACACAGACGACACAGACATTATAAAGGACAACGGTGCCAAAATAGGCACAGACGTCACTGACTACACAGACACTAAAATTGACAATTAAGTCACAATAGCCACAGATGACACAGACGACACAGATATTATAAATGACAATTTTGTAACAATGAAACAGACGACATAGACATTATACATGACAATGATATCACAATAGACATAGATGACACAGACATTATAAATGCAAATGATTTCACAGTAGACACAGATGACACAAATTATAATTGACACTGCTGTCACCATAGACACCGACGACACAGACACAGAAGTCACAGACATTATAAATGACATTGATGTCACAATGGACACAGAAGACATAGACAACACAGACATTATAAATGACAATGATGTCACAATAGACACAGACCACAAAGACATTATAAATTACAATGATGTCACAATAGACACAAATGACACAGACAGTATAAATTACAATGATATCAAAATAGACACACGATGACACAGACATTATAAATGACAATGATTTCACAATACACACAGATGACAAAGATGTGATAAATGACAATGATTTCACAATAGACAAAGACAACACAGATGACAAAGACATTATAAAAGACAATGATGTCACAATCGACACAGACAACGCAGCTGACACATACATTATAAATGTCAATGTTGTCAAAATAGACACAGACCACACAGACCACACAGATACTACAAATGACAATGGTATCACAATAGACACAGATGACACAGATAGCAAAGACAACACAGACATTATAAATAACAGTGATGTCACAATAAACACTGTCAACACAGATGAAACAGATATTTTTAATGACAATTATGTCACAATAGACACAGACGACTCAGAAGACAGATTTTATAAATGATAATTATGTCACAATAGACACAGACAACACAGACATTATAAATGACAATGATGTCACAATTGACACAGACGTCACAGAGGATACAGACCACACAGAAGACAGACGACACAGATATTATAAATGACAATGATGTTCACAATATACACAGATGACACAGGCATTATAAATTACAAAATGTCACAATACACACAGACGACACAAACGACACAGACATAAATGACAATGATGTCACAATAGACACAGATATTATAAATGACAATGATGTCACAATAGACATAGATGACACAGACTACACAGACACTGAAATGACAATGATGTCACAAAAGCCACAGATGACAGAGACCTTATAAATTAAAATTATGTCATAAATAATAAATACAGACGACATAGACGAAAAAGACATTATAAAAGACAATAATGTCACAAAACACAGACAACAAAGACTTTATAAATGAAAATGATTACACAGACGACACAGACAATATAAATGACAATGATGTCACAATAGACACAGATGACACAGACGAACCAGTCATTAAAAATGACAATGATGTCAAAATAGACACAGACAACAACGACTACACAGACTTTATAAATGAAAATTATGTCACAATAGACACAGACGACATAGAAGACACAGATATTATAAATGACAATGATGTCACAATTGACACAGACGACAACGACTACAAAGATTTTATAAATGAAAATTATGTCACAATAGACACAGACGACATAGAAGACACAGATATTATAAATGACAATGATGTCACAATAGACACAGATGACACAGACATTATAAATGACAATGATGTTACAATAGACACAGACGACACAGGCGTTATAAATGACAATGATAGCAAAATAGACACAGATGACACAGACATTATCAATGACAATAATGTCACAATAGACACAGACAACACAGAGAATACCAATGACAATGATTTCACAATAGACACAGAGGTCACAGACGACCCAGACTTTACAGAGGACACAGGAGACACCAACATTATAATTGAAAATGACATCACAATAGAAAAAGACTACACAGACGACCCAGAAGACACAGACTTTATAAATGATTATGATGTCAAAATAGACACAGATGACACACACATTATGAATGAAAATGTTTTCACAATAGACACAGATGACTCAGACGACACAGACATTATTAATGGCAATGATATCACAATAGACAAAGATGACACAGACGACACAGATGAAAAAATACATTATAAATGTCAATGATATCACAAAGATACAGACGACACAGACATTATAAATTACAATGTTGACACAATAGACACAGACCACACGGATATTATAAAAGAAAATGATGTCACAAGAGACACAGACGACACAGATGACACAGATATTATTAATGACATCGATGTCACAATAGACACAGATGACTCAGACAACACAGACATTATGAATGAAAATGACATCACAATAGACACAGACGACAAAGACATTATAAATGACAATGATGTGACAATATACACAGATGACACAGACAAGACAGACTTTGTAAATGACAGTCATTTCACAATAGGCACAGAAATAACAGACGACACAGACGACACAGATGTTAAATGGCAATGATGTCACAATAAACAGAGATGACAGATGACACAGTAATTGAAAATGATATCACAGATGACACAGACGATACAGACATTATAAATAACATTGATGTCACAATAGACAAAGACGACACAGACCACACAGACATTATAAATGAAAAAGATGTCACAATAGACACAAACGACACAGACGACAAGGTATTATACATGACAATTATATCACAATAGGCACAGACGACACAGACTACCCAGACATGATAAATTACAATCATTTCATAAAAGACACAGACGACACAGAACACACAGACATTAAAAATGACAATGATGTCACAGTAGACAAAGATGACACTGACATTGTACATGAAAATTATTTCAAAATACAAACAGACGACACAGAAGACACACATTATAAATGAAAATGTTGTCACAATATAAAGAGACGACACAGATATAAATGACAATGCTATAAAAATAGACACAGACGACAGAGATGACCTAGACATTATATATGACAATTATGTTACCATAGACACTGACGACACAGATGACAGAAATGACACAGACGACTAAGACATTATAAATATCAATGATGTCAAACTAGACACAGACGACACTGAAGAAAGACATTATAAATGACAATGAATTCACAATAGACAGAGAGGACACAGACGACAGAGACGACAGAGAAAATATAAATTACAATGGTTCCACAATAGACACAGACGACACATCCATTATAAATGATAATTATGTCACAATAGAAAAGACGACACAGACGACACTAATATTATAAAGGACAATGATGTCAAAATACACACAGATGACAGAGACGACATAGACGACACAGACGACGCAGACTTTATAAATGATAATGATGTCACAAGAGACTCAGACGACACAGACATTATAACTGACAATGATTTCACAATAGACACAGACAACACAGACATTATAAATGACAATGGTGTCACAATAGACACAGATGACACAGAAGACACAGATATTATAAATGACTATGAGGTCAAAATAGACACAAATGAAAGACGACACAGACATTATAAAAAACAATGATGACAGAAGAGACACAGACAACACTGTCGACAGAAATTATAAAGGAAAATGATGTCACAATAGACACAATAGACACAGACGACAGTGACATTATAAATGACACTGATTTTACAATAGACACAGACAACACAGACAACATAGACATTATAAATGACAATGACGTCACAATAGAAATAGACGACACAGATGACACTATTATAAATGACAATATCGCAGTTGACACAGACGACACAGGCGACAGACGTTAAAAATGACAATCATATCACAATAGACACAGACGACACAGAAATAATAAATGAAAATTATGTCACTATAGAACAGACAACCCAGATGACACAGACGACACAGATATTATTAAAGACAATGATAACACAAAAGATATAGATGACACAGACAATACAGACAACACAGACATTATAAAAGTCAATGAAGTCACTATAGAAATAGATGGCACAGACGACACAGACATTATAAATAATAATGAAGTCAAAATAGACTCAGAAGACACAGACGACGTAGAATACACAGATATTATAAATGAAAATGATGTCACAACAGACACAGACGACTCAGATGACACAGACGACAGAGACATTATAAATAACAGTCATGTCACAAAAGACACAGACGAGACAGATGAAACAGACACCATAAAAGACAATGATGTCACAATAAACAAAGACGACACAGACGACACAGACATTATAAATGAAAATGGTGTCAAAATAAACTCAGACGACACAGACATTATAAATGACAATGATGTCAAAATAGACACAGACGACAGAGACAACACAGACATTATAAATGAAATTGATGTCGCAAGAGACAAAGACAACAGAGACGGCACTGTTATTATAAATGAAAATGATGTCAAAATAGACACAGACGACACAGACGACACAGACATTATAAATGACACTGATGTCACCATAGACACAGACGACAGAGACAACACAGATGACACACATGTTAATTAAGAGTGATACCACAACAGATGCAGATGACAGATGACACAGAAGACATAGAGGAAACAGACGACACAGATGTTATAAATGAAAATGATGTCACGATAGACATAGACGACTAAGACGACACAGATGACACAGACATTATAAGTGAAAGTGATGTCACAATTGACACAGAAAACACAGAGGACAAAGAGGATACAGACGACACAGATAGTATAAATGACAATGGTATCACAATAGACACAGATGACACAGATTAAACAGTCATTATATATTACACTTAAGTCAAAACAGACAGACGACAAAAGTATTTAAAAAGACAATAATGTCACAATATACACAGACGACACGGATATTGTAAATTTCAAAGATGTCATAATAGACACCGACGACACAGACAACAGAGATATTATTATTGACAATGATGCCACAATAGACACAGACGACGCAGATGACACAGGCATTATAAATATCTATGATGTCATAACAGACACAGAAACACAGACGACACAGACATTATAAATAACGAAGATGTCACAATAGACACAGACAACAGAGACTTTTTAAATGACAATAATGTCTCAATGTACACAGACGACAGAGAAGAAAAAGACATTATAAATGACAGTGATGTCACAATAGACACAACAGACACAGAAGACACAGACGTTATAAATGAAAATTATGTCACAATAGACACAGACGATACAGTTGACACAGACTTTATAAATGAAAATGATGTTCTAATAGACACAGACGACACAGACATTATAAATGACAATGATGTCACAATAAACATAGACGACATAGACGACACATCGTTAACGACAATGATGTCACGAGACACAGATGATACATATACTATAAATGACAATGATGTCACAGGAGAAACAGATGACACAGACTTTATAAATTACAATGATGTTACAATAGACACCGATGAGAGTCATAAAGGAAAATGATGTCACAATAGATAGAGATGACACAGAATACAAAGACGACAGAGACTTTATTAACGACAATGATGTCACAATAAACAGACGACAGAGACCTCAGACACTATAAATGGCAATGATGTCACAATAGACACAGACTACACAGACTTTAGAAATTACAATGATGTCATAATAGACGCAGACAACACAGACCACACAGACATTATAAATGACAATGATGTTACATTAGAAACAGATGACAGACATTAAAAATGACAATAATATCAGAATAGACACAGACGACACAGACATTATAAAAGAGAATGATTCCAAAAAAGACAACGACACAGACTACACAGACGACACAGACATTATAAATTAAAATGATGTCACAATAGACACAGAAAACACAGATGACACAGACGACAAAGACATTATAAAAGACAGCGATGTCACAATAGACACAGACGACACAGACATTATAAATGACAATGATGTCACAATGGACACAGACGACACAGACCACACAGATATAATAAATGACAATGAAGTTCAGAATATGCACAGACGACACAGATGACACAGACATTATAAATGACACTGATGTCACTATAGACACAGATGACGCAAATATTATAAATGACAATGATATCACAAAAGACACAGACGACACATACGACAACGACGATAGAGACGACACAAAAGACACAGACAATGTAAATGACAATGATGTCTCAAAACACAAGGACGACACAGGCGACAAAGACATTATAAATGACAAGGATTTCACAAAAGACACATACAACACAGTCATTATAAATGACAATGATGTCACAATATACACAGACGACACAGACATTATAAATGATATCAATGTCACAATAGATGCAGACAAGAGACAAGACAGAAGACACTGACATTATTATGACAATGATGTCACAATAGACGCAGACAACACAGATGACAAAGACGACACAGACAATATAATTGACAATGATGTCACCATAGACACAGAAAAAAAGACGACACAGACGACACAGACATTAAAAATGACATTGATGTCACAATTGACACATATGAAACAGATATTATAGCTGACAATTATGTCACAATATACAAAGATGACACAGACGACACAGAAGACACAAATTATCAATGAGAAGGATTGAACAATAGACACAGAAACACAGACGACACAGACATTATAAATGACAAAGATGTCACAATAGACACAGATGAAACGACGACACAAGCATTATAAACGACAATGGTGTAACAATAGACACAGACAACACAGACGACATAGAGGACACACATGTATAATACAATGATGTTGCAATAATCACAGATGACACAGACAACACAGACATTACTAATAAAATTAATTCCAATAGACATAGACGATAGAGACGACACGGATGACACAGACATTATAAATTAAAATGATGTCATTATAGATACAGATGACACAGACGACACAGACATTATAAATTACAATGATGTCAAAAGAGACTCAGACGACACAGACATCACAGACGACACAGACAGTATAAATTACAAAGATGTCACAGTAGACACAAGCAACACAGACAACAACAACGATAGAGATGACACAGATGAAACAGACATAAAAAATCACAATGAAGTCACAACAGACATAGACGACACAGACATTATAAATGACAATGATGTCACAATTGACACAGACGTCACAGAGGATACAGACCACACAGAAGACAGAAGACACAGATATTATAAATGACAATGATGTTCACAATATACACAGATGACACAGACGACACAGGCATTATAAATTACAAAGATGTCACAATACACACGGACGACGCAGACATAAGTGACAATGATGTCACAATAGACAAAGACGACAAAGATGACACAGACATTATAAATGACAATGATTACACAGACGACACAGACATTATAAATCAAAATGATGTCACAATATACACAGATGACACAGACGACACAGACATTAAAATGACAATGATGTCACAATTGACACAGACGTCACAGAGGATACAGAGCACACAGAAAACAGACGACACAGATTTTGTAAATGACAATGATGTTCACAATATACAAAGATGACACAGGCGACACGGACATTATAAATGACAATGATGTCACAATAGACACAGATGACACAGACGACACAGGCATTATAAATTACAAAGATGTCACAATACACACAGACGACACAAACGACACAGACATTATAAATGACAATGATTACACAGACGACACAGACATTATAAATGACAATGATGTCACAACATACACAGGTGACACAGACTACACAGTCATTGAAATGACAGTGATGTCACAAAAGCCACAGACGACAGAGACTTTATAAATTAAAATTATGTCACAATAAACACAGACGACATAGACGACAAAGACATTATAAATGACAATGATGTCACAAAACACAGACAAAACAGACTTTATAAATGAAAATGATTACACAGACAACACAGACAATATAAATGACAATGATGTCACATTAGACACAGATGACACAGATGACACAGTCATTACAAATGACAATGATGTCAAAATAGACACAGACGACAACGACTACACAGATTTATAAATGAAAATTATGTCACAATAGACACAGACGACATAGAAGACACAGATATTATAAATGACAATGATGTCACAATAGACACTGACGACACAGATATTAAAAATGAAAATGATGTCACAATACAAACAGACGATACAGACTACAGAAATTATATATTACAGTGATGTCACAACAGACAGGTACAAAAAAGACGACACAGACATTATAAATGACAATGATTTCACAATAGACAGAGACGACAGATATTTTAAATGACAACAATGTCACAATAGACAAAAACGACACATACGACACGGACATTATAAATGACAATGATGTCACAACAGACAATGACGACAGAAACTATACATGACTATGATGTCACTACAGACACAGACATTATAAATGAGAATGATGTTACAATATACACAGACGACAAAGACATTAATAATGAAAATGATGTCACAATAGACACCGACGACACAGGCATTATAAGTGACAATGATGTCACAATAGACTCAGACGACACAGACATTATAAACGACAATGATGTCACAATAGACACAGGGGACACAGACGACACAGACATTATAAATGACAATGATGTCACAATAGATGCAGATGACACAGATGACACTGACATTGTGAATGAAAATAATGTCACAATAGACGCAGATGCCACAGACGACACAGACATAATAAATGAAAATGATGTAAAAATAGAAACTGATGACAGATATTATAAATTAAAATGATGTCAAAATAGACACAGAAGACACAGACATTATAAATGACAATGATGTCACAATAGACAGAGACGACACATACGACACAGACATTATAATTGTCAATGATGTTACTATTGACACAGATGACGAAGACTTTATAAATAGCTATGATGTTACAATAGACACAGACGAAACAGACATTATAAATGAAAATGATGTTACAGTTGACACAGACGACAAAGATGACACAGACTATATAAATGACAATGATATCACCATAAACACAGATTCCAGAGATGACAGAGAAGTTCAAAGATGACACAGACGACACAGACATAAAAAATGACAATTATATCAAAATAGACCAGACGACACAGACATTATAAATGACAATGATGTCACAATAGACTCAGACGACACAGATATTATAAATGACAAAGATGTCACAATATACACAGACATTATAAGTGATATTTATTTAACAACACACACAGACGATATAGATGACACAGGCGTTATAAGTGACAATGATCATAGAATCATAGAATAACCAGGTTGGAAGAGACCCACCGGATCATCGAGTCCAACCATTCCTATCAAACACTATACCATGCCTCTTAGCACCTCGTCCACCCGTGCCCTAAACACCTCCAGGGAAGGTGACTCAACCACCTCCCTGGGCAGCCTCTGCCAGGGACCAATGACCCTTTCTGTGAAGAACTTTTTCCTAATGCCCAGCTTAAATCTCCCCTGGCTGAGCTTGAGGCCATTCCTTCTTGTCCTGTCCCCTGTCACTTGGAAGTAGAGACCAGCACCCTCCTCTCTACAACCTCCTTTCAGGGAGGTGGAGAGAGCAATGCGGCCTCCCCTCAGCGTCCTCTTCTCCAGGCTAAACAACGCCTGCTCTTTCAGCCGCTCCTCGTAAGACCTGCTCTCCAGCCCCCTCACCAGCTTTGTTGCTTTTCTCTGGACTCACTCCAGAGCCTCAACATCCTTCTTGTGGTGAGGGGCCCAGAACTGAACACAGGATTCGAGGAGCGGTCTCACCAGTGCCGAGTCCAGAGGGAGAAAAACCTCCCTGGACCTGCTGGTTATGCTGTTTCTGATACAAGCCAAGATGCCATTGGCCTTCTTGGCCACCTGGGCACACTGCTGACTCATGTTCAGTCGCTGTCAACCAACACTCCCAGGTCCCTCTCCTCTAGGCAGCTTTCTAGACAGACTTCTCCTAGTCTGTAGCACTGCATAGGGTTGTTGTGCCCCACGTGCAGGACCCGGCACTTGGCCTTGTTAAACCTCATGCCATTGGACTCATCCCAGCGGTCCAGACTGTTTAGATCCCTTTGCAGAGCCTCCCGACCCTCCAGCAGATCGACACTTCCACCCAGCTTAGTGTCGTCCGCAAACTTGCTAAGGGTGCACTCGATTCCTCCATCCAGGTTATTGATAAAGACATCGAACAGGGCTGGACCCAGCACTGAGCCCTGGGGAACCCCACTTGTCACTGGCCTCCAGCTGGATTTCACACCATTTACAGAGTGTGCGCCTGTCCAGGCCAGAGGCTGACAGTTTCTCAAGCAGAATGCTGTGAGAAACTGTGTCAAAGGTGTTACTGAAGTCCAGGAAGACCACATCCACAGCCTTTCCCTCATCCAGCAGCCGAGTCACTTGGTCATAGAAGGCAATCAGGTTAGTTTGGCAAGACCTACCTTTTGTGAACCCATGTTGACTGGACCTGATCACCCAGTTCTCTTGCATGTGCTTCATGATAGCACTCAAGATCACCTGCTCCATGACTTTCCCTGGCACTGAGGTCAGACTGACAGGCCTGGAGTTTCCTGGGTCCTCCCTGCGACCCTTCTTGTAGATGGGCACAGCATCAGCCAGCCTCCAGTCCAGTGGGACTTCCCCAGTCAGCCAGGACTGTTGGAAGATGATGGAAAGGGGTTTGGCCAGCACATCTGCCAGCTCCTTCAATACCCTTGGGTGAATCCCGTCCGGCCCCATAGACTTGTGGGTGTCTAGTCGGGCTAGCAAGGCTCTGACCACCTCCTCTTGGATCACGGGAGCCTCATTATGCTCCTCCAGCTCCTGGGTTTGTACACAGATGGAATGACCCTCCTTACAAATAAAGACTGAGGCAAAGAAGGCATTAAGTACCTCAGCCTTTTCCTCATCCCCAGTCACTGTTGTTCCTTCTGTGTCCAATAGGGACTGTATGGTCTCCCTAGTCCTCCTTTTATTATGTATATGTTTGTAGAAAGATATTTTGTTCTCTTTCACAGACTTGGCCAATCTGATTTCTAGCTGAGCCTTAGCCCTTCTGAGTTTTTCCCTACACAATATGTCACAATAGACACAGATGACACAGATTTTATAAATTAAAATGATATCAAAATAGACACAGACGACAAAGACATTATAAATGAAAAAGATGTCTCAATAGACACAGAAGACACAGACATTATAAATGACAATAACGTCACAATAGACATAGACTCAGACGACACAGACACTATAAACTACAATGATGTCACAATAGACAAAGACTAGACAGACGACACAGACAACAGATATTATAAATGACAATGATGTCACAATAGACACAGACGACAGAGACGACCCAAAGGACACAGATATTATAAATGAAAATGATGTCAAAATAAATAAAGATGACACAGACGACACAGACATTATAAATTACAATGATGTCAAAATAGACAGAGATGACAAAGACATTATAAATGACAATGGTGTCTCAATAGACACAGACGACACAGAAGACACACACATAAAAAATGACAATGATGTCACAATACACACAGATGACAGAGACAGCAAAGACATTATAAATGACAATTATGTAACAATAGACACAGAAGATACAGACGACACAGATGACACAGACATTTTTAATGACAATGATGTCAAAATATACACAGACAACACAGACGACACAGACATTATTAATGAAAATTATGTCACAATAGACACAGAATACACAGATGATACAGACATGAATGAAAAATGATGTCACCATAGACACAGATGACAGAGAGGACACAGATATAATAAATTACAATGATGTCGGAACAGACAGAGATGACACCAACGAAAAAGACTGTAGAAATGAAAATGATGTCAAAATAGACACAGATGCCACATACATTATAAATCACAATGATGTCACCATAGACAAAGATGGCACCGATGACAGAGACATTATAAATTATAAAGATGTCACAATAGTCATGGATAACACAGACGACATAGACATTATAAATGACTATGATGTCGTAATAGACACAGGCGACACAAATGACACATATGACACAGACATTGTAAATGTTAATGATGTCACGAGAGACACAGACAACACAGAAGACACAGACATTATAAATGAAAACAATGTCACAATAGACACAGACGACAGCAAATATAAATGACAATGTCATAACAATAGACACAGCTGACACAGGCGACACAGGCAAAACATGCGACACAATTGCCACAGTTATTATAAATAAAAATGATGTCAAAATAGAAAAAGACGACAAAGACGAACCAGACATTATAAATGACAATTATGTCACAATAGACAGATAAGTCACAGAAGACACAGACATTATAAATGACAATGATGTCACAATAGACACAAACGACTCAGAAGACACAGATATTATAATTGACAATGATGTCGAAATAGAAACAGATGACACAGACAATATATTATACAATGATGTCACATAAGACACAGATGACACAGACATAATAAATGACAGTGATGTCACAATAGACAGATGACAGGGATGACATAGATGACACAGAAGGCACAGACATTATTAATGAAAAAGATGTCACATTAACACAAACAACACAGACGAAATTGACGACACCGATGCCACAGACATTATAAATGACAATGATATCACAATAGATAAAAACCACACAGACATAAATGACAGCGATGTCACAATAGACACAGACGACATAGACGACACAGACTTTATAAATGACAGTGATGTCCCAATAGACATAGACAACACCAACAACGCAGACATTATTAGTGACAATGATGGCAAAATAGACAAAGACGAGAAAGATGACACAGACAATATATTTGACAATGATGTCAAAAAAGACACAGACGACAGAGACATAATAAATGACAATGACATAATAAATGACTATAGACACAGACACACAGACAATATAAATCAAAATGAGGTCACAATAGACACAGACACACAGAAAATATAAATGAAAATGAGGTCACAATAGACACCCACGACAGAGACGACACAGACATTATAACTGACCATGATGTCATAATAGACACAGACGCAACAGACGACACAGACAACACAGATGAATTCGATAACACAGACGTTGAAAATGTTGTCACATTAAACACAGACAAAAAAGACAACACAGACGACACAGATGACAAAGACATTATAAATGAAAATGATGTCACAATAGACACAGAAGACACAGACGACAGAGACATGAATGAAAATGATGTCACCATAGACACAGACGACACAGAGGACACAGATATAAATTACAATGATGTCACAATAGACACAGATGACAAAGAAATTATAAATGGTAACGATTTCACAGTAGACACAGACGACACACACGACACAGACATTATAAATGACAATGATGTCACAGAAGACACAGACGACACAGACATTATATATGACAAGGATCTCACAATAGACACAGACAGCACAGACGACAGAGATTACAAAGACGAGATACATTATAAATGACAAGGATTTCACAAGAGACACAGACATTATAAATGACAATGATGTCACAGAAGACAGAGACGACACAGAGGGCAGAGTTATTATAAAAGACAATGATGTCACAATAGACAACTGTGACAGAGATGATACAGATGACAAAGAAATTATAAATGACGATTTCACAATAGACAGACCATATCGAAGACACAGACATTATAAATGACAATGATGTCACGACAGACACAGACGACACAGAAGACACACATAAAAAATCACAACGATGTCACAATATACACAGACGACAGAGTCGGCAAAGACATTATAAATGACAATTATGTAACAATAGACACAGAAGATACAGACGACACAGACATTTTTAATGACAATGACGTCGCAATATACACAGACAACACAGATGACACAAAGGACACAGACAAAACCGATAACTCAGAAGACACAGATATTATAAATGAAAACGATGTCACAATAGACACAGACAACACAGACATTTTAAATGACAATGCTGTCACCATAGACAATCATGACACAGACGCCACCGACATTACTAATGACAATGATGTCACCATAGACACAGAATACAGAGACGACAAAGATATTATAAATGACTATGATGTCGCAATAGAGAAAGACCACACAGATGATACAGTCATTATAAATAACATAGATGTCATAATAGACAAAGACGACAGAGAAGACAATCACATTATAAATGAAAATTATGTCACAGACGACACAGCCGACACAGACAGCACAGATGACACAGACATTATTAACGACAATGATGTCAAAATAGAGACAGACGACACAGACATTATAAATGACAATGATGTCACTATAGACATAGACGACACAGACACTCTAAACTACAATGATGTCACAATAGACAGACTAGACAGACAACACATAAGACACAGACATTATAAATGACAATGATGTCACAATACATGCAGACAACACAGAAAACACAGACATTATAAATGACAATGATAAGAAAATAGACACAGACTACAAAGGCAACACAGACATTATAAAAGAAAATGATGTCACAATAAAACAGAGGATACAGATGATAGAGACGATACAGACCACACAGACGACAGTCATTCTAAATGAAAATGATGTCCAAATAGACACAGAAGACACAGACGACACAGACATAATAAATGACAATGATGTCACAACAGACAGAGATGACACAGGCGACACAGATATTGTAAAAAAAATATGTCACAACAGACACAGACATAAATGACAATGCTGTCTGAATAGACACAGACAACACAGACGACACAGACATTATAAATGACAACGATGTCACAATAGACACAGACGACACTGACATTATAAAAGACAATGATATCAGAATAGCCACAGACGACACCGACATTATAAATTACAATGATGTCACAATAGACACAGATGACACAGACATTAAAAATTAGCATGATGTCACAATAGGCACAGACAACAGAGACCACACAGATATTATATATGACGATGTCACAGTAGACACAGACAACACAGACACTATAAATGAACATGATGTCACAATAGGCACAGACAACTCAGAAAACAGAATTTAGAAATGACAATGAAGTCACAATAGACAAATACGATACAAACGAAAGAGACGACACAGGCATTATATATTAAAATTATGTCACAATAGAATCAGACGACACAGACCATACAGACATTATTAATGACAACGATGTCACAGTAGACAAAAACGACACTGACTGCACAGACGACACAGAAATTTTAAATGACAGTGATGACACAATAGACACAGGCGATACAGGCGACAACGACATTATAAATGACAATGATGTCACAATAGACAAAAAAACAGGGACGACAAGGACGACACAGACATTATAAATGAAAATGATGTCAAAGTATACACAGACGACTCAGACGACACACACAACACAGACATTATACATTACAATGATGTCACAATAGACACAGATGACACAGAAGAGAAACACATTATAAATGAAAATGATGTCACAATAGACACAGACGCAACAGCCGACACAGACAACACAGATGACACAGACATTATTAACAACAATGACGTCAAAAGAGAGAGACGACACAGATGACACAGACACTACAAATGAAAATGATGTCACAATAGACACAGACGACACAGTCAACAGAGACAACACAGACATTATAAATGAAAATGTTGTCACAATAGACACAGACGACACAGATAATATATGACAAGGATGTCACAATAGACACAGACAGCACAGACGACACAGTTGTAAAAGACAAGTGAGACATTATAAATGACAATGATTTCACAATAGACTCCGACGATACAAAAGACACAGATATTATAAATTACAATTATGTCATAATAGACAGCGACGACACAGTCGACAGTGTTGTTATAAATGACAATGAAGTCCCAATACACACAGACGACACAGACGAGACAGATGACAAAAACATGATAAATGACAATGTCACAATAGACAGACGACACAGATGACACAGATATTATAAATGAAAATGATATCTCAGTAGACACAGACGATACAGAAGACACAGACATTATAAAAGACAACGTTGTCAAAATAGACACAAACAATACAGACATTATAAATGACAAAGATGTCACAATATACAAAGACCATACAAACGACACAGACATTATTAATGAAAATGATGTCACTACAGACACAGACGACAGAAACGACACAGAAGACAAAACCATTAAAAATGAAAATGGTTTCACAGTAGACAGAGACGACACACATGACACAGACATTATAAATGACAATGATGTCACAGTAGACACAGACGACACAGACATTATACATAACACTGATGTCACAATAGACACAGACGACACAGAAATTATAAATGAGAATGAGGTCAAAATTGACACAGACGACACAGACATTATAAATGACAGTGATATCAAAATAGACATAGACGACACAGACAACGCAGACACTATAGACTACAATGATGTCACAATAGACACAGACTAGACAGACGACACAGACGACAGACGTTATAAATGACAATGGTGTCGCATTCGACACAGACGACAGACATTATAAATGACAATAATGTCACAATATTCAGAGACGACACAGACATTATAAATGACAATGATATCACAATACACACAGACGGCACAGACAACATAGACATTGGCCAAGAAGGTCAATGGCATCTTGGCTTGTATCAGAAATGGTGTGACCAGCAGGTCCAGGGAGGTTATCCTCCCTCTGTACTCGGCACTGGTGAGACGGCTCCTCGAATCCTGTGTTCAGTTCTGGGCCCCTCACCACAAGAAGGGTGTTGAGACTCTGGAACGGGTCCAGAGAAGAGCAGCAAAGCTGGTGAAGGGGCTGGAGAACAGGCCTTATGAGGAGCGGCTAAGAGAGCTGGGGTTGTTTAGCCTGGAGAAGAGGAGGCTGAGGGGTGACCTCATTGCTCTCTGCAACTACCTGAAAGGAGGTTGTGGAGAGGAGGGTGCTGGCCTCTTCTTCCATGTGACAGGGGACAGGACAAGAGGGAATGGCCTAAAGCTCCGCCAGGGGAGGTTTAGGCTAGACGTTAGGAAAAATTTCTTTACAGAAAGGGTCATTGGGCACTGGAACAGGCTGCCCAGGGAGGTGGTTGAGTCACCTTCCCTGGAGGTGTTTAAGGTAAGGGTGGATGAGGTGCTGAGGGATATGGTTTAGTGTTTGATAGGAATGGTTGGACTTGATGATCCAGTGGGTCTCTTCCAACCTGGTGATTCTGTGACATTATAATTGACAATGATATCACAATAGTCACAGACGACATAGACAACACAGACATTATAAATGAAAATGCCGTCTGAATAGACGTAGACAACACAGACGACTCAGACATTATAAATGACAAGGATGCCACAACAGACAGAGATTACACAGACGACAAAGACAACACAGACATTATAAATGACAATGATGTCACAATAGACACAGGCGACACAGAAAACAGAGACAACACAGACACTGTGAATTAAAATTATGTCATAACAGACACAGAGGACACAGACATAATAAATGAAAATGCCGTCTGAATACACAGACAACACAGACAGCACGGACTACACAGAGATTTTAAATGACAATGATGTCACAATAGACACAGACGACACAGACATTATAAATGACAACGATGTTTCGATACACAAAGACGACATATACAACTCAGACATTATAAATGACAATGATATCAAAATAGACACAGACGACACCGAAGACAGACTACACAGAAAACACTGACATTATAAATGACAAGGATGTCACAATAGACACAGACGATACAGATGACACAGACATTGTAAATGAATATGATGTCACAATAGACACAGACGTAACAGACACTGTAAATGAAAATAATGTCACAATAGACAAAGACAACACAGACATTATAGATGACAATGATCTCACAATAAACACAGACGACACAAAAATTATAAATTAGAATGAAGTCAAAATTGACACAGACGACACGGACATTATAAATGACAATGATGTCACAATAAACACAGACGACACACCAGTTACAGACATTATGAATGACAATGATGTCACAATAGACTCTGACGACAGAGACAACACAGACATTATAAATGAAAAAGTTGGCACAATAGACATAGACGACAAAGACGACACAGAAGAAACAGACATTATATAAGGCAATGATGTCACAATAGACACAGACGACAAAGACATTATAAATGACAATAGATTCTCAATAGGAACAGATGACACAGACATGATAAATAACAATGATGTCACAATAGACACAGACAACACTGACGACAGACATTATACATGATAATTATGTCACAATATACACAGACGACACTGTCATTTTAAAAGAAAATGTGTCACAATAGACACAGACGACACATACAACAAGACATTATAAATGAAAATATGTGACAATATACACAGACGACACAAACGACACAGATGACAAAGACGACAAATACCTTATAAATGACAATGTTGTCACAATAGACACAAATGACACAGACGACACAGAGGTCAGTGACGAGACATGCAGCATAGACATTATAAATGACCATGATGTCAAAATAGACAGAGACAACACAGACGACACAGACATTAGAAATGACAAAGATGTCACAATAGACACAGACGACACATACACACATTTATTATTAATGACATCGATGTCACAATAGACACAGACGTCAGAGACAACACAGACGACACAGACATTATAAATGAAAATGATGTCAAAATACACACAAACGACAAAGACGAAACAGATGTTATAAATGAAATCCATGTCACATAAGACACAGATGTCACAGACGATACAGATGACACAGACGACATAGATATTATAAATGAAAATGATGTCAAAATAAACACACACGAGAGACCACACAGAAGACACAGACTTTATAAATCATAGAATCATAGAATAGCCAGGTCTGAAGAGACCCACCGGGTCATCAAGCCCAACCTTTAAAGTTGGCAGTTAAGGCACCCAGAGTGTGTTTAAATATTTTCATTTATTCGTTTCCTTTTCTTTCCCTCTTTTTTGTCTCAAAACCTGAGAAAAATATATCTGATATATAAATGCGTAAGATCAGAAAAATAATCATGGCATGTTCATAGGGCATGTGGAGGCCATCAATTAAAAAAAAATATAAACTATAAAACCAATGGTATAGGGCTTACATGCATCCTGCTTCCCTTACTTAAATGACAATGATGTCACAACACACACAAATGACACAGACATTATAAATGACAATGATGTCATAATAGAAACAGAGGACACAGACATTATAAAAGACAATGATGTCACACTAGACACAGAGGACAGAGACGAGATATGCAAGAAAGACATTGTTAAAGAATAATTTATCACAATAGAAACAGACGTCACAGACGACACATACATTACAAATGACAATGATGTCACAATAGACACAGACGACAAAGACATTATAAATGAAAACTATATCACAATAGACAGACGATTCAGAAGACACAGACGACAGAGATATTATAAATTTCAATTATGTCACAATAGACAGAGAAGACGCAGATGATTTCACAATAGACACAGACGACACAGACATTAAAAATGAAAAAGATGTCACAATAGACACAGATTAGAGAGTCAGTATAAATGACAATGTCATCACAATAGACACAGATGACATAGATATTATAAATGACAATGATGTCACAATAGACACAGACGACACAGAAGACACATATATTATAAATGACAAGGATGTCACAATAGACTCAGACGACAGAGACAATAGAGGGGAAACAGACGACACAGATATTATAAATGGCAGTGATATCACAATAGACCCATACAAGACAGACGAAACAGACAATATAAATGACAATGATGTCACAATACACACAGACGACACAGGCGACACAGATGACACAGATGACACAGACCACACAGACATTATAAATGACAATGATGTCACAATAAACGCAGACGACACACAAGATAAAGACATTATAAATGACAATGATGTCAAAAGGGACACAGACGACACAGACAATATAAATGACAAGAATGTCACAATAGACTCGGACGACAGAGACAATACAGAGGAAACAGACAACACAGATATTATAAATGGCAGTGATGTCACAATAGACCCAGACAAGACAGACGACACAGACAATATAAATTACAATGATGTCACAATAGAGAGAGACGACACAGACATTATAAATGACAATTGTGTCACAATAGATACAGACAACACAGATGACACAGATGTTATAACATAAAATTTTATCAAGGTAGACACAGACGACACAGAAGACACAGACATTATAAATGGCAATGATGTCACAATAAACAGAGATGACACAGATGACACAGTATAAATGAAAATGATATCACAGATGACACAGATGACCCTGATGACACAAACGACACAGACATTATAAATAACATTGATGTCACAATAGACAAATATGACACAGACCACACAGACAATATAAATGAAAATGATGTCACAATAGACACAAACGACACAGATGACAAGATATTATACATGACAATGATATCACAATAGACACAGACGACACAGAACACACAGACATTAAAAATGACAATGATGTCAAAGTAGGCAAAGATGACACAGACATTATACATGAAAATTGTTTCAAAATACACACAGACGACACAGAAGACACACATTATAAATGAAAATGATGTCACAATATAAAGAGACGACACAGACATAAATGACAATGATGTCAAAACATACACAGATGACACAGACATTATAAATGACAATGGTGTCACAATAGACACAGACAACAAAGAAGACACAGACATTATAAAAGAAACTTATGTCACAACAGACACAGACGACACAAAGGACGGACATTATAAATGACAAAGATGTCACAATAGACACAGATGACACAGACTTTATAAATTAAAATTATGTCACAATTGACACAGACAACATAGACGACAAAGACATTATAAATGACAACGATGTCACAAAACACAGACGACACAGATATTATAAATGACAACGATGTCAAAATAGACAGAGATGACACAGACTTTATAAATGACAATGATGTCAGAATAGAAACAGAGGTCACAGATGACCCACACTATACAGACGACAAAGAAGACGCCCACATTATAAATGAAAAAGATGCCAAAATAGATACAGAAGACACAGACAACACAGATGACACAGATGACATAAATGACAATGTTTTCACAACAGACACAGATGACTCAGACCATACCGATGACACAGATATTATTAATGACAATGATATCACAACAGACACAGACGACACAGAAAAAAAGACATTATAAATGACAATGATGTCACAAAAGACACAGACGACACAGACAATATAAATGACAATGATGTCACAATTGACACAGATGACACAGACAAGACAGACTACTTAGGCACTATATTTTTCATATATGTCAAAGTAAACACAGACCACACAGACGAGACAGACGACACAGACATTATAAATTAAAATGATGTCACAATAGACACAGACAACACAGACTGTATAAATGACAATGATGTCACAAAAGACAGAGGACACAGACTACACAGACACTATAAATGACAATGATGTCACAGTAGAAACAGATGACACCAACAACACTGACATTTTTAATGACAATGAAATCACAATAGACACCGACAAAACAAACGACACAGATATTATAAATGACAATTATTTCAAAATAGACACAGAAGCAACAGACGCCTCAGATGCCACAGACGCCTCAGATAACACAGATGACTCAGACAACACAGACTTTATAAATTACAACGATGTCACAATAAACACAGACAAAAAAGACGACACAATCGACACAGAAAAAAAGAAGACATAGAGATTATGAATGACAATGAAGTCACAATAGACACAGATGACAGACACAGAAGACAGAAAAGACACAGACATTATAAATAAAAATGATGTCACAATACACACAGACGAAACAGACATGATAAATGACAATGATGTCACAATAGACACAGACAACACAGAAGACACACATTAAAACTGACAATGATGTCACAATATACAATGACGACAGAGACGGCAAAGACATTATAAATGACAATTATGTAACAATAGACACAGAAGATACAGACGACACAGACATTTTTAATGACAATGATGTCACAAATATACAGAGAAAACACAGACGACACAGACATTATAAATGACAAGGATTTCAAAACAGACACAGATGCCAGAGACGACACAAAGGACATAGACAACACAGATAACTCAGATGACACAGACATTATAAATGAAAATGATGTCACCATAGACACAGAAGACACAAACGATAAAGACGACAGAGACATGAATGACAATGATGGCACGATAAACACAGATGACACAGAGGACACAGATGTTAAAAATTACAGTGATGTCACAATAGACACAGACAACACAGACATTTTAAATGACAATGATGTCACCATAGACTATCATGACACAGACGCCACAGACATTACTAATGACAATGATGTCACAATAGACACAGAATACACAGATGACAAAGATATTATAAATGACTATGATGTCGCAATACAGAAAGACCACACAGATGATACAGTCATTATAAATAACATAGATGTCACAATAGACAAAGACGACACAGCCGACACAGACAACACAGAAGACACAGACATTATTAATGAAAATGATGTCAAAATAGAGACAGACGACACAGATGACACAGACACTACAAATGAAAATGACGTCACAATAGACACAGACGACACAGTCGACAGATACAACACAGACTTTATAAATGATAATGATGTCACAATAGACACAGCAGAGACAACACAGTTTTAAAAGACAAGAGAGACATTATAAATGACAAGGATTTCACAATAGACTCCGACGATACAAACGACACAGACATAATCAATGAAAATGATGTCACAATAGACACAGATGACACCGACATTATAAAAGACAATGACTTCACAATAGACACAGACGACACCGACATTATAAATTGCAATGATGTCACAATAGACACAGATCACACAGACATTAAAAATTAGCATGATGTCACAATAGGCACAGACAACAGAGACCACACAGATATTATGTATGACGATGTCACAGTAGACACAGACAACTCAGAAAAAATAATTTAGAAAAGACAATGAAGTCACAATAGACAAATATGATACAAACGACAGAGATGACACAGACATTATATATTAGAATTATGTCACAATAGAATCAGACGACACAGACAATACAGACATAATTAATGACAATGATGTCACAATAGACCAGAAGACAGAGACATTTTAAATGACAGTGATGTCACAATAGAAATAGACGACACAGAGGACAGACATAATAAATGACAATTATATGACAATAGACACATAAGACAGAGGACACCGATGAATCAGATGACACAGATATTATAAATGAATATGATGTCACAATAAACAAAGATGACACAGACAACACAGACATTATAAATGGCAATGATGTCAAAATAGACACAGAGGAAACAGACATTATAAATGAAAATGATGTCACAATAGACGCAGAAGACAAACGATACAGACGACACAGACAACACAGATGACAATGATGTCACAATAGACACAGGCGACACACACGACACATACAGTGTAAATGATAATGATGTCACAATAGACACAGGTGACAGAGTCGACAGAGACAACAAAGACATTATAAATGAAAATGATGTCATAATAGACACAGACGACACAGATATTATATATGACAAGGATGTCACAATAGACACAGACAGCACAGATGACAGTTGTAAAAGACAAGAGAGACATTATAAATGACAATGATTTCACAATAGACTCTGACGATACAAACGACACAGATATTATAAATTACATATATGTCATAATAGACAGCGACGACACAGACGGCAGAGTTGTTATAAAAGACAATGATGTCCCAATACAAACAGACGACACAGACGAGACAGATGACAAAAACATGATAAATGACAATGTCACAATAGACAGACGACACCGAAGACACTGACATTATAAATGACAATGATGTCACGATAGACACAGACGACACAGACACTTTTAAATATCGATGTCACAATGGACACAGATGACACAGATATTATAAATGAAAATGATATCTCAGTAGACACAGACGATACAGAAGACACAGACATTATAAATGACAATGTTGTCAAAATATACACAAACAATACAGACATTATTTATGACAATGATGTCACAATATACAAAGACGACACAAATGACACAGACATTATTAATGAAAATGATGTTACTACAGAGACAGTATAAATGACAATGATGTCCCAATAGACACAGACAACACAGATGACACAAATGACACAAAAGACACAGACATTATAAATGACAATTATGGCAAAATAAACACAGACAACACAGACATTATATATGACACTGGTATCACAATAAACAGAGACGACACAGACATTATAAATGACAATGATGTAACTATAGACACAGATGAAACAGACATTATAAATGACAATAATGTAACTATAGACACAGATGACAGACATTATAAATAACAATGCTGTGACAATAGACTCAGACGACAGAAGACACAGGAATTATAAATGACAATTATGTAAAAATACACACTGACGATACAGACGACACAGTCATTTTTAATGAAAATGATTTCACAATAGACACAGATGACGCAGATATTTTAAATTAAAATGATGTCAAAATTGACACAGGAGACAAAGACGTTATAAATGACAAAGACGTCACAATAGGCACAGAAAACAGACAACTATGACGACACAGATGTTATAAATGACAAAGATATCACAATAGACAAAGACGACAGTGACGACAGACATTATAAACGACAACGATGTCACAATAGACAAAGACGTTGTAAATGACAACGATGTCACAATAGACAAAGACATTGTAAATGACAACGATGTCACAATAGACATAGACGACACAGACACTCTAAACTACAATGATGTCACTATAGACAGACTAGAAAGACAACACATACGACACAGACATTATAAAAGAAAATGATGTCAAAATAGACACAGAGGATACAGACGATAGAGACGATACAGACCACACAGACGACAGTCATTCTAAATGAAAACGATGTCAAAATAGACACAGAAGACACAGATGACACAGACATAATAAATGACAATGAATTCACAACAGACAGAGACGACACAGACGACACAAATATAATAAAAAAAGTTATGTCACAACAGACACAGACTTTATAAACAACAATGCCGTCTGAATAGACACAGACAACACAGACGACACATATGACAGAGACATTATAAATGAAAATGATGTCAAAATAGACAGACACGACACAGACATTATAAATGACAATGATGTCAAAACAGACACAGGCGACAGGGACATTATAAGTGACAAGGATATAAGAACAGACACCGACAACACAGACGTTACAAATTACAATGATATCACAACAGACACAGACAACAGAGACAACACAGACATTTTAAATTACAATGATGTCACAATAGACACAGATGACACAGACATTATAAATGACAATTATGTCACAATAGACACAGATGACACAAACATTATAAATGACAGTGATATCACGATATTCACAGATGACTCATACGAGACAGACATTATAAAAGAAAATGATGTCAGAATAGACACCAACGACACAGACATTATAAATGAAAATGATTTGACAACAGACAGACGACAGAGACGACACAGATATTACAAATGACAATAATATCACGATAGACACAGACTATACAGAGGACAGGGATGACACAGACAACACAGACAACAAAGTCATTATAAATGAAAATGATTTCACAATAGACACAGACGACACAGACATTATTATTGAAAATGATGTCACTACAGACACAAACAACACTGACATTATAAATGAAAATGTTGTCACTATAGACACAGACGAGAGAAACGACACAGAAAACAAAACCATTATAAATGAAAATGATGTCACATTAGACACAGACATTATAAATGACAGTGATGTCACAGTAGACACAGACAACACAGACATTATACATGACAATGATGTCACAATAAACACAGAGGACACAGACCACACAGACAACAAAGCCATTATAAATGAAAATGTCACAATTGACACAGAAGACACAGACGTCACTGACGTCACAGACATTACGTATGACAATGATGTCTCAAAAGACACACATGACACAGACCACACAGATGAGACAGGCATTATAAATGACAATGATGTCAAAACAGACACAGACGACACAGACATTATAAACGACAATGATGTCACAATAGACACAGACGATACAGACTACACAAATGACAAACGACACAGACATTATGAATGACAATTATGTCACAATAAACACAGACGACACAGACATTATAAGTGACAATGATATCACACTAGACACAGACTACTCTGATATTTTAAAAGACAATGATTTCATAATAACCACAGACGACAGAGGCGACAAAGACTACACAGACCACAGAGACGACACAGAAAACAGACAATGATGTCACAATATACACAGGCACACAGATGACACAGACATTAGAAATGACAGTGGTTTCACCATAGACACAGACCACACAGACATTATAAATGACATTGATGTCACAACAGACAGATGACACAGACATTATAAATGATAATGATGTCACAATAGATACAGACAACAGAGATGTCATAGATATTATATATTTCAACAATGTCAGAATAGACACAGATGACACTGAAGACTCAGACGACACAGACTACAGACATTATATATGACAATTAAGTCACAAGAGGTACATACGAAACAGACGACACAGACGAAACAGACGATACAGACATTATAAATTACGAAGTTGTCACAATATCACAGACAACTCAAACATGATAAATGACAATGATGTCACAATAGACCAGACAACACAAACGACACAGACATTATAAATGACAATAACGTCACAATAGAAACAGATGACACAGACATTATAAATGACAATGATGTCACAATAGACTCAGAATACACAGACATTATAAATGACAATAGTTTCACAGTAGACAAAGAATACACAGATATTATAAATGACAAGATATCACAATATACAAAGACGACACCGACGACACAGACATTATAAATGACAACGATGTCACAATAGACACAGACGACACAGACATTATAAAAGAAAATGATGTCAAAATAGACACAGAGGATACAGACGATAGAGACGATACAGACCACACAGACGACAGTCATTCTAAATGAAAACGATGTCAAAATAGACACAGAAGACACAGATGACACAGACATAATAAATGACAATGATGTCTTTGTCGTCTCTGTCTGTTATGACAACACAAATATAATAAAAAAAATTATGTCACAACAGACACAGACTTTATAAAAAACAATGCCGTCTGAATAGACACAGACAACACAGACGACACATATGACAGAGACATTATAAATGAAAATGATGTCAAAATAGACAGAGACGACACAGACATTATAAATGACAATGATGTCAAAACAGACACAGGCGACAGGGACATTATAAATGACAAGGATATAAGAACAGACACCGACAACACAGACGTTACAAATTACAATGATATCACAACAGACACAGACAACAGAGACAACACAGACATTTTAAATTACAATGATGTCACAATAGACACAGACGACACAGACATTATAAATGACAATTATGTCACAATAGACACAGATGATACAAACATTATAAATGACAGTGATATCACGATATTCACAGATGACTCATACGAGACAGACATTATAAAAGAAAATGATGTCAGAATAGACACCGACGACACAGACATTATAAATGAAAATGATATGACAACAGACACAGACGACAGAGACGACACAGATATTACAAATGACAATAATATCACGATAGACACAGACTATACAGAGGACAGGGATGACACAGACAACACAGACAACAAAGTCATTATAAATGAAAATGAATTCACAATAGACACAGACGACACAGACATTATTATTGAAAATGATGTCACTACAGACACAAACAACACTGACATTATAAATGAAAATGTTGTCACTATAGACACAGACGAGAGAAACGACACAGACAACAAAACCATTATAAATGAAAATGATGTCACATTAGACACAGACATTCTAAATGACAGTGATGTCGCAGTAGACACAGACAACACAGACATTATACATGACAATGATGTCACAATAAACACAGAGGACACAGACCACATAGACAACAAAGCCATTATAAATGAAAATGTCACAATTGACACAGAAGACACAGACGTCACTGACGTCACAGACATTACATATGACAATGATGTCTCAAAAGACACACATGACAGAGACCACACAGATGAGACAGGCATTATAAATGACAATGATGTCAAAACAGACACAGACGACACAGACATTATAAACTACAATGATGTCAAAACAGATACAGACGATACAGACTACACAGACATTAAAAATGACAATGATGTCACAACAGACACAGACGATACAGACGACACAAACGACAAACGACACAGACATTATGAATGACAATTATGTCACAATAAACACAGACGACACAGACATTATAAGTGACAATGATATCACACTAGACACAGACTACTCTGATATTTTAAAAGACAATGATTTCATAATAACCACAGACGACAGAAACGACAGAGGCGACAGAGACTACACAGACCACAGAGACGACACAGAAAACAGACAATGATGTCACAATATACACAGGCACACAGATGACACAGACATTAGAAATGACAGTGGTTTCACCATAGACACAGACCACACAGACATTATAAATGACATTGATGTCACAACAGACAGACGACACAGACATTATAAATGACAATAACATCACAATAGAAACAGATGACACAGACATTATAAATGACAATGATGTCACAATAGACTCAGAATACACAGACATTATAAATGACAATAGTTTCACAGTAGACAAAGAATACACAGATATTATAAATGACAAGATATCACAATATACAAAGACGACACCGACGACACAGACATTATAAAAGACAATGATATCAGAATAGACACAGACGACACCGACATTATAAATTACAATGATGTCACAATAGACACAGATGACACAGACATTAAAAATTAGCATGATGTCACAATAGGCACAGACAACAGAGACCACACAGATATTATATATGACGATGTCACAATAGACACAGACAACACAGACACTATAAATGAACATGATGTCACAATAGGCACAGACAACTCAGAAAACAGAATTTAGAAATGACAATGAAGTCACAATAGACAAATATGATACAAACGACAGAGATGACACAGACATTATATATTAGTATTATGTCACAATAGAATCAGACGACACAGACCATACAGACATTATTAATGACAATGATGTCACAATAGACAAAAACGACACAGACATTTTAAATGACAGTGATGACACTATAGACACAGGCGACAATGACATTAAGAATGACAATGATGTCACAATAGACAAAAACGACACAGACATTTTAAATGACAGTGATGACACTATAGACACAGGCGACAACGACATTAAGAATGACAATGATGTCACAATAGACAAAAACGACAGGGGCGACAAGGACGACACAGATATTATAAATGAAAATGATGTCAAAGTACACACAGACGACTCAGACGACACAGACCACACAGACATAAATTACAATGATGTCACAATATACAAAGATGACACAGACATTATAAATGACAACGATGTCGCAATAGACACAGACCACACAGAAGACTGAGATGACACAGACAACAGAAACATTATAGGTGACAATGATGTCACAACAAACCGACGACACAGACATTATAAGTGACAATGGTGTCACAATTAACCGATGACACCGATATTATAAGTGACAATGATGTCACAATATACACAGACGAGACAGACATTATAAGAAACGATGTCACAATTGACAGACAACACAGACATAATAAATGACAATGAGGTCACTATGGACACAGACGACACAGATGACAGACGACACAGACTTTCTAAATGACGATGATGTCACTATAGACACAGACGACAGACACGAAAATGGCAACACAGACATTATAAATGACAATGATTTCACAAAAGATACAGACAACAGACACGAAAATGACGACACAGACATTATAAATGACGATGTCAAAATAGACACACACGACACTCACGACACTCACTATATATGAGAATGATGTCACAATAGGCACAGACAGACACGAAAATGACGACTCATACAAGAGAGACATTATAAATGACAGTGATTTCACAATAGAGACAGATGACACAGACAGACACGAGAATGATGACAGAGACGACACAGACATTAAAAATGACAATGATGTCAAAATAGACACACACGACACACACCATATATAACAATGATGTCACAATAGACACAGACGACACAAACATCATAAATGACAACGATGCTCATTGCATCTTGAAAGACAAAAAATAAAACCCAAACAAAATTACTAGCTGGCGTTTGTAGGTAATGTAGGTACAAGTCATACCTAACTGTTGACTTGGCAGCCAACCCACCTGGCTATGGGAATCTACCCCCAGTTCAATTGTCACCCCTTGCTGCCAGACCCGATGCCTCTGCACCTGTAGAACTCAACATTCAATAACTTACCCCCAGACTCGATAGTAACTAAACAATTCCACACACTGTTTTGATTCAGGAATACCAACCCTTCTTCACACAACAGCCAGGCAGAAAAAAAAAAGATAAAATCAAATCTTAACAACCATACACACCAGATTTATTGCCCCAAGAATTGAAACTGCTCTACCGACACTCCAACGTCAGATCTGAGATGGCTTTGGTCATTCCCTCTGTGGCTGCATAACCGACCAAAAATGATTCTCCTCACCCCATGTATCTATGGCTACTTGCTCTGGAATGCACCGTATCACCTCGCCCTTCAAAGCCTAACTAGACGGGTATATGTAAAGATAGAATTTCACTGCTATTCTTCTGCTAACTACTGATTCTTTAGCTCAGGCAGAGCAGCTCCAGCCAGATTCAAACGTGCACAGACTGACTCTGCACAGAAAACCAATGACAGGATGCAGAAAAAAAAAGGAAACTTGGTAAGAATGACTCTCAAAAGAGGGCTGGCATTGGGCAACAAGATGTAGGGAGCTGCAAGAAAGATTATGTCAGCCCTTGAAAAATGGAAGACTATGGCCCCTTTAAGAGCCACAGCCACAACTAGAAGGATGCAAGGGTGAGCCCTTCTTAAAGACCTCAAAACAGAGTACGTATGGAGGAAGTGCCAGAACAGGGATTTAAGAAAATGGAACAATAAGGGCTGAGGATGCTAACGTGTCCTGTGATGCCTACGCAATAGGCAACTGACCAGAAATTGCCAAAATGCAAGACCTATCTGTACACGAAGATCAGAATGCAAGAAAAGCAGCGCCTGATCAGCACCTTACTAAGAACAGACATCCAAGAGTCTAGAGATGACACGTGGATCAAATGCAAAGATGACATCAAGACCTGCAGAAGATTTAAGACACAGCAGAGTCTACACAATCTAAACAACAAGACAGATATAGGCTGGAACTGCCCTGCCTGGTACACGCTAGCTTGGGGCTGAAAATTAAACCCCTCTCCAAACGTGTAACAAGGTGCACTCTTCCTGCACAACCCTCTACCCTATGCTAAATCCCTTCCCTGCCATTCTCAACATTCTGCCCTCTTCCCGGACCAAAACCACAGCCCCCTTAACTTTCTGAGGACCGAGGGCCTGAAGATATCCTTGGCAGAAAAAACCCAAACTGCATCAACTATCTGGAAAAATCCTGCACTCTCACATTGTCCTGGACAATAATCTGCAAAAAAAAAAAAAAAAAAAAACATACAGAAAACACAGTGCATAGTCAGCATCACACTGCTCACTGCCAACATCTTGTACTACACCCACTGCAAAACTGCCAAGGCATTCTGCTCACCTATTTGATGCCAATTCAAACATTGGATGCTGCAGTCATCATCACCTGGGGCACTTCAGGTAGACAGACGGAAAATTTACTATTGCGCTTCTGAGAAATCAGTCCCGTGCTCCATCTCTCTACTCCCGTGTTCACCTCAACTGCTCTTTGCATTCTAAAAGTGGACCACACAGCATCTACAAAACCAAAGGCCAATGCTCAATGGAGTTGCTGCGTACTACAGGGCTCTAACACACCTATTTGAACAACAACCTCCTCACCTCTCAGACCACACATCAGCAAGAAGCTTCACCCCTCTGAGGCTGCATTTGGCACCTGCCACAGAAAAAGCATGCTTTTGTACTACACTAAAGCACAGGCTGCCCCAAGCAACACCTATCTCCACTGCATTACCTTGACTGCTCAGATGCCCGGCTTGCCTCATCTTCTGTGGTTGTGTTGAGGCTTGAGCTCCACCTGGAATATACAAACAGCAAGGATGATTGTAAATTCATTGAAGAAAACCAACACACGGTAACTGATCATACAGCCATGGTTACATTTCCCTACCAACACCACAGCCAACTCACCTCATTATGGCACACTAACTGCACGCAACTCCATCCGTGCCCCTCGGCACACAGGTCAGCCCGCTACGTCTGAAAAACACAACAGCAAAGAAGTCACCCTGACGCTCAGCAACGCCCTAAGAATTCCAAGACTCTACTGCACATTACAGCCAAGCAAAGCTAGTCCACAACCAAACCCAAACATTAATTGCCGCTCCCTTGACATTGAAACCCCTTCGCTACTGCTCCACTGGCTGCTCCCATGCAGTTTTGGTCACCCCCTCTGTGGCTCCAGAGACAAGCAGAAACTACCCTCCTCACCCGCCACACCGAGGGCTGCTAGTTCTGCAAATAAGGGATGCCCCTAGACCGCAATGTCTAGGCACGTCAAAACGTTAAGCACACAATCGGGCCACTATACCCCTGCTGACGCTTATCGCCTCCTCTACACACCTGGCAGAGCAGCTCCAACCAGACACAAATACACGCAGAACATCAACACATAAGACCAACGTCGTGAACCGGGAACAAAAGAAAAGTCGCGGCAACAAGGAGGACTCCTGGACCACGCGTGCCAATGGGCAAGGCAATGGACGGGGCTCCGAGGAACAACCTACGGTAGCCCTGGAAAAGCGAAGAACCGTGCATGGTTCCAAAGAGATGGTGCCACAACTGGCAAGATGAACGGGCAAGAAACCCTTTTAAAGTCCTAAACATGCAGAGGATGGACGGAACAAGTCCCAGAACAGGGATCCAGGAAAACAGAAGACTAACTATCCCGGATGGCGAGGCAGGCTGCAAGGCTGCAGCAGAAGACAGCTGACCGGATGCTTCCAAAACACAAGAGCGATCCACACTTTAGAAATGCAAAGAAAGAAAAGCAGTGCCCCATCGACACTGCCTTGATGAGTACGAGCATTTGGGACCCTAGACATGGCACCCAAGGCACGCCCGCCATGCCCTGAGCACAAAAGACAACATCAAGACCTGCAGAAAATTTCAGACATGGCACGGTGACTACACAAACTAGACAACAACAGATACAGGCTGGAACTGCCCTGCCCATGCAGGGTTTGAGCTGAGAAGTGGGCCCCTCTGCCTTCACCTGCCCAAAGACGACTCTCCTTCCACAGCCTAGGCTACCTTCCAAACCCCTCCCTGCTAGCCCCATCCCACCTCCCGCTTCCCAACTCCGGTCTCTCAATTTAGCTTTCAGAGGGCCACGAATGAAGCTGTCCTTGGACAAAGCAGCTCAAATCACATCAGCTAACAGAAATAATCCTGCAGTCACTGCGTTCCTCTTCAGCATCTGCAAGAAAAATGAACAGAAAAACACAGTGCCAAAACACGAGAACGATCCCGGCTTCAGGAGCACGATGCAAGAAAAGCAGTGCCCAGTCGACAGTGCATTGATGAGTACGAGCATTCAGGACCCTAGATATGGTGCTCGAGGCATGTCCGGCATGCTGTAAAGGATCCCTCATTACAACGGCATGTGGCCAAAACCAGGAGGATGTACGTGAAAGGATCACCTTTTAAATGACTAAAGGCACAAGATGCATGGAAGAAGTCTCAGGTCAACAGGGATCCTTGAAAATATATGACTAGCGATTGTGGCTGCCAACACAGGCTGCAAGGCCACGGGAAAAGATGGCTGACTAGAAACTTGGAAAATGTGAAGCCAATCCACACTTAGGTTATGATGCAAGAAGAACAGTGCCTAATTGGTATTGTACCCATGAGTACAGGCATTCAAGACCCTCGAGATGCTGCTCAAGTCATATGCTGCATTCCTTTAAAGCAAAGGGGACATCAAGGCTTAAGAAAAGTAAAAGAGAAACAGAATATAAAGCACACAGCACAGACAAGCTGGAACGGCCCTGCCTGGAATGTGCTAGCTTTGGGCTGAGAAGTAACACCCTCCAGCTCTCCCTGCCCAAAGGGGACACTTCCCGCACAGCCCTCTCCCCTAGGCTACTTTTAAAACTCCTCCCTGCCATCCCCAGCCTTCTCCCCTCTGTCATACCCCACCCCTGCCCCCGTCCCTCAACTTAGAGTTTTTTTCTCCTGAGGAAGCCTTCTGGTGGTCTGAAAGCTAAGAACATCAGCTTCCTGGAATGATCCTACAGTTGCCAGGATCCACTTTGCAATCTACAAGAAAACTAAAATAGTGCCAACAGCCAGCATTGCACTGATCAATGTCAGCACCTTACATGACAACTTGTTCTGCCTAACTGCCATGTTCTTCCACTCACTTGCTCCACAGCAGTTCTTCTGTCAGATGCTGCAGCTGTTATCACCCAGGGTAATTAAATTCAGAGAATTACTCTCACACCTGTGAGAAGTCTGCCCCATGCTCCTTCTCCCTACTACCCAGCTCATCTCAAATGCTCTTCCCATTCCCAAGGTGGCCCACACAGTGCCTGCCAAACCAAAAGTAAATACTATGTTGCCAAAGAACACTTTGCTCTTCTAGACATACTCAACTTCCTCCTCACCATCAGCCCCACAATGATGAGAATAAACTTGACTACCTCACCGGCACCCCAAAATTCTGTGCCCTCTGCTTACCTCTCCTCTCCTCCTCACCACTTAAGTTGTAGGACCAGTAGTGGTGATACCCAGGACAAAAGAAAGATGAGCCACGGAAATCCACATTTTAGGAAGTAACCAAACTTTAGTCGTAGGAGTGAACAAGAAGAACTTGAAAAAAATATTCTTATCAAAACCCAGTAAAGATTATTAACACAGAAGACATAAAAACACAGGACACTCACCACACAGCAATGGAGACTGGAATTACAGAGGCAGTCAGCCAATGAAAAACTCGCAACAGTGGGATTGACTACTCTAAGACCTAAATTGGAAACTCAATGACCATGAAAAAACACAATGGATAACAGGGACAAGGTAACAACCGCTGTAAGCAATAATAGAGCAAACCTCACTGGTAAGTTCAGGAAAAATCCAAAACTCTACTAAATAAGGGAGGCTTGCGTGCCCACACACCAGATGAAAAAGAGTTGCTCAGCTGCTAACTGTTACGAGCCAAAACAATATCCAATCTCTTCCCTGAGAAATGCAAGGGAAACAAGCGGCAGAATCCTGCACTGTAGATAGGCAGCGAGTCCATACCTTTAAGTAGCAAGGTCTCTGATATTCATAGGATCACCAGGTTGGAAAAGACCCATTGGATCATTGAGTCCACCCATTCCTATCAATCACTAAACAATACCCCTCACCATCTCATCCACCCATCCTTTAAACACCTCCAGGGAAGGTGACTCTACCACCTCCTTGGGCAGCCTTTGCCCATCCCCAATAACCCTTTCAGTGAAATATTTTTTCCTGATGTACTGCCTGAAGCTTCCTTGGCAGAGCTTGAGGCTATTCCCTCTTGTCCTGTCCCCTGTCCCTTGGGAGAAGAGGCCAGCTCCCTCCCCTCCACAACCTCCTTTCAGGTAGTTGCAGAGAGCAATGAGGTCTCCCCTCAGCCTCCTCTTCTCCAGGCTAAACACCCCCAGCTCTCTCATCCACTCCTCATAAGGCTTGTTCACCAGCCCCCTCACCAGCTACATTACTCTTCTCTGGACATTCAGATGGATGGAGACAGGATGCACGCAAAGAAGTTAGTTGAGGAACACAATAAGTAGAAGGTATAAGGGAGCAGAGATCTCACAGCCCTAGAGATGACATTTCTTAGGGTAACTAATAATTTTCAACTTGTGTCTCAACCTCATCATTACCTCATTGGCTACAGAGAGACTAGAACAACAGACACCTGAACGGCACTTGCATCTGACCACCAAACTGACCCAAGAAAGACTGATGAACCCATCTCCCTTTCCCCAAACCATTAAAGCCCTTTTCTACCCCTGAAGTATCAGAGAAGGAACCCGGCTCCTTCTTAACAGCACCTGTCCTATATTTTAACCCCCCTGACCCTTCTGTGTTGCTATTCCCTGGGAGCTGTGCTCCTGAGCCCTTCCCAGGGCTCCCCTGGCCCCTTCTATCTTCCACCAACCCACAGACTCTACTTCCTACCCTAGGCCAACAAACTTCATTCCAGATTATTATCACCCACAAGGTGCCCATTACAAAGTGCAGAGCCCCTAGGGCCAATACATTATGCCACACAGAATGAGGAACAACAACAAATCATCCCATAACCAAAAACTTGAGGCAAAGCACCCAGAAAAAAAAAAAAGAAGAAGGAAATCAAAAACATCTTGCCCCCTCCAACACCCAATCAAAAATTACTGACAAAAAAGCCCCATAGTTACACCTGTATGTGCTGCTTCACCTGGACTCTTCCAAAGCTCATACCTCCAACAGACGCCTCTGCTTCTTTAGAAGAACAAAAAGAAAAAAAAAACTAAAAAAGCCAAAACCCACCACTTACCCAACTAGCTTAATCTGCCTAAAAAGCTACAATGAATGGAAACAGCAGCAAAACTCTAATCTCAAGGATAAACCACAACCTAAATGACCTCCAGAGGCAAGGCCTGTGGCTTATATAACCCCTGGGCCTTCCCGCCCACCACCTGTGACTGGGGTGTGGTGAAGCCCTCACAGGTATAAATAGTGCCTGAGGAGGAGCTGTGTTTTATTAACTCTGCCTTACATTCTCAGCTAGAACAACACTACTACATGTCTGAAAGCATCCTTACAAGAAATAACAGTATGCATGCTGTCACTGCAACATTGCTAGTTGTGACAGTGATGGAACTAGGTAACAAACATTTTAGAGCTGGACTTTTTGGTTCCTTTCATTTATTGTGCTGCTACAATTACTGTTCCCTGGTATCGCTATACCCCTACTCTTTAATTTTTCTGTGCTCTTTTCTCTCTCTTTTCCCCCCCCCCAGTCTTCAGTATCTGTTCTCTGCCTATACTATTTTTTTCCTTTTCCATCTTTGTCCCAATCTGCGTTCCTCGTTCTTTTCCCCCACAATTTCACTGGCTTGATCCTTGTAGTTTGTTCTTTCTCTGCACCTGCAAATGCCTTGCTTGTCTTTCTCTTTCTATCTCTCTTTCTTTCTCTATCCCTTTGTATTGCTCACTGTTGCTGTTCTATTTTTTCCATTCACTCTGTATCTTGACACTCCCCTTTTCATCTCTTGCTATTTCTGAATTTTTGTGCTAGTCCTTGCTCTTTTGAATAATCCTCTGTCTGTCTGTAGGGCTCCTAGTTCCTCTAAAACAAGTCAGCTCTTTTTTATGTACATACATGGCCTTATGAGAAATGGCTCAGAGAGCTGGGCTTGTTTAGCCTGGAGAAGTGGAGGCTGAGGGGAGACCTCATTGCTCTCTACAACTACAAGGTCTACAAAGAAGGTCGGACAAGGGAAATGAAGGGCGAAGAAGGTCGGAGAAGGGCAAAGAAGGTCGGAGAAGGGCAAAGAAGGTCGGAGAAAGTTGGAGAAGTTCAAAGAAATTTGGAGAAGTTAAAAGAAGTTCAAAGAATTTCGGAGAAGGTCGGAGAAGTTAAGAGCAGGTCAGAGAAGGTCAGATTAGGTCAGAGAAGGTCAGAGAATGTCAAAGAGGGTTGGAGAAGTTCAAAGAAGGTCAGAGAATGTCAAAGAGGGTCAGAGAATGTCAAAGAAGGGCAAAGAAATTCAGAGAAGGGAAAGGAAGATCGGAAAAGGTCAAAGAAGGTAGGAGAAGGTTGGAGAAGTTTGGAGTGGGTCAAAGAAGGTCAGAGAAGCTCAAAGAAAGTCAGAGAAGTTCAAAAGTGGTCGGAGAAGTTCATAGAAGGGCAGAGAAGATCAGAGAAAGTAAAAGAAGGTCGGAGAAGTTTGGAGAATTTCAAAGAAGGTCTGCAAGACCGGAGAAGGTTGGAGAAGTTCAAAGAAGGTCGGAGAAGGTCAAAGAAATTCAGGGAAGGTCAAAGAAGGTCGGAGAAGTTCAAAGGATTTCGGAAAAGGTTGGAGAAGGTCAGACAAGGTCAGAGATAGGCAAAGAAGGTGGGAGAAGGGCAAAGAACTTGGGAGAAGGTCGGAGAAGTTCAGAGAAGGTCAGAGACAGTCAAAGAAGGTCGGAGAAGGTCAGAGAAGGTTGGAGAAGTATAAAGACGGTCAGAGAAGGTCAGAGAATGTTGGAGAAGTATAAAGATGGTCAGAGAAGATCAGAGAAGGTCAAAGATGGTCAGACAAAGTCGGAGAAGGTCAAAGAATTTTGGAGAAGGTCGGAGAAGATCGGAGAAGGTAGGAAAATATCAGAGAAGGTCAAAAAAAGTCAAAGAAGTTCAGAGAAGGTCAAAGAAGGTTGGAAAAGGTGAAAGCAGGTCGGAGAAGGCAAGAGAAATTCAAGGAAGGTCAGAGAAGGTCGAGGAAGTTCAGAGAAGGTGAAAGCAGGTGGGAGAAGGCCAGAGAAATTCAAGGAAGGTCAGAGAAGGTCAAAGAAGGTCAGAGAAGGTTGAAGAAGGACAGAGAAGATCAAAGAAGGTCGGAAAAGTTTGGAGAAGATCGTAGAAGGTCAAAGAAGGTCAGAAAAGGTCAAAGAGTGTCAGAGAAGGTAAAAGAAAGTCAGAGAAGGTTGGAGAAGATCAAATAAGTCCAGAGTAGGTCAGAGAAGGTCAAAGAAGGTCAGAGAAGGTCAAAGAGGGTCAGAGAATGTCAAAGAAGGACAAAGAAATTCGGAGAAGGGAAAAGAAGATCGGAGAAGGTCAAAAGGTCGGAGAAGTTTGGAGAGGGTCAAAGAAGGTCAGAGAAGCTCAAAGAAAGTCAGAGAAGTTCAAAAGTGGTCGGAGAAGGTTGGAGAAGCTCATAGAAGGGCGGAGAAGTTCAAAGAAGTTTGGAGAAGGTCAAAGAAGTTCAGGGAAAGTCAAAGAAGGTCAAAGAAGCTCGGAGAAGGTCAAAGAAGGTTGGAGAAAGATAAAGACAGTTGGAGAAGATCGGAGAAGTTCAGAGAAGTTCCAAGGTGGTTGGAGAAGGTCGGAGAATGTCAAAGAAGGTCGGAGAAGTTCGGAGAAGGTCAGATAAAGGAAAAGAAGATCGGAGAAGGTCAAAGAAGTTCAGAGAAGGTCAAAGAAGGTCGGGGAATGTCAAAGCAGGTCAGAGAAGATCAGAGAAGGTCGGAGAAGGTCAAAGAAGGTCAGAGAAAGTCAAAGAAAGTCGGAGAAAGTAAAAGGTCAGAGAAGGTCAAAGAAAGGCGGAGAAGGTCAAAGAAAGGCGGAGAAGGTCAAAGAAAGGCGGAGAAGGTCAAAGAAAGGCGGAGAAGGTCAAAGAAAGGCGGAGAAGGTCAAAGAAAGGCGGAGAAGGTCAAAGATGGTCGGAGAAGGTCAGAGAAGGTCAAAGAAGGTTGGAGAAGGTCAGAGAAGGTAGGAAAATTTGGGAGAAGGTCAAAAAATGTCAAAGAATTTTGGAGAAGGTCGGAAAAGGTGAAAGCAAGTTGGGGAAGGCCAGAGAAATTCCAGGAAGGTCAGAGAAGGTCGAAGAAGGGCAGAGAAGGTTAAAGAAGGGCAGAGAAGGTCGGAATAGGTCAGAGAAGATCAAAGAAGGTTGGAAAAGTTTGGAGAAGGTTGAAGAAGGTCAAAGAAGGTCAGAAAAGGTCAAAGAAGGTCAGAAAAGTTCAAAGAGAGTCAGAGAAGGTAAAAGAAGGTCAGAGAAGGTCAGAGAAGATCAAATAAGTCTGGAGTAGGTCGTAGAAGGTCAGAGAAGGTCAGAGAAGGTAAAAGAAGGTCAGAGAATATCAGAGAAGATCAAATAAGTTTGGAGTAGGTTGGAGTGGGTCAAAGAAGGTCAGAGAAGGTCAAAGAGGGTCGGAGAATGTCAAAGAAGGACAAAGAAATTCGGAGAAGGGAAAGGAAGTTCAGAGAAGGTCAAAGAAGGTAGGAGAAGGTGGGAGAAGTTTGGAGAGGGTCAAAGAAGGTCAGAGAAGCTCAAAGAAAGTCAGAGAAGTTCAAAAGTGGTCGGAGAAGGTCGGAGAAGTTCATAGAAGGGCGGAGAAGTTCAAAGAAGTTCAGAGAAAGTCAAAGAAGTTCGGAGAAGGTCGGAGAATGTTGGAGAAGTTCAAAGAAGTTTAGAGAAGGTCGGAGAATGTCAATGAAGGTCAGAGATAGGCATAGAAGGTGGGAGAAGGGCAAAGAACTTGGGAGAAGGTCGGAGAAGTTCGGAGAAGGTCAATGAAGGTCGGAGAAGGTCAATGAAGGTCGGAGAAGATTGGAGAAGTTTAGAGAAGGGAAAAGAAGGTTGGAGAAGTTCAGAGAAGGTCTGAGACAGTCAAAGAAAGTCGGAGAAGGTCAGAGAAGTTTGGAGAAGTATAAAGACATTCAGACAATTTCTGAGAAGGTCGGAGAAGGTCAGAGAAGGTCAAAGAAGGTCGGAGAATGTCAAAGAAGGTCGGAGAAGGTCAAAGGTGGTTGGAGAGGTCGGAGAAGTTCGGAGAAGGTCAAAGAAGGTCTGACAAGATCAAAGAAGATCGGAGAAGGTCAAAGAACATCGGAGAATGTCGGAGAAGTTCGAAGAAGGTTGGAGAATGTCAAAAGAGGTTGGAGAAGGGCGGAGAATTTCGCAGAAGTACGGAAAAGGTCGAAGAAGTTCAGAGGTGTTCAAAGAATGTCGGAGAATGTGAAAGAAGTTCGAAGAAGGCGGTAGGAAGTCAAAGACGTTCAGAGAATATCAAACAAAGTCGGAGAAGGTCAAAGAAGTTCGGAGAAGGTCGGAGAAGGAAGGAGAAATTTGGAGAAGGAAGGAGAAATTTGGAGAAGGTCAAAGAACATCAGAAAAGGTCAGAGAAGTTTGGAGAAGGTCAAAGAAGGTCAGAGAAGATCTGAGAAGGTCAAAGAATGTCGGAGAAGGTAAAGGAAAGTTGGAAAAGGTCAAAGAAGTTCAGAGAATGTCAAAGAAGTCGGAGAAGATCAGATAAGGTCGGAGAAGATCGTAGAAGGACAGAGAAGGTCGGAGAAGGTAAAAGAATCTCAGAGAAGGTTGTAGAATTCAGAGAAGTTCAAAATAGATCAGATAATATCGGAGAAGCTCGGAGAAAGTCAAAGAAGGTCAGAGAAGGGCAAAAACGGGAGGAGAAGGGCAAAGACCAGTGGAAAAAGGAGGAGAATATCGGAGAAGGGCAAGGGGGGGCGGAGAAGGGCAAGGGGGGGCGGAGAAGGGCGGAGAAGGGCGGAGAAGGGCGGAGAAGGGCGGAGAAGGGCGGAGAAGGGCGGAGAAGGGCGGAGAAGGGCGGAGAAGGGCGGAGAAGGGCGGAGAAGGGCGGAGAAGGGCGGAGAAGGGCAAAGGGGGGCGGAGAAGGGCAGAGAAGGGCAGAGAAGGGCAGAGAAGGGCAGAGAAGGGCAGAGAAGGGCAGAGAAGGGCAGAGAAGGGCAGAGAAGGGCAGAGAAGGGCAGAGAAGGGCAGAGAAGGGCAGAGAAGGGCAGAGAAGGGCAGAGAAGGGCAGAGAAGGGCAGAGAAGGGCAGAGAAGGGCAGAGAAGGGCAGAGAAGGGCAGAGAAGGGCAGAGAAGGGCAGAGAAGGGCAGAGAAGGGCAGAGAAGGGCAAAGATGAGCGAAGAAGTGTGGAGAATATCGGACAAGTGCAAAGATGGGTAAAGACGGGCGGAGATGGGTAAAGATGAGTGGAGAAGGGTGGAGAATATTGGAGAAGGGCAAAGAAGTTCAAAGTCGGGTGGAGAAGATCAAAAATGAGCGGAGAAGGGCAGAGAATATCGGAGAAGGGCAAAGACAGACGGAGAAGAGCAAAGACGGGGGAGAAGGGCAATGACTGGTGGAGAAGAGAAAAGAAATGTGGAGAACAGCAAAGACAGGTGGAGAAGGGCGGAGAATATCAGAGAAGTGCAAAGAAGGGCAAAGACGGGCGGAGAAGGGCAAAGACCGGGGAGAAGTACAATGAATGCTGGAGAAGAGCAAAGAACTGCGAAGAACGGCAAAGACAAGTGGAGACGGGCGGAGAAGGGCAAAGACGGGCGGAGAAGGGCAAAGACGGGCGGAGAAGGGCAAAGACGGGCGGAGAAGGGCAAAGACGGGCGGAGAAGGGCAAAGACGGGCGGAGAAGGGCAAAGAGAGGGGAAAAGGGCAGAGAATATTGGAGAAGTTCAAAGATGGGCAAAGACAAGGGGAGAAGGGCAAAGACGGGCAGAGAAGGGCGGAGAATATCGGAGGAGTGCAAAGAAGAGCAAAGATAGGCGGTGAAGGGCAAAGATAGGCGGCGAAAGTAAAAAATGGGAGGAGAAGGACGGAGAATATCGGAGAAGGGCAAAGATGGGCAGAGAAAAGCAAAGACTGCCAGAGAAGGCAAAGACAGGCAGAGAAGGGCAAAGACGGGGGAGAAGTGCAGTGACTGGTGGAGAAGAGAAAAGAACTTTGGAGAACGGCGAAGACAGGTGGAGAAGGGCGGAGAATATCGGAGAAGTGCAAAGAAGGGCAAAGAAGGTTGGAGAACGGGCAAAGAAGGTTGGAGAAGGGCAAAGAAGGTTGGAGAAGGGCAAAGAAGGTTGGAGAAGGGCAAAGAAGGTTGGAGAAGGGCAAAGAAGTTTGGAGAAGGGCAAAGAAGTTTGGAGAAGGGCAAAGAAGTTTGGAGAAGGGCAAAGAAGGTTAGAGAAGGGCAAAGAAGGTTAGAGAAGGGCAAAGAAGTTTGGAGAAGGGCAAAGAAGGTTAGAGAAGGGCAAAGAAGGTTAGAGAAGGGCAAAGAAGGTTAGAGAAGGGCAAAGAAAGGTGGAGAAGGACGGAGAAGTTCAAAGAAGGGCAAAGACGGGCGGGGAAGGGCAAAGACGGGCGGGGAAGGGCAAAGACGGGCGGGGAAGGGCAAAGACGGGCGGGGAAGGGCAAAGACGGGCGGGGAAGGGCAAAGACGGGCGGGGATTATCGGAGAAGTTCAAAGATGGGCAAAGACGGGCGGGTAAAGGCAAAGACGGGTGGAGAAGGGCAAAGACGGGTGGAGAAGGGCAAAGAAGGGTGGAGAAGGGCAAAGTAAGGCAGAGAAGGGCAAAAAAGTTTGGAGAAGGGCAGAGAATATCGGAGAAGGGCAAAGACAGACGGAGAAGAGCAAAGACGGGGGAGAAGGGCAATGACTGGTGGAGAAGAGAAAAGAAATGTGGAGAACGGCAAAGATAGGTGGAGAAGGGCGGAGAATATCGGAGAAGTGCAAAGAAGGGCAAAGAAGGTTGGAGAACGGGCAAAGAAGGTTGGAGAAGGGCAAAGAAGGTTGGAGAAGGGCAAAGAAGGTTGGAGAAGGGCAAAGAAGGTTGGAGAAGGGCAAAGAAGGTTGGAGAAGGGCAAAGAAGGTTGGAGAAGGGTGGAGAATATCAGAGAATTGCAAAGAAGGGCAAAGAAGTTTGGAGAAGGGCAAAGAAGTTTGGAGAAGGGCAAAGAAGTTTGGAGAAGGGCAAAGAAGTTTGGAGAAGGGCAAAGAAGTTTGGAGAAGGGCAAAGAAGGTTAGAGAAGGGCAAAGAAGGTTAGAGAAGGGCAAAGAAGGTTAGAGAAGGGCAAAGAAAGGTGGAGAAGGGCAAAGAAAGGTGGAGAAGGGCAAAGATGGCAGGAGAAGGACGGAGAAGTTCAAAGAAGGGCAAAGATGGCAGGAGAAGGACGGAGAAGTTCAAAGAAGGGCAAAGACGGGCGGGGAAGGGCAAAGACGGGCGGGGAAGGGCAAAGACGGGCGGGGAAGGGCAAAGACGGGCGGGGAAGGGCAAAGACGGGCGGAGATTATCGGAGAAGTTCAAAGATGGGCAAAGACGGGCGGGTAAAGGCAAAGACGGGTGGAGAAGGGCAAAGAAGGGTGGAGAAGGGCAAAGTAAGGCGGAGAAGGGCAAAAAAGTTTGGAGAAGGGCGGAGAATATCGGAGAAGGGCAAAGATGGGCAAAGACAAGGGGAGAAGGGCAAAAAACTTTGGAGAAGGGCAAAGACGGGCGGAGAAGGGCAAAGACAGGCGGAGAAGGGCAAAGACGGGCGGAGAAGGGCGGAGAATATCAGAGAAGTGCAAAGAAGGGCAAAGACGGGCGGAGAAGGGCAAAGACCAGGGAGAAGTACAATGACTTCTGGAGAAGAGCAAAGAACTGCGAAGAACGGCAAAGACAGGTGGAGACGGGTGGAGAAGGGCAAAGACGGGTGGAGAAGGGCAAAGACGGGTGGAGAAGGGCAAAGACGGGTGGAGAAGGGCAAAGACGGGCGGAGAAGGGCAAAGACGGGCGGAGAAGGGCAAAGACGGGCGGAGAAGGGCAAAGACGGGCGGAGAAAGGCAAAGACGGGCGGAGAAAGGCAAAGACGGGCGGAGAAAGGCAAAGACGGGCGGAGAAAGGCAAAGACGGGCGGAGAAAGGCAAAGACGGGCGGAGAAAGGCAAAATGGTTGGAGAATGGCAATGACGAGCGGAGAAGGGCAGAGAATATCGGAGAAGGGCAAAGACGGGCAGAGAAGTGTAGAGTATATCGGACAAGTGCAAAGATGGGCAAAGACGGGCGGACAAGGGCAAAGACGGGCGGACAGGGGCAAAGACGGGCGGACAGGGGCAAAGACGGGCGGAGATGGGCAAAGATGGGTGGAGAAGGGTGGAGAATATCAGAGAAGTGCAAAGAAGGGCAAAGACGGGCGGAGAAGGGCAAAGACCAGGGAGAAGTACAATGACTTCTGGAGAAGAGCAAAGAACTGCGAAGAACGGCAAAGACAGGTGGAGACGGGTGGAGAAGGGCAAAGACGGGTGGAGAAGGGCAAAGACGGGTGGAGAAGGGCAAAGACGGGCGGAGAAGGGCAAAGACGGGCGGAGAAGGGCAAAGACGGGCGGAGAAGGGCAAAGACGGGCGGAGAAAGGCAAAGACGGGCGGAGAAAGGCAAAGACGGGCGGAGAAAGGCAAAGACGGGCGGAGAAAGGCAAAGACGGGCGGAGAAAGGCAAAGACGGGCGGAGAAAGGCAAAGACGGGCGGAGAAAGGCAAAATGGTTGGAGAATGGCAATGACGAGCGGAGAAGGGCAGAGAATATCGGAGAAGGGCAAAGACGGGCAGAGAAGTGTAGAGTATATCGGACAAGTGCAAAGATGGGCAAAGACGGGCGGACAAGGGCAAAGACGGGCGGACAGGGGCAAAGACGGGCGGACAAGGGCAAAGACGGGCGGAGAAGGGTGGAGAATAGCGGAGAAGAGGAAAGAAGGGCTAAGAAAAGGGGAGAACCTCAAAATCGGGCGGAGAAACTCACAGTCGGGCGAAGAACCTCAAAGTCGGGTGGAGAAGATCAAAAATGGGCGGAGAAGAGGAGAGAATATTGGAGAAGGGCAAAGACGGGCGGAGAAGGGGAAAGAAAGGGGAGAAGGCCAATGAGTGGTGGAGAAGAGCAAAGAACTGCGGAGAACAGCAAAGACAGGTGGAGAAGGGCAGAGAATATCGGAGAAGTGCAAAGAAGGGCAAAGACGGGCGGAGAAGGGCAAAGACGGGCGGAGAAGGGCAAAGACGGGCGGAGAAGGGCAAAGACGGGCGGAGAAGTGCGGAGAATACCGGAGAAGGGCAAAGACGGGCGGAGAAGGGCAAAGACGGGCGGAGAAGGGCAAAGACGGGCGGAGAAGGGCAAAGACGGGCGGAGAAGGGCAAAGACGGGCGGAGAAGGGCAAAGACGGGCGGAGAAGGGCAAAGACGGGCGGAGAAGGGCAAAGACGGGCGGAGAAGGGCAAAGACGGGCGGAGAAGGGCAAAGACGGGCGGAGAAGGGCAAAGACGGGCGGAGAAGGGCAAAGACGGGCGGAGAAGGGCAAAGACGGGCGGAGAAGGGCAAAGACGGGCGGAGAAGGGCAAAGACGGGCGGAGAAGGGCAAAGACGGGCGGAGAAGGGCAAAGACGGGCGGAGAAGGGCAAAGACGGGCGGAGAAGGGCAAAGACGGGCGGAGAAGGGCAAAGACGGGCGGAGAAGGGCAAAGACGGGCGGAGAAGGGCAAAGACGGGCGGAGAAGGGCAAAGACGGGCGGAGAAGGGCAAAGACGGGCGGAGAAGGGCAAAGACGGGCGGAGAAGGGCAAAGACGGGCGGAGAAGGGCAAAGACGGGCGGAGAAGGGCAAAGACGGGCGGAGAAGGGCAAAGACGGGCGGAGAAGGGCAAAGACGGGCGGAGAAGGGCAAAGACGGGCGGAGAAGGGCAAAGACGGGCGGAGAAGGGCAAAGACGGGCGGAGAAGGGCAAAGACGGGCGGAGAAGGGCAAAGACGGGCGGAGAAGGGCAAAGACGGGCGGAGAAGGGCAAAGACGGGCGGAGAAGGGCAAAGACGGGCGGAGAAGGGCAAAGACGGGCGGAGAAGGGCAAAGACGGGCGGAGAAGGGCAAAGACGGGCGGAGAATGCAAGGAGGGGCAGAGAAGTGCAAAGACAGGTGCAGAAGGGCAAAGACGGGCTCACAAGTGCAAAGACCAGGGGAGAAAGGCAAAGACGGGCGGAGAATAGCAAAGACAGGCGAAGAAGTGCAAAGACGGGAGGAGAAGTGCTGAGAATAACGGAGAAGGGCAAAGACGGGTGGAGAAGGACGGAGAATACCAAAGAATGGCACAAACAGACAGAGAAGGGCAAACCTGGCTGAAGAAGGCAAATATGCACAGACGAGGGCAAAGACGGGCAAAGGAAGTCAAAGACGGGCGCTAGGAGGGCAAAGAAGGGAGGATGAGAGCAAAGACGGGCGGAGAATGGCAAAGACGGGTGGAGAATAGCAAAGACGGGTGGAGAATGGCAAAGACGGGCGGAGAAGGGCAAAGAAGGTCGGAGGATTGTGGAGAGTACCGGAGAATGGCAAAGACGGGTGGAGAAGGGCAAAAAGGGTTGGAGAAGTGCAAAAATGGGCAGACAAGAACACAGACGGGGGAGAAGGGCAAAGTCGGGCGGACAAGTGCAAAGAGGTTTTGACAAGGGCAAAGACAGTCTGAGAAGCGCAGAAATACGAGAGAAGGGCAAAGACTGGTGGGCAAAGACAGGCGGACAAAGGCAAAGACGGGCGGACAAGGGCAAAGATGGGTGGAGAAGCGCTAAGACTGTCGGAGAATTGCGGAGTACTGGAGAAGGGCATAGACGGGCGGAGAAGGGCATAGACGGGCGGAGAAGGGCATAGACGGGCGGAGAAGGGCAAAGACGGGCGGAGAAGGGCAAAGACGGGCGGAGAAGGGCAGAGAATATCGGAGAAGGGCAAAGACGGGCAGAGAAGTGTAGAGTATATCGGACAAGTGCAAAGATGGGCAAAGACGGGCGGACAAGGGCAAAGACAGGCGGACAGGGGCAAAGACGGGCGGACAGGGGCAAAGACGGGCGGACAAGGGTGGAGAATAGCGGAGAAGAGGAAAGAAGGGCTAAGAAAAGGGGAGAACCTCAAAATCGGGCGGAGAAACTCACAGTCGGGCGAAGAACCTCAAAGTCGGGTGGAGAAGATCAAAAATGGGCAGAGAAGAGCAGAGAATATTGGAGAAGGGCAAAGACGGGCGGAGAAGGGGAAAGAAAGGGGAGAAGGCCAATGAGTGGTGGAGAAGAGCAAAGAACTGCGGAGAACAGCAAAGACAGGTGGAGAAGGGCAGAGAATATCGGAGAAGTGCAAAGAAGGGCAAAGACGGGCGGAGAAGGGCAAAGACGGGCGGAGAAGGGCAAAGACGGGCGGAGAAGGGCAAAGACGGGCGGAGAAGGGCAAAGACGGGCGGAGAAGGGCAAAGACGGGCGGAGAAGGGCAAAGACGGGCGGAGAAGGGCAAAGACGGGCGGAGAAGGGCAAAGACGGGCGGAGAAGGGCAAAGACGGGCGGAGAAGGGCAAAGACGGGCGGAGAAGGGCAAAGACGGGCGGAGAAGGGCAAAGACGGGCGGAGAAGGGCAAAGACGGGCGGAGAAGGGCAAAGACGGGCGGAGAAGGGCAAAGACGGGCGGAGAAGGGCAAAGACGGGCGGAGAAGGGCAAAGACGGGCTCACAAGTGCAAAGACCAGGGGAGAAAGGCAAAGACGGGCGGAGAATAGCAAAGACGGGCGAAGAAGTGCAAAGACGGGAGGAGAAGTGCTGAGAATAACGGAGAAGGGCAAAGACGGGTGGAGAAGGACGGAGAATACCAAAGAATGGCACAAACAGACAGAGAAGGGCAAACCTGGCCGAAGAAGGCAAATATGGGCAGACGAGGGCAAAGACGGGCAAAGGAAGTCAAAGACGGGCGCTAGGAGGGCAAAGAAGGGAGGATGAGAGCAAAGATGGGCGGAGAATGGCAAAGACGGGTGGAGAATGGCAAAGACGGGCAGAGAAGGGCAAAGAAGGTCGGAGGATTGTGGAGAGTACCGGAGAATGGCAAAGACGGGTGGAGAAGGGCAAAAAGGGTTGGAGAAGTGCAAAAATGGGCAGACAAGAACACAGACGGGGGAGAAGGGCAAAGTCGGGCGGACAAGTGCAAAGAGGTTTTGACAAGGGCAAAGACAGTCTGAGAAGCGCAGAAATACGAGAGAAGGGCAAAGACTGGTGGGCAAAGACAGGCGGACAAAGGCAAAGACGGGCGGACAAGGGCAAAGATGGGTGGAGAAGCGCTAAGACTGTCGGAGAATTGTGGAGTACTGGAGAAGGGCATAGACGGGCGGAGAAGGGCATAGACGGGCGGAGAAGGGCATAGACGGGCGGAGAAGGGCATAGACGGGCGGAGAAGGGCATAGACGGGCGGAGAAGGGCATAGACGGGCGGAGAAGGGCATAGACGGGCGGAGAAGGGCATAGACGGGCGGAGAAGGGCATAGACGGGCGGAGAAGGGCATAGACGGGCGGAGAAGGGCATAGACGGGCTGAGAAGGGCATAGACGGGCGGAGAAGCGCATAGACGGGCAGAGAAGCGCATAGACGGGCGGAGAAGCGCATAGACGGGCGGAGAAGCGCATAGACGGGCGGAGAAGCGCATAGACGGGCAGAGAAGCGCAAAGACGGGCAGAGAAGCGCAAAGACGGGCAGAGAAGCGCAAAGACAGGCAGAGAAGAGCATAGACGTACAGAAAAGGGTAAAGACGGGCAGAGAAGGGCAAAGACGAGCGGAGAAGGGCTAAAACGGGCAGAGAAGTGTGGTGAATAACGGAGAAGGGCAAAGAGAGGCGGAGAAGGGCAAAGGCAGGCGGACAAAGGCAAAGAAGGTTGCACAAGGGCAAAGACGGGCGGAGAAGGGCAAAGACGGGCGGAGAAGGGCAAAGACGGGCGGAGAAGGGCAAAGACGGGCGGAGAAGGGCAAAGACGGGCGGAGAAGGGCAAAGACGGGCGGAGAAGGGCAAAGACGGGCGGAGAAGGGCAAAGACGGGCGGAGAAGGGCAAAGACGGGCGGAGAAGGGCAAAGACGGGCGGAGAGAGGCAAAGACGGGCGGAGAGAGGCAAAGACGGGCGGAGAGAGGCAAAGACGGGCGGAGAGAGGCAAAGACGGGCGGAGAGAGGCAAAGACGGGCGGAGAGAGGCAAAGACGGGCGGAGAGAGGCAAAGACGGGCGGAGAGAGGCAAAGACGGGCGGAGAAAGGCAAAGACGGGCGGAGAAAGGCAAAGACGGGCGGAGAATGCAAAGACGGGCAGAGAAGTGCAAAGACGAGCAATGACGGGTGGAGAAGCACAAAGTCGGTCGGAGAAGGGCAAAGACGGGCGGAGAAGGGCAAAGACGGGCGGAGAAGGGCAAAGACGGGCGGAGAAGGGCAAAGACGGGCGGAGAAGGGCAAAGACGGGCGGAGAAGGGCAAAGACGGGCGGAGAAGGGCAAAGACGGGCGGAGAAATCCCAAGAATACCGGAGAAGTGCAAAGAGAGGCGGAGAAGGGCAAAGACGGGCGGAGAAGGGCAAAGACGGGCGGAGAAGGGCAAAGACGGGCGGAGAAGGGCAAAGACGGGCGGAGAAGGGCAAAGACGGGCGGAGAAGGGCAAAGACGGGCGGAGAAGGGCAAAGACGGGCGGAGAAGGGCAAAGACGGGCGGAGAAGGGCAAAGACGGGCGGAGAAGGGCAAAGACGGGCGGAGAAGGGCAAAGACGGGCGGAGAAGGGCAAAGACGGGCGGAGAAGGGCAAAGACGGGCGGAGAAGGGCAAAGACGGGCGGAGAAGGGCAAAGACGGGCGGAGAAGGGCAAAGACGGGCGGAGAAGGGCAAAGACGGGCGGAGAAGGGCAAAGACGGGCGGACAATTGCCAAGACGGTTGGACAAAGACAAAGACGGTTGCACAAGTGATAAGACGGGCGGACAATGGCTAAGAAGGGCTGACAAGTGCAAAGACAGGTGGAGAAGGGCAAACAAGTGGGGAGAATGCAAAGACAGGCAGAGAAGTGCAAAGACATGCCAAGAAGAGCAAAGAAGGGCGCAGAAGGGCAAAGACGGGTTGAAAAAGGCAAAGAAGTGCAGAGAGTGGCAAGAAAGATAGGAGAGTTGCAAAGACGTCCGGAGAGTGGCAAAGACAGGCGGAGAAGGGAAAAGACGGGCTGACAAAGGCAAAGAAGGTTGCACAAGGGTCAAGACAGGCGGAGAAGAGCAAAGATGATCGCAGAATTGCGGAGTGTACCGAAGAAGTGCAAAGACGGGCGGACAAGGGCAAAGACGGGCGGACAAGGGCAAAGACGGGCGGACAAGGGCAAAGACGGGCGGACAAGGGCAAAGACGGGCGGACAAGGGCAAAGACGGGTGGAGAAGTGAAAAGATGGGCGCAGAAGTGAAAAGATGGGCAGACAAGGGCAAAGACGGTCGGACAAGGGCAAAGACGGGCGGACAAGGGCAAAGACGGGCGGACAAGGGCAAAGACGGGCGGACAAGGGCAAAGACGGGCGGACAAGGGCAAAGACGGGCGGACAAGGGCAAAGAATATCAGAGAAGGACAAAGACAGGCAAAGAAGGGCACAGACGGGTGGAGAAGGGCACAGTTGGGCGGAGAAGTGCAAAGAAGTGCGGAGAATGGAAAGACGGGCAGAGAAGTGCAAAGACGAGCAAAGACGGGCGGAGAAGCACAAAGTCGGTCGGAGAAGAGCAAAGACATGCGGAGAAGGGCAAAGACGGATGGAGAAGGGCAAAGACGGGCGGAGAAGTTCAAACAAGTGCGGAGAATGCAAGGACGGGCAGAGAAGTGCAAAGATGTGTCAAGAAGAGCAAAGACAGGTGCAGAATGGCAAAGATGGGCAAAGGAAGGCAAAGACGGGCGCTAGGAGGGCAAAGATGGGCGGACGACGGCAAAGAGGGGCGGAGAATGGCAAAGACTGGCGGAGAATGGCAAAGACTGGCGGAGAATGGCAAAGACTGGCGGAGAATGGCAAAGACTGGCGGAGAATGGCAAAGACTGGCGGAGAATTGTGTAGAGTATCGGTGAATGGCAAAGAGGGGCGGAGAAGAGCAAAGACGGGCGGAGAAGGGCAAAGACAGGCGAAGAGTAAAGACAGGCGGACAATTGCAAAGGAAGGCGGACAAAGGCAAAGACGGGCGCAGAAGTGCAAAGATGGGCGGAGAAGGGCAAAGACGGTTGGACAAGGGCAAAAACAGGCGGACAAGAACAAAGACGGCGGTAGAAGGGCAAAGACAGACAGAGAAGGGCAAAGACGGGCAACAAGTGCAAAGAGGTTTAGACAAGGGCAAAGACAGTCTGAGAAATCCTGAGAATACTGGAGAAGTGCAAAGACAGGCGGAGAAGGGCAAAGACAGATGGAGTAGAGCAAAGACAGGCAGAGAAGGGCAAAGACGGGCGGAGAAGGGCAAAGATGATCAGAGAAGTGCGGAGAGTACCGGAGAAGGGCAAAGACTGGCGGACAAGAGCAAAGACAGGTTGAGAAGGATAAAGACGGGCAGAGAAGTGCGGAGAATACCGGAGAAGGGCAAAGACGGGCGGAGAAGGGCAAAGACGGGCGGAGAAGGGCAAAGACGGGCGGAGAAGGGCAAAGACGGGCGGAGAAGGGCAAAGACGGGCGGAGAAGGGCAAAGACGGGCGGAGAAGGGCAAAGACGGGCGGAGAAGGGCAAAGACGGGCGGAGAAGGGCAAAGACGGGCGGAGAAGGGCAAAGACGGGCGGAGAAGGGCAAAGACGGGCGGAGAAGGGCAAAGACGGGCGGAGAAGGGCAAAGACGGGCGGAGAAGGGCAAAGACGGGCGGAGAAGGGCAAAGACGGGCGGAGAAGGGCAAAGACGGGCGGAGAAGGGCAAAGACGGGCGGAGAAGGGCAAAGACGGGCGGAGAAGGGCAAAGACGGGCGGAGAAGGGCAAAGACGGGCGGAGAAGGGCAAAGACGGGCGGAGAAGGGCAAAGACGGGCGGAGAAGGGCAAAGACGGGCGGAGAAGGGCAAAGACGGGCGGAGAAGGGCAAAGACGGGCGGAGAAGGGCAAAGACGGGCGGAGAAGGGCAAAGACGGGCGGAGAAGGGCAAAGACGGGCGGAGAAGGGCAAAGACGGGCGGAGAAGGGCAAAGACGGGCGGAGAAGGGCAAAGACGGGCGGAGAAGGGCAAAGACGGGCAGAGAAGGGCAAAGACGGGCAGAGAAGGGCAAAGACGGGCGGAGAATTGTGGAGAGCATTGGAGAAGGGCAAAGACGGGCGGAGAATGGCAATGTCGGGCAAAGAAATGCAGACGAAACAGACGACACAGACGTTATAAATGACAATGAGGTCAAAATAGAAACAGAAGACACAGAGGACGTTGACGACACATACAACAAGACATTATAAATGAAAATGATGTGACAATATACACAGACGACACAAACAACACAGACAACACAGACAACAAGGACGACACAGGCATTATTTATGACAATGATATCACAATAGACACAGACGTGAGACAAAGCAGAAGACAAAGACGACACAGAAATTATAATGACAATGATGTCACAATAGACACAGACAACACAGATGACACAGATGACACAGACATTAAAAATGTCAATGATGTCACAATAGACACAGACGAGACACACATTATAAATGACAATGATGTCAGAATAGACACAGACGACACAGATGACGCAGACTTTATAAATGACAATGATGTCACAACAGACAGAGAAGACACAGACTTTATAAGTGACAATATCACAATAGACACAGACGAGAGACTCCATAGACGACACAGAAGACAGAAACATTATAAAAGACAGTGATGTCACAATAGACACAGATGACACAGACAACACACACATTATAAATGACAATGTCACCGCAGATGACACAGACGACAAAGACATAAAAACTACAATGATGTAACAATAGACACAGAAGACACAGACATTATAAATGAAGATTATCTCACAATAGACACAGATGAAACAGACGACAGATGCGACACAAACGAATGACATTAGAAAATACAATGATGTCACAATAGACATAGACGACACAGACAACACAGAGGAAAGACGACTTATGCAACAAAGGCTTTATAAATGATAATGATGTCACAATAGACACAGACAACACAGACCACACAGACATTATAAATGGCAATGATTTAACAATAGAAACAGAAGACACAGATGCCACAGGCTTTATAAATAAAAATGGTGTCAAAATAGACAGAGACGACAAAGACAACACAGAGAATACAGACTTTATAAAAGAAAATGATATCAAAATACACAGAGACAACACAGACGACACAAACTTTATAAATGAATGTTGTCATAATAAACACAGACGACACAGACATTATAAATTACAATGAAGTCACAATAGACACAGAAGACAGACATTATAAATGACAATGATGTCACAATAGACACAGATGACACAGACTACATAGACGACACATAGGACACAGACGACAAAGACATGATAAAGACAATGATGTCACAATAGACACAGACGACAGATATTATAAATGACAATGATGTCAAAATAGACACTGGTGACACAATACACAGACAAAGACATTATAAATGACAATGATGTCACAATAGACACAGATGACACAGAATACACAGACGACAGAGACATAATTTATGACAAAGAATTCACAATAGGAACTAACGACACAGACGACAGAGACATAATAAATGAAAATGATGTCACAATAGACAACGACGAGAGAAGAAACAGATGACACAGACCACACAGAAATCATTATGACAAGATGTCACAATAGACACAGACAACACAGATGACACAGACGACAAAGACATTATAAATTACAATGATGTCACAATAGACACAGACGAAAGAGATGACAGAGACTTTATAAATGACAATGATGCCACACTAGACACAGATGACACAGACAACACAGAGGACAGAGATGACATATGCAAAAAAGACATTATTAAAGAAAATGATGTCACAATAGACACAGATGACACATACATTATAAACGACAATGATGTCACAATAGACACAGACGAAAGAGATGACAGAGATGACACAGACATTACAAATGGTAATGATGTAACAATAGACACAGACAAAAAAAATTTATAAATGACAACTATGTAACAATAGAGACAGACGATACGCTCTTTATAAATGACAATGGTGTCAGAATAGACACATGCGACACAGACATATATGACAATGATGTCACAATAGATACAGACGACACAGATGGCACAAATTATAAATGACAATGATGTCAAGATAGACACAGACGACAGAAAACACAGACATTATAAATGAAAATTACGTCACTATAGACACAGACGACACAGACATTATAAATTACATGATGTCATAATAGACAGAGATGACACAGACTACACAGATATTATAAATGACAATGATGGCACAAAAGACACAGACGACACAGACATTATAAAGGACAACGGTGCCAAAATAGGCACAGACGTCACTGACTACACAGACACTAAAATTGACAATTAAGTCACAATAGACAGAGATGAAACAGATATTATAAATGACAATTTTTTAACAATGAAACAGACGACATAGACATTATACATGACAATGATATCACAATAGACATAGACGACACAGACATTATAAATGCAAATGATTTCACAGTAGACACAGACGACAAAGAAATTATAATTGACACTGCTGTCATCATAGGCACAGATGACACAGACAATACAGATAATATAAATTGAAATGCTGTCACAATAGACACCGACGACACAGACACAGAAGTCACAGACATTATAAATGACATTGATGTCACAATGGACACAGACGACATAGACAACACAGACTTTATAAATGACAATGATGTCAAAATAGACACAGACGACACAGAAGACAGAGACGACATAAACATTATAAATGATAATGATGTCACAGAAACACAGAAGACAAAGAAGACAGAGAGGACACAGACATTTTAAATTACAATGATGTCACAATAGACACAGATGACACCGTCATTATAAGTGATAATGATGTCACAATAAACACAGATGACACAGACGACAGATGACACATATGACACAGACATTATAAGTGAAAATTATGTCATAATATACTCAGTTTACACACACGACACAGACACTGTAAATGAAAATTATGAGAAAATAGACATAGACGATACACACGGCACAGACTTTATAAATGACAGAGATGTCACCATAGATAGAGATGACACAGAAGACACAGACGACACAGACATTATTAATGAAAATGATGTCATAATAAACACAGACGACACACATGACAGACATTATAAATGACAATGATGTCACAGTAGACACAGACAACACAGACGAGAGAGACGACGCAGACGACACAGACGACAGAAATTCTAAATGAGCATTATGTCACAACAGACACAGAAGACCGAGACGACACAGTGGACACGGACATTATACTGACAATGATGTCACAATAGACAGACGTCACAGACACAATAAATGACAATCATATCACAATAGACACAGACGACACAGAAATAATAAATGAAAATTATGTCACTATAGAACAGACAACACAGATGACACAGACGACACAGATATTATTAAAGACAATGATAACACAAAAGATATAGATGACACAGACAATACAGACAACACAGACATTATAAAAGTCAATGAAGTCACTATAGAAATAGATGGCACAGACGACACAGACATTATAAATAATAATGAAGTCAAAATAGACTCAGAAGACACAGACGACATAGAATACACAGACATTATTAATGACAATGATGTCACAATAAACACAGAAGACACAGATATTATAAATGAAAATGATATCACAATAGACACAGACGAGACAGATGAAACAGACACCATAAAAGACAATGATGTCACAATAAACAAAGACGACACAGTCGACACAGACTTTATAAATGACAATGGTGTAACAATAGCCACAGACGACAAAGATGACACAGACATTATAAATGAAAATGATGTCAAAATAAACTCAGACGACACAGACATTATAAATGACAATGATGTCAAAATAGACGCAGACGACACAGAAAACACAGACATTATAAATGAAATTGATGTCACAATAGACACAGAGGACAGTGATGACACAGACATTATAAATGACACTGATGTCACCAGAGACACAGACGACATAGACGACAGACTTGTTAGAAACAGTGATACCACAAAAGATACAGACAACAGATGACACAGAATACATAGAGGAAACAGACGACAGAGACGTAATAAATGAAAATGATGTCACGATAGACAGAGACGACTAAGACGACACAGATGACACAGACATTATAAGTGAAAGTGATGTCAAAATTGACACAGAAAACACAGAGGACAAAGAGGATACAGACGACACAGATAGTATAAATGACAATGGTATCACAATAGACACAGATGACACAGATTACACAGTCATTATGTATTACACTTAAGTCAAAACAGACAGAGAAGACAAAGATATTTAAAAAAACAATAATGTCACAATATACACAGACGACACGGATATTATAAACGTCAAAGATGTCATAATAGACACTGACGACACAGACGACAGAGATATTATTATTGACAATGATGCCACAATAGACACAGACGACGCAGATGACACAGGCATTATAAATGTCTATGATGTCACAACAGACACAGAAACACAGACGACACAGACATTATAAATAACGAAGATGTCACAATAGACACAGACAACAGAGACTTTTTAAATGACAATAATGTACACAGAAGAACAGAAGAAAAAGACATTATAAATGACAATGATGTCACAATAGACACAACAGACACAGAAGACACAGACATTATAAATGAAAATTATGTCACAATAGACACAGACGATACAGTTGACACAGACATTATAAAAGAAAATGATGTTATAATAGACACAGACGACACAGACATTATAAATGACAATGATGTCACAATAGACATAGACGACATAGACGACACATCGTTAATGACAATGATGTCACATGAGACACAGACGATACATATCCTATAAATGACAATGATGTGACAGGAGAAACAGATGACACAGACTTTATAAAATACAATGATGTTACAATAGACACAGATGACAGTCATTATAAAAGAAAATGATGTCACGATAGAGATGACACAGAATACAAAGACGACAGAGACCTCAGACACTATAAATGGCAATGATGTCACAATAAACACAGACGACAGAGACCTCAGACACTATAAATGGCAATGATGTCACAATAGACTCAGACTACACAGACTTTATAAATTACAGTGATGTCATAATAGACGCAGACAACACAGACCACACCGACATTATAAATGACAATGATGCTACATTAGAAACAGATGACACAGACATTAAAAATGACAATCATATCAGAATAGACACAGACATTATAAAAGAGAATGATTCCAAAAAAGACAACGACACAGACTACACAGACGACACAGACATTATAAATGACAATGATGTCACAATAGAAAAAGATGACACACATGACAAAGACATTATAAATGACAGTGATGTCACAATAGACACAGACAACACAGACGAGAGAGACGACGCAGACGACACAGACGACACAGAAATTCTAAATGAGCATTATGTCACAACAGACACAGAAGACCGAGACGACACAGTGGACACGGACATTATACTGACAATGATGTCACAATAGACAGACGTCACAGACACAATAAATGACAATCATATCACAATAGACACAGACGACACAGAAATAATAAATGAAAATTATGTCACTATAGAACAGACAACACAGATGACACAGACGACACAGATATTATTAAAGACAATGATAACACAAAAGGTATAGATGACACAGACAATACAGACAACACAGACATTATAAAAGTCAATGAAGTCACTATAGAAATAGATGGCACAGACGACACAGACATTATAAATAATAATGAAGTCAAAATAGACTCAGAAGACACAGACGACATAGAATACACAGACATTATTAATGACAATGATGTCACAATAAACACAGAAGACACAGATATTAAATGAAAATGATATCACAGTAGACACAGACGACACAGATGACACAGACGACAGAGACATTATAAATAACAGTCATGTCACAAAAGACACAGACGAGACAGATGAAACAGACACCATAAAAGACAATGATGTCACAATAAACAAAGACGACACAGACGACACAAACTTTATAAATGACAATGATGTAACAATAGCCACAGACGACAAAGAAGACACAGACATTATAAATGAAAATGATTACACAGACGACAGACATTATAAATCAAAATGATGTCACAATATACACAGATGACACAGACGACAGATATTAAAATGACAATGATGTCACAATTGACACAGATGTCACAGAGGATACAGAGCACACAGAAAAAAGACGACACAGATATTATAGATGTCAATGATGTTCACAATATACACAGATGACACAGGCGACACAGACATTATAAATGACAATCATGTCACAATAGACACAGATGACACAGACGACACAGGCATTATAAATTACAAAGATGTCACAATACACACAGATGACACAAACGACACAGACTTTATAAATGACAATGATGTCACAAAAGCCACAGAGGACAGAGACTTTATGAATCAAAATTATGTCACAATAAACACAGACGACAGACGACAAAGACATTATAAATTACAATGATGTAACAAAACACAGACAACACAGACTTTATAAATGAAAATGATTACACAGACGACACAGACAATATAAATGACAATGATGTCAAAATAGTCACAGACGACGACGACTACAGAGACTTTATAAATGACAATGATGTCAAAATAGACATGGACGACACCGATATTAAAAATGACAATGATGTCACAATACAAAACAGACGATACAGACGACAGACATTATATTTTACAGTGATGTCACAACAGACAGATACAAAAAAACCGACACAGACATTATAAATGAAAATGATTTCACAACAGACAAAGACACAGACATTTTAAATGACAATGATGTCACAATAGAAAAAAACGACACATACGACTCAGATATTATAAATGACAATGATGTCACAACAGACGATGATGACACAGAAACTATAAATGACTATGATGTCACAATAGACACAGACATTATAAATGAGAATGATGTCACAATAGACACAGAGGACACAGACGACACAGACATTATAAATGACAATGATGTCACAATAGATGCAGATGACACAGATGACACTGACATTGTAAATGAAAATAATGTCACAATAGACGCAGACACCGCAGACGACACAGACATAATAAATGACAATGATGTAAAAATAGAAACTGATGACACAGACATTATAAATTAAAATGATTTCAAAATAGACACAGAAGACACAGACATTATAAATGACAATGATGTCACAATAGACAGAGACGACACATACGACACAGACATTATAATTGTCAATGATGTTACAATTGACACAGATGACAAAGACTTTATAAATAGCTATGATGTTACAATAGACACAGACGAAACAGACATTATAAATGAAAATGATGTTACAGTTGACACAGACGACAAAGACGACACAGACTTTATAAATGACAATGATATCACCATAAACACAGATGCCAGAGATGACACAGAAGTTCATAGATGACACAGACGACGCAGACATAAAAAACTACAATTATATCAAAATAGACCAGACGACACAGACATTATAAGTGACATTTATGTAACAATACACACAGACGATACAGATGACAGAGGCATTATAAATGACAATGATCATAAAATCATAGAATAACCAGGTTGGAAGAGACCCACCGGATCATCGAGTCCAACCATTCCTATCAAACACTAAACCATGCCTCTTAGCACCTCGTCCACCCGTGCCCTAAACACCTCCAGGGAAGGTGAATCAACCACCTCCCTGGGCAGCCTCTGCCAGGGACCAATGACCCTTTCTGTGAAGAACTTTTTCCTAATGCCCAGCTTAAATCTCCCCTGGCTGAGCTTGAGGCCATTCCCTCTTGTCCTGTCCCCTGTCACTTGGAAGAAGAGACCAGCACCCTCCTCTCTACAACCTCCTTTCAGGGAGTTGGAGAGAGCAATGCGGCCTCCCCTCAGCGTCCTCTTCTCCAGGCTAAACAACGCCTGCTCTTTCAGCCGCTCCTCGTAAGACCTGCTCTCCAGCCCCCTCACCAGCTTTGTTGCTTTTCTCTGGACTCACTCCAGAGCCTCAACATCCTTCTTGTGGTGAGGGGCCCAGAACTGAACACAGGATTCGAGGAGCAGTCTCACCAGTGCCGACTACAGAGGGAGAACCTCCTCCCTGGACCTGTTGGTTACGCTGTTTCTGATACAAGCCAAAATGTCACTGGCCTCCAGCTGGATTTCACACCATTTACCACCACTCTCTGGGCCCGGCCAGCCAACCAGTTTTCCACCCAGGAGAGTGTGCGCCTGTCCAGGCCAGAGGCTGACAGTTTCTCAAGCAGAATGCTGTGAGAAACTGTGTCAAAGGCTTTACTAAAGTCCAGGAAGACCACATCCACAGCCTTTCCCTCATCCAACAGCCGAGTCACTTTGTCATAGAAGGCAATCAGGTTAGTTTGGCAAGACCTACCTTTTGTGAACCCATGTTGACTGGACCTGATCACCCAGTTTTCTTGCATGTGCTTCATGATAGCACTCAAGATCACCTGCTCCATGACTTTCCCTGGCACTGAGGTCAGACTGACAGGCCTGGAGTTTCCTGGGTCCTTCCTGCGACCCTTCTTGTAGATGGGCACAACATCAGCCAGCCTCCAGTCCAGTGGGACTTCCCCAGTCAGCCAGGACTGTTGGAAGATGATGGAAAGAGTTTTGGCCAGCACATCTGCCAGCTCCTTCAATACCCTTGGGTGAATCCCGTCCGGCCCCATAGACTTGTGGGTGTCTAGTCGGGCTAGCAAGGCTCTGACCACCTCTTCTTGGATCATGGGAGCCTCATTATGCTCCTCCAGCTCCTGGGTTTGTACACAGACGGAATGACCCTCCTTACAAATAAAGACTGAGGCAAAGAAGGCATTAAGTACCTCAGCCTTTTCCTCATCCCCAGTCACTGTTGTTCCTTCTGTGTCCAATAGGGACTGTATGGTCTCCCTAGTCCTCCTTTTATTATGTATGTTTGTAGAAAGATATTTTGTTCTCTTTCACAGACTTGGCCAATCTGATTTCTAGCTGAGCCTTAGCCCTTCTGTTTTTTTTCCCTACACAATATGTCACAATAGACACAAACGACACAGATTTTATAAATTAAAATGATATCAAAATAGACACAGATGACAAAGACATTATAAATGAAAAAGATGTCTCAATAGACACAGAAGACGCAGACATTATAAATGACAATAACGTCACAATAGACAGACTCAGACGACACAGACACTATGAACTACAATGATGTCACAATAGAAAAAGACTAGACAGACGACACAGACAACAGATATTATAAACGACAATGATGTCACAATAGACACAGACGACAGACATTCTAAATGAAAAAGATGTCACAATAGACACAGCTGACACAGATGACACAGACTTTATAAGTGACAGTGATGTCACAAGAGTAAAAGACGACACATATGACACAGACATTGTAAATGAAAATTATATAAAAAAAATAAAAATGATACAGACGACACAGACATTATAAATGACAATGATGTCACAATAGACAGTCGACACAGACGTTATAAATGACAACGATGTCACAATAGACCAGACAACACAGACGACACAGACATTATAAATGACTATAATGTCACAATAGACAAAAACGACACAGACCACAGAGATATTATAAATGACAATGATGTCACAATAGACACAGACGACACAGAAGACACAGACATTATAAATGACAGTGATGCCAATATAGACAAAGATTACACAGACGACAAAGACGACACAGACATTATAACTGGAAATGATGTCACAACAAAAAAGACACAGACATTATAATTGGAAATGATGTCACAACAGAAAAAGACGAAAAAAACGACACAGACAACACAGACATTATAAATAACAATGATTTCAATATAGACAAAGACGACACAGACATTATAAATGACAAAGATATCACAATAGACACAGACGACACAGAAATTAAAAAAAAGAATTAGGTCAAAATTGACACAGACAACACAGACGAAAATGTCATTATAAATGACAACGATATCACAATAGACACAAGCGTCTCAGATGACACCAACGACACAGATATTATTAATGACAATGATGTCACAATACATAGACGACACAGACAGTATAAATGGCAATGATGTCACAATAGACAAAGACGAAACAGATATTATAAATGACAAGGACGTCAAAATAGAAACAGACGACAGAGAAAACACAAACATTATAAATGACAATGATGTTACAAAAGACACAAACGATACAGACGATGCAGACATTATAAATGAAAATGATGTCTCAATAGACACAGACGACACAGACAAAACAGACGTCACATCATTATAAATGAAATTGTTTTCACAACAGACAGAGACGACACAGACATTATAAATGACAATGATGTCACAATAGACACAGATAACACAGATGACCCAGAAGACACAGACATTATGAAGTAAAACGATGTCACAATAGACACAGACCTTATAAATGACAATGATGTCACAATAGACACAGACGACACAGACATTATAAACGACTATGATATCACAATAGACACAGAAGACACAGACCACAGAGATATTATATATGAAACCGATGTCAAAATAGACACAGACGACACAGACATTAAAAACGACAATGACGCCAAAATAGACAAAGATTACACAGACGATAAAGACGACATAGACATTATAATTGAAAATGATGTCACAACAAAGAAGACACAGACATTATAAATGACAATGACGTCACAATAGAAAAAGATGACAAAAACGACACAGACGACACAGACATTATAAATAAAATGAGGTCAAAATAGACACAGACGACAAGACGACATAGACATTAGAAATGAAAATGATGTCACAATAGACACAGACAACACAGACATTACAAATGACAGTGATGACAAAATACATACAGATGACAGACAAAACTATCATTATAAATGACAATGATATCACAATAGATACAAACAACTCAGACGACACAGACATTATAAATGACAATGATATCAAAATAGACATAGACGACACAGATGACACTGATATTATAAATGACAATGATGCCAAAATAGACACCGACGACACAGACATTATAAATGGCAATGATGTGACAAGACACAAAGATGACACACATGACACAGACATTAAAAATGACAACGATATCACAATAGACACAGACGATACAGACGACAGAGATGACACAAACAACACAAACACTATAAAAGACAGTGATGTCGCAATAGACATTGACAGTACAGATGACAAAGTCATTATAAATTAAAATGATGTCACAATAGACATGGACGACACAGACGACACAGACATTATAAATGACAATGATGTCACAATACACACAGACGACACGGACCACACAGACATTATAAATGAAATAGATTTCACAATAGACACAGACGACACAGACAGTATAAATGACAATGACGTCACAATAGACACAGACATTATAAATGACAATGATGTCACAATAGACACAGACGACACAGACATTAAACATGACAATTATGTCACAATAAACAGAGACGTCACAGACATTATAAAGGACAAAAATTTCAAAACAGACACAGACGACACAGACCACATAAAGACAATCATGTCAAATTATACACAGAAGACAAAGACGACAGATACGACACAGAAGAAAGAGACATTATAAATGACAAGGATGTAACAACAGACACAGACGTCAGACGACAGAGACCACAGAGATGAAACAGATATTGTAAATTAATATTATGTCACAATAGAAACAGAGGACACAGATGACACAGTCACTATAAATGACAGAGATATCACAATTGACACAGACGACGCAGACGAGAGAGACATTATAATTGACTATGATGTCACTATATACACAGACATTATAAATAACAATGATGTCACAATAGACACAGACGACAAAGACATTTTAAATGACAACGATGTCACCATAGACAAAGATGACACAGACGACACAGACATTACAAACGACAATGATGTCACAATACACACAGAAGACAGACGACAAAGACATAAATGACAATGATGTCAAAATACACACAGACGACACAAACGACACATATGACACAGACATTGTAAATGTTAATGATGTCACGAGAGACACAGACAACACAGAAGACACAGACATTATAAATGAGAATGATGTCACAATAGACACAGACAACACCAACAACACAGACATTATTAGTGACGATGGCAAAATAGACAAAAACGAGAAAGATGACACAGACAATATATTTGACAATGATGTCACAATAGACACAGACATTATAAATGAGAGTCATGTCACAATACACACAGACGACACAGACGACACACAAGACAGATGACAAAGTCATTATAAATGAAAATGATGACACAATGGACACAGACGACACAGACATTATAAATGACAATGATGTCAAAATAGACACAGACGACAGAGACATAGTAAATGACAATGATGTCACAATAGACACAGACACACAGACAATATAAATGAAAATGGGGTCACAATAGACACCCACGACAGACACGACACAGACATTATAACTGACCATGATGTCATAATAGACACAGACGACACAGAGGACACAGACATTATAAATGACATAGATTTCAAAATAGACACAGACGCAACAGGCGACACAGAAAACACAGATGAATTCGATAACACAGACGTTGAAAATGTTGTCACAATAAACACAGACGACAAAGACTTTATAAATGAAAATGATGTCACAATAGACACAGAAGACACAGATGATATAGATGACAGAGACATGAATGACAATGATGTCACCATAGACACAGAGGACACAGAGGAAACAGATATTATAAATTACAATGATGTCACAATAGACACAGACGACAAAGATATTATAAATTGTAACGATTTCACAGTAGACACAGACGACACACACGACACAGACATTATAAATTAAAATGATGTCACAGAAGACACAGACGACAGACTACACAGACATTATAAATGAGAATGATGTCACAATAGACACAGACATTATATATGACGAGGATCTCACAATAGACACAGACAGAACAGACGACACAGAATACAATGACGAGATACATTATAAATGACAAGGATTTCACTATAGACACAGACGACACTAAAGACACAGACATTATAAATGACAATGATGTCACAGAAGACAGAGACAACACAGAGGGCAGAGTTATTATAAAAGACAATGATGTCACAATAGACAAATATGACAGAGATGATACAGATGACAAAGAAATTATAAATGACGATTTCAGAATAGACAGACCATATCGAAGACACAGACATTATAAATGACAATGATGTCACGACAGACACAGACGACACAGAAGACACACATAAAAAATGACAATGATGTCACAATATACACAGACGACAGAGACGGCAAAGACATTATAAATGACAATTATGTAACAATAGACACAGAAGATACAGATGACACAGACATTTTTAATGACAATGATGTCACAGTATACACAGACAACACAGATGACACAAAGGACACAGACAAAAAAGATAACTCAGATGACACATATATTATAAATGAAAATGATGTCACAATAGACACAGAAGACACAGACATTTGAAATGACAATGCTGTCACCATAGACAATCATGACACAGATGCCACCGACATTACTAATTACAATGATGTCAAAATAGACAGAGAATACACAGACGACAAAGATATTATAAATGACTTTGATGTCACAATAGAGAAAGAACACACAGATGATACAGTCATTGTAAATAACATAGATGTCACAATAGACAAAGACGACACATAAGACAATCACATTATAAATGAAAATGATGTCACAGATGACACAGCCGACACAGACAACACAGATGAAACAGACATTATAAATGACAATTATGTCACTATAGACATAGACGAAACAGACACTCTAAACTACGATGATGTCACAATAGACAGACTAGACAGACAACACATACGACACAGACATTATAAATGACAGTGATGTCACAATATTCATAGACGATACAGACATTATAAATGACAATGATGTCACAATACACACAGAAAACACAGACATTATAAATGACAATGATAACACAATAAACACAGACGACACAGACTACACAGGCAATACAGACATTATAAAAGAAAATGATGTCACAATAAACACAGAGGATACAGACGATAGAGACGATACAGACCACACAGACGACAGTCATTCTAAATGAAAATGATGTCAAAATAGACACAGAAGACAAAGACGACACAGACATAATAAATGACAATGATGTCACAACAGACAGAGATGAGACAGGCGACACAGATATTGTAAAAAAAATATGTCACAACAGACACAGACATAAATGACTGTGCCATCTGAATAGACACAGATAACACAGACGACACAGACATAAATGACAAAGATGTCAAAATAGACACAGACGACTCAGACATTATAAATGACAATGATATCACAATAGACACAGAAGACACAGACATTATAAATTACAATGATATCACAATAGACACAGAAGACACAGACATTAAAAATTAGCATGATGTCAAAATAGGCACAGACAACAGAGACCACACAGATATTATATATTACGATGTCACAGTAGACACAGACAACACAGACACTATAAATGAACATGATGTCACAATAGGCACAGACAACTCAGAAAACAGAATTTAGAAATGACAATGAAGTCAAAATAGACAAATACGATACAAACGACAGAGATGACACAGACATATTTTAAAATTATGTCACAATTGAATCAGACGACACAGACCATACAGACATTATTAACGACAACGATGTCACAGTAGACAAAAACGACACAGACTGCACAGACGACACAGAAATCTTAAATGACAGTGATGACACAATAGGCACAGGAGACACAGGTGACAACGACATTATTAATGACAATGATGTCACAACAGACAAAAAAAACATGGACAACAAGGACGACACACACATTATAAATGAAAATGAAGTCAAAGTATACACAGACGACTCAGACGACACACACAACACAGACATCATACATTACAATGATGTCACAATAGACACAGATGACACAGACATTATAAATGGCAATGATGTCACAGTAGACACAGAGGACACAGAGATAATAAATGACAATTATATCACAAAAGACACAGAAGACAGACGACACCGATGAATCAGACGACACAGATATTATAAATTACAATGATGTAAAAATAGACAGAGATGACACAGGCATTATAAATGACAACGATGTCACAATATACACAGACGACAGAGGCGGCAAAGACATTATAAATGACAATTATGTAACAAAAGACACAGAAGATACAGACAACAGAGATGACACAGATATTTTTAATGACAATGATGTCACAATATACACAGAAAACACAGATGACACAGACATTATAAATGACAGTGATTTCAAAATAGACACAGAGGCCACAGACCACACAAAGGACACAAACAACACAGATAACTCAGATGACACAGACGTTATAAATGAAAATGATGTCACAATAGACACAGAAGACACAAATGATACAGACGACAGGGACATGAATGACAGTGATGGCACCATAGACACAGACGACACAGAGGACACAGATATTGAAAATAACAATGATGTCACAATAGACACAGACGACACAGACATTTTAAATTACAATGATGTCACCATAGACTATCATGACACAGAGGCCACAGACATTACTAATGACAATGATGTCAAAATAGACACAGAATACACAGACGACAAAGATATTATAAATGACTATGATGTCGCAATAGAGAAAGACCGCACAGATGATAGTCATTATAAATAACAATGATGTCACAATAGACAAAGACGCAACAGCCGAAACAGACAACACAGACGACACAGACATTATTAACGACAATGATGTCAAAAGAGAGACAGACAACACAGAGGACACAGACGCTACAAATGACAGTGATGTCACAATAGACACAGACGACAGTGTCGACAGAGACAACACAGACATTATAAGTGAAAATGATGTCACAATAGACACAGACACTTTTAAATATCGATGTCACAATGGACACAGATGACACAGATATTATAAATGAAAATGATATCTCAGTAGACACAGACGATACAGAAGACACAGACATTATAAAAAACAATGTTGTCAAAATAGACACAAACAATACAGACATTATTAATGAAAATGATGTCACTATAGACACAGACGACAGAAACGACACAGAAGACAAAACCATTATAAATGAAAATGATTTCACAGAAGACAGACGACACACACGACACAGACATTATAAATGACAATGATGTCAAAATAAACACAGACGACACAGACATTATACATGACACTGATGAAACAATAAACAGAGATGACACAGATTACACAGACATTATAAATGACAATGATGTCACAATAGACACAGACGACTGAGATGACAGAGTCGACACAGACTACAAAGATATTATAAATGAAAATTAAGTCACACTAGACAGACAACACAGACGACACAGAGGACACTCATGTAATAAATGACAATGTTGTCACAATACACACAGATGACGCAGACTTCACAGACATTATAAATGACAATGATGTCACAAAAGGCACAAATGACACAGACATTATAAATGACAATGATTTCACAACAGGCGCAGAAGACAGACATTATAAACAACAATAATGTCACAATAGTCATAGACGACACAGACATGGTAAATTAAAATAATGTCACAACAGACACAGACGATACAGACAGTATAAATGACAAGGATGTCACAATAGAGACAGACGACAAAGACGTCACAGACATTACAAATGACTATGATGTCACAATAGACCTACTCAACACGTATTATAAATGATAATTATGTAACAATAGACACATACGATACAGATGACAGAGACTACAAACACATTATAAATGACAGTGATGTCAAACTAGACAGAGACGACACAGACAAAACAGAGATTATAAAAGACAGTGATGTCAAAATTGACACAGACGACACAGATGACAGAGATGACATACGACAAAGACATTATAAAATGACAAAGGTGTCACAATAGAAACATGACCCAGATGACGCAGATGACTCAGACTTTATAAATAACGATGATGTCACAATAGACACAGACGACAAAGACGACACAGATGACACAGAAGGAAAAGTCATTATAAATGACAATGAAGTCATAATAGACAAAGACAACACAGACGACACAAACATTATATATGATAAAGATGTCAAAATAGACACAGACGACAGAGACGACAAAGATGACAAAGACATTATTAATGAAAATGTTGTCACAATAGATACAGACGACAGACAACAAAGACATTATAAACAACAATGATGTCACAATAGACAGAGATGACACAGACGACACAGACAATAGAAATGACAATGATGTCACAATAGACACAGACACACATATATTATTAATGACATCGACGTCACAATAGACACAAACCTCAGAGACAACACAGACCACACAGACATTATAAATGAAAATGATGTCAAAATACACACAGACGACAGATGACATTAACGACAATGATGACAGAGACGACACAGACATTACAAATTAAAATGTTGACACAATAGACACAGACGACACAGACGTTATAAATCATAGAATCATAGAATAACCAGGTTTGAAGAGACCCACCGGATCATCAAGCCCAACCTTGAAAGTTGGCAGTTAAGGCACCCAGAGTGTGTTTAAATATTTTCATTTATTCGTTTCCTTTTCTTTCCGCCTTTTTTCTGTCATGAACTGAGAAAAAAATATCTGATATATAAATGCGCAAGAAAAGAAAAATAATCATGGCACGTTCACAGGGCAGGTGGAGACCATCAATCCGAAAAAAATTATAAACTATAAAACCAATGGTATAGGACTCACATGCATCCTGCTTCCCTTACTTAAATGACAATGATGTCACAACACACACAAACAACACAGACATTATAAATGACAATAATGTCAAAATACACACAGAAGACAGAGACGACACGGACATTATAAATGACAATGATGTCAAGATAGACCCAGACAGCACAGACGACACCGACATTATAAATGACAATGATGTCACCGCAGACGGAGACGACACAGACATTATAAATGACAATGATTTCACCATAGACACAGACGACACAGTAGACACAGACGACACTGACATTATAAATGACAATGAAGTCACCATAGACACAGACGACACAAACGACACAGATGACAAACATGATAAATGACAGTGATGTCACAATAGAAACAGATGACAAAGACATTACAAATGATAGTTTTTTCACAATAGGCACAGACGACAGAGACAACACAGACGACACACATGATAATGTACAATGATGTCACAATAGACACAGAAGACACAGACTACAAAGACAGCATATATGAAAATGATGTCACTTTAGACCCAGACAACAGACGACTCTGACGTTATGACAATGAAGTCACAATAAACACAGACGACACAGAAGACACAGACATTAGAAATGAAAAGGATGTCACAATAAAGACAGACAATAGAGATGAAAATGATATTATATATGACAACGATGTCACAATAAACACAGACGAGACATAAGACAGAGACATTATAAATGAAAATGACGTCACCATAGACAATGACGAGACAGATGACAGAAACGACAGAGACGTTAAAGACACTATAAATGTCAACGATATCAAAATAGACACAGAGGACATAGACATTATAAATGACAATGAATTCAAAATAGACACAGACAACATAGACATTATAAATCAAAGTGATGTCACAATAGACACAGACGACACAGACATAATAAATGACAATGATGTCACAATAGACACAGACGGCACAGACCACACAGACAACACATACGACAGAGACATTATAAATGACAAAGATGTCACAATAGAAACAGAGGACACAGACATTACAAAAGACAATGATGTCACAATAGACACAGACGACACAGACATTATAAATGAAAATGACGTCACACTAGACACAGACAACACAGACGACACTCACGTTAAAAATGACAATGAGGTCACAATAAACACAGACGACACATACAACACAGACATTATATATGACAATGATGTCACAATAGACACAGACGACACAGATGACAGAGGACAGAGACGAGATATGCAAGAAAGACATTGTTAAAGAAAAAGTAATCACAATAGGAACAGACGTCACAGACGATACAAACATTAAAAATGACAATGATGTCACAATAAACACAGACAACAAAGACATTATAAATGACAATTATATCACAATAGACACAGACGATTCAGATGACACAGACGACACAGATATTATAAATTTCAATTATGTCACAATAGACAGAGATGACGCAGACAACACAGACATTATTAATTACACTGATGTCACAATAGACACAGACATTAAAAATGAAAATGATGTCACAATAGACATAGACGAGAGATGAAGCAGAAGACAAAGACGACACAGAAATTATAATGACAATGATGTCACAATAGACACAGACAACACAGATGACCCAGAAAACACAGACGACACAGACATTATAAATGACAATGATGTCACAATATACACAGACGACACAGAAGACACAGATATTATAAATGACAAAGATGTCACAATAGTCTCAGACAACAGAGACAATAGAGAGGAAACTGATGACACAGATATTATAAATGGCAGTGATGTCACAATAGACCCAGACAAGACAGACGAAACAGACAATATAAATGACAGTGATGTCACAATAGACACAGACGACACAGACGACAAAGAACTTATTAATGAAAATGATGTCAAAGTAGACACAGACGACACAGACTTTAAAAATTACAATGATGTGGAAATAGACACTGAAGACACAGACATTATAAATGACAACAATGTCTCAATAGACACAGACGACACAGATGACACGGATGTTGTAAATGAATATGATGTCACAATAGACACAGACGTCACAGACATTGTAAATGAAAATAATGTCACAACAGACAAACACGACACAGACATAAATGAAAATGATCTCACAATAAACACAGACTACACAGAAATTATAAATGAGAATGAGGTCACAACTGACACAGACGACACGGACATTATAAATGACAATGATGTCACAATAAACACAGACGACACACCAGTTACAGACATTATAAATGACAATGATGTCACAATAGACTCTGACGACAGAGACAACACAGATTTATAAATGAAAAAGTTGGCACTATATACTTAGATGACAAAGACTACACAGAAGAAACAGACATTATAAATGGCAATGATGTCACAATAGACACAGACGACAACGACATTATAAATGACAATATATTCTCAATAGGAAGAGACGACACAGACATTATAAATAACAATGATGTCACAATAGACACAGACAACACTGACGACAGACATAATACATGATAATTATGTCACAAAATACACAGACGACACATACAACAAGACATTATAAATGAAAATGATGTGACAATATACACAGACGACACAAATGACACAGACGACAGATGACAAAACGACACAGGCATTATAAATGATAATGATGTCACAATAGACACACACGACAGACATTATAAATGACAATGATGTCACAATAGATACAGATGTCACAGACAAAAAGACGACACAGATATTTTATATGACAATGATGTCTCAATAGACAGAGACGACACAGACAACAAAGGCATTATAAATTACACTGATGTAACAATAGACACAGATGTCAAAGACCACACAGACGATACAGATGACACCGAGGACACAGACATTTTAAATAAAAATGATGTCACAATAGACACAGATGGCACAGAAGACACAGACGTAAAAACATTATAAATGACAGTGATGTCACAGTAGACAGACGACAGAGAACACACAGAAGACTGACGCATTATTTATGACAATGATGTCACAATAGACACTGATGACGCAGACGACACAGACGACAAAGAATTATTAATGAAAATGATGTCACAATAGACACAGACGAGAGATGAAGCAGAAGACAAAGACGACACAGAAATCATAATGACAATGATGTCACAATAGACACAGACAACACAGATGACCCAGAAAACACAGACGACACAGACATTATAAGTGACAACGATGTCACAATAGACACAGACGACACACATCACACTGACTTTATAAATGACAATGATGTCACAACAGACACAGAGGACACAGACATTATGAGTGACAATGATATCACAATAGACACAGACGAGAAATGAGATAGACGACACAGAAGACAGAGACATTATAAATGACAATGATGTCACAATATACGCAGATGAAACAGGTGACACAGACGACACAAAAGACAAAGACATTATATATGACAATGATGTCACAATAGACAAAAATGACAGAGACAACACAGAGGACAGAGACGACAGATGCAACAAAGACATTATAAATGAAAACGATGTCACAATAAACACAAACGACACAGATAACACATGACATGGACATAATAAATGAAAATGAGGTCAAAATAGACACAGATGACACAGACGGCACAGACACTAGAAATGAAAATGATGTCACAATAGACACAGACGACACAGACGTTATAAACGACAAAGAAGTCAAAATAGACAGAGACGACACAGACTACATAGACATTATAAATGAAAATGAAGTCACAATAAACACATATGAGAGATGACATTAATGACAAAGACGACAGTGATGACACAGACATTAGAAATGAAAATGATGTCACAATACACATAGATGACACAGACGACACAGATGTTATAAATGAAAATGATATTAATATAGACACAGACAAGAGACCACAGAGACGACACAGATGTTATAAATGAAAATTATATTAATATAGACACAGACAAGAGACCACAGAGACGACACAGGCATTATAAATCATAGAATCATAGAATAACCTGGTTGGAAGAGGACCACCGGGTCATCGAGCCCAACCTTTAAAGTTGGCAGTTAAGGAACGCAGAGTGTGTTTAAATATTTTCATTTATTCGTTTCCTTTTCTTTCCCCCTTTTTTCTCTCAACAACTGAGAAAAATATATCTGATACATAAATGGACAAGATCAGATAAATAATTATGGCACTTTCACAGGGCATGTGGAGGCCATCAAACAGACAAAAATATCTACTATAAAATCAAAGGTATAGGACTTACATGCATCCTGCTTCCCTTACTTAAAAGACAATGATGTCACCACAGACGCAGACGACACAGAGCACACAGACAACACAGATGACGAAGATATAATAAACTACAATGATGTAACAATAGGCACAGAAGACACAGACATTATAAATGAAAATTATCTCACAATAGACACAGATGACATATACGACACAGACGAATAAGACATTAGAAATTACAATGATGTCACAATATACACAGATGACGTAGACAACACAGAGGACAGACGACAGATGCAACAAAGGCATTATAAATGATAATGATGTCACAATAGACACAGACGACACAGACTACATAGACGACAAGAAGACACAGACGACAAAGACATTGTAAAGACAATGATGTCACAATAGAAACAGATGACATATAATAAATGACAATGATGTCAAAATAGACGCTGATGACATAGAATACACAGACGACAGAGACATAATTTACGACAATGATGTCACAATAGGAACTGAAGACACAGACAACAAATACTTTATAAATGACAATGTTGTCACAATAGACACAAACGACACAGATGACACAGAGGTCAGTGACGAGACATGCAACATAGACATTATAAATGACCATGATGTAACAATAGACAGAGACAACACAGACGACACAGACATTAGAAATGACAAAGATGTCACAATTGACACATACGTCAGAGACAACACAGACGACACAGACATTAGAAATGAAAATGATGTCAAAATACACACAGACGACAGATGACATTACTGACAAAGATGAAAGAGACGACACAGACATTACAAATTAAAATGTTGACACAATAGACACAGACAACAAAGACGAAACAGATGTTATAAATGAAATCCATGTCACATAAGACACAGATGTCACAGACGATACAGATGACACAGACGACACAGATATAAATGAAAATGATGTCAAAATAAACACACACGAGAGACCACACAGAAGACACAGACTTTATAAATCATAGAATCATAGAATAACCAGGTCTGAAGAGACCCACCGGGTCATCAAGCCCAACCTTGAAAGTTGGCAGTTAAGGCACCCAGAGTGTGTTTAAATATTTTCATTTATTCGTTTCATATTTCTTTCCCCCTTTTTTGTCTCAAGGACTGAGAAAAATGTATCTGATATATAAATGTGCAAGAAAAGAAATATAATCATGGCACGTTCACAGGGCAGGTGGAAATCATCAATCCAAAAAAAATTATAAACTATAAAACCAATTGTATAGGACTTACATACATCCTGCTTCCCTTACTTAAATGACAATGATGTCAAAACACACACAAATGACACAGACATTATAAATGACAATGATGTCAAGAAAGACTCAGACAGCACAGACGACACCAACATTATAAATGACAATGATGCCACCGCAGACGGAGACGACTCAGAGCACACAGACGACAAAGACATAAGAAATTAAAATGATGTTACGATAGACACAGAAGACATGGACATTATAAATGTCAATGATGTCACAACAGACAAAGACGACTCAGACAAGACAGACATTATAAATGACAATGATGTCACAATAGACACAGACGACTCAGACAAGACAGACATTATAAATGACAATGATGTCACAAGAGACACAGACGACACAGATGACACAGTGGACAGAGATGACATATGCAACAAAGACATTATTAAAGAAAATGATGTCACAATAGACATATATGAAAGAGATGACACAGTCACTATAAATGACAATGATGTCACAATAGACATAGATGAAAGAGATGACACAGTTACTATAAATGACAATGATGACATAATAGACCAGAAGACACAGACGACAAAGACATTATAAATGACAATGATGCCACAATAGACACAGATGAGACAGACAACAAAGAGGACAGAGACAAAATATGCAAAAAAGACCTTATTAAAGAAAATTGTGTCATAATAGACACAGACGACACATACATTATAAATGAAAATGATGTCACAATAGACAGAGTTGAAGAAAAATTTATAAGTGAAAATTATGTCACAATTGATACAGACGACAAAGACGACTGAGACATTATAAATGAAAATGATGTCGCAATAGACACAGACGACACAGACATAAATGAAAATGACTTCACAATAGACACACACGACAGAGACGAAACAGACAATACTGACGACACAGATATTATAAATGACAATGATGTCACAATTGACACAGAGGACACAGACATTATAAAAGACAATGATGTCACACTAGACACAGACAACACAGACGACACTCATGTTAAAAATGACAATGATGTCACAATAAACACAGACGACACAGAGGACAGAGACGAGGTATGCAAGAAAGACATTGTTAAAGAATAATTTATCACAATAGAAACAGACTTCACAGACGACACATACATTACAAATGAAAATGATGTCACAATAGACACAGACGACAAAGACATTATAAATGAAAACTATATCACAATAGACAGACGATTCAGATGACACAGACGACAGAGATATTATAAATTTCAATTATGTCACAATAGACAGAGAAGACGCAGATGATGTCACAATAGACACAGATGACACAGACATTAAAAATGAAAAAGACGTCACAATAGACACAGATTAGAGAGTCAGTATAAATGACAATGTCATCACAATAGACACAGATGACATAGACATTATAAATGACAATGATGTCACAATAGACACAGACGACACAGAAGACACATATATTATAAATGACAAGGATGTCACAATAGACTCAGACGACAGAGACAATAGAGGGAAAACAGACGACACCGATATTATAAATGGCAGTGATATCACAATAGACCCATACAAGACAGACGAAACAGACAATATAAATTACAATGATGTCACAATAGAGAGAGACGACACAGACATTATAAATGACAATTGTGTCACGATAGATACAGACAACACAGAAGACACAGATGACACAGAAGACACAGACATTATAAATGACAATGATGTCACAATAAACGCAGACGACACACAAGATAAAGACATTATAAATGACAATGATGTCAAAAGGGACACAGACGACACAGACAATATAAATGACAAGAATGTCACAATAGACTCAGATGACAGAGACAATACAGAGGAAACAGACAACACAGATATTATAAATAGCATTGATGTCACAATAGACCCAGACAAGACAGACGACACAGACAATATAAATTACAATGATGTCACAATAGAGAGAGACGACACAGACATTATAAATGACAATTGTGTCACAATAGATACAGACAACACAGATGACACTGATGTTATAACATAAAATTATATCAAGGTAGACACCGAAGACACAGACATTATAAATGGCAATGATTTCACAATAGACACAGATGACACAGAGGACACAGACCCTACAAATAAATATGATGTCACAATAGACATAGACGACAGATGTTATAAATGAAAATTATGTCAAAATAGACAAAGACGAAACAGACGACACAGTCATTATAAATGACGATGATTTCACAATAGACACAGACAACAGAGATGACACAGAAAATACAAACGGCAGATGACAGAGACATCATAAATGACAATGATGTCACAATAGACACAGACGACACAGACATTATAATTGACAATTATGTCACAATATACACAGATGACAAAGATGACAGTCATTTATAATGTCTGTCTTCTATGATATCTTAATAGACTCTGATGACACAGACACACATATTATAAATGAAATATATGTAGCAATAGACACAGACCACACAGATGAGAAAGACGACACAGACATTATAAATTAAAATGATGTCACAAAAGACACAGATGAAACAGACAGTACAAATGATAATGATGTCACAATAGACACAGATGACACATACTACACAATCTTCATTAATGACAATGACATCACAAGAGACACAGACGATACAGATGACACAGACGACATAGACATAATAAATGAAAATAATGTCACAATAGCCTCAGATGACACAGACTACACAGACATTATAAATGATAATGATGTCACAATAGAGACAGACCACACAGACCACAAAGACATTATAAATGACGATGTCACAATAGACAGAAGACACAGACATTATAAATGAGAATGATGTCACAATAGACACAGACGACAACGACTACACAGACTGTGTAAATTACGATGTCACAATAGACACATACGACAGAGACGATACAGACGTTATAAATGACAACAATTTTACAATAGACACAGATGATACAGAAGACAAAGACATTATAAATGACAATGTTGTCACAATAGACACAGATGACACAGACAAGACAGACTTTGTAAATGACAGTGATTTCACAATAGGCACAGAAATTACAGACGACACAGGTGTCATAAATGGCAATGATGTCACAATAAACAGAGATGACACAGTATAAATGAAAATGATATCACAGATGACACAGATGACCCTGATGACACAAACGACACAGGCATTTTAAATAACATTGATGTCACATTAGACAAATATGACACAGACCACACGGACAATATAAATGAGAATGATGTCACAATAGACACAAACGACACAGATGACAAGATATTATACATGACAATGATATCACAATAGAAACAGATGAAACAGAACACACAGACATTAAAAATGACAATGATGTCAAAGTAGGCAAAGATGACACAGACATTATAGATGAAAATTGTTTCAAAATACACACAGACGACACAGAAGACACACATTATAAATGAAAATGATGTCACAATATAAAGAGGTGACACAGACATAAATGACAATGATGTCAAAACATACACAGATGACAGAGATATTATAAATGACAATGATGTCACGATAGACACAGACGACAAAGAAGACACAGACGACAAAGAAGACACAGACGACAAAGAAGAAACAGACATAAAAGAAAATTATGTCACAACAGAGACGACACAAATGACGGACATTATAAATGACAACGATGTCACAAAACACAGACGACACAGATATTATAAATGACAACTATGTCAAAATAGACACAGACGACACAGACTTTATAAGTGACAATGATGTTACAATAGATACAGACGACAGAGACAACACAGATATTATTAATGAAAGCAATGTCACAATAGAGAGACAACACAGACGACAGAGACATTACAAATGACAATGATGTCACAATAGAAACAGAGGTCACAGACGACCCAGACTATACAGACGACAAAGAAGACGCCCACATTATAAATGAAAAAGATGCCGAAATAGATACAGAAGACCCAGACAACACAGACGACACAGACGTTATAAATGACAATGTTTTCACAATAGACACAGATGACTCAGCCATACCGACGACACAGATATTATTGACAATGATATCACAACAGACACAGACGACACAGAAAAAAAAGACATTATAAATGACAGTGATGTCACAAAAGACACAGACGACACAGACAAAATAAATGACAATGATGTCACAATTGACACAGATGACACAGACAAAACAGACTACTCAGGCATTATATATGAAAAATATGTCAAAGTAAACACAGACCACAAAGACGAGACAGACGACACAGACATTATAAATTAAAATGATGTCACAATAGACAGAGACAACACACACTACACAATCATCATTAATGACAATGATATCACAAGAGACACAGACGACACAGATTACACAGGCTACACAGATGACACAGACATTATAAATGACAATGAGGTCACAATATACAAAGACGACACAAAAGACAGACATAATTAACGAAAATGATGTTACTATAGGCAGAGACAACACAAATGTTATAAATGAAAATGATATCACAATAGACACAGACTACACAGATATTATAAATTACAAGTATGTCACGATACACGCAGAAGACACAGACATTATAAATTACAATGATGTCACAATAGACACAGACAACACAGACTGTATAAATGACAAGGATGTCACAAAAGACAGAGGACACAGACTACACAGACACTATAAATGACAATGATGTCACAGTAGACACAGATGACACCAACAACACAGACATTTTTAAATACAATGAAATCACAATAGACACCGACAAAACAAAAGACACAGATATTATAAATGACAATTATTTCAAAATAGACACAGAAGCAACAGACACCTCAGATAACACAGATGACTCAGACAACACAGACTTTATAAATTACAATGATGTCACAATAAACACAGACAAAAAAGACGACACAATCTACACAGAAAAAAAGACATACAGATTATGAATGACAATGAAGTCACAATAGACACAGATGACAGACACGACACAGAAGACAGAAACGACACAGACATTATAAATGAAAATGATGTCACAATAGACACAGATGAAACAGACATGATAAATGACAATGATGTCACAATAGACACAAACAACACAGAAGACACATTAAAACTGAAAATAATGTCACAATATACAAAGACGACAGAGATGGCAAAGACATTATAAATGACAATTATGTAACAATAGACACAGAAAACACAGACATTATAAGTAACATGGATGGCACAATAGACACAGAAGTCACAGAGGACGCAGAAATTATAAATGACATGGATTTCAAAATAAACACAGACAACACAGAGGACACAGAGGACATAGATGTTACAAATGAAAATGATACCAAAATAAAAACAGATGAAAAAGACGACACAGACGACAAAGACTTTATAAACGAAAATGATGTCACAATAAACACAGACGACACAGACGACCCAGACATTATAAATTACAATGATGTCAAAATAGACAGAGATGAAACAGACATTATAAATGACAATGATGTCAAAATAGGCACAGACGACAATGAAGACACACATAAAAAATGACAATGATGTCACAATATAAACAGACGACAGAGACGGCATAGACATTATAGATGACAATTACGTAACAATAGACACAGAAGATACAGACGACACAGACATTTTTAATGACAATGATGTCACAAATATACAGAGAAAACACAGACGACACAGACATTATAAATGACAAGGATTTCAAAATAGACACAGACGCCAGAGACGACAGACAACACAGATAACTCAGATGACACAGACATTATAAATGAAAATGATGTCACAATAGACACAGAAGACACAAACGATACAGACGACAGGGACATGAATGACAGTGATGTCACAACAGACACATACAACACAGAGGACACAGATATTAAAAATTAAAATGATGTCACAATAGACACAGACGACACAGACATTTTAAATGACAATGATGTCACCATAGACTATCATGACACAGACGCCACAGACATTACTAATGACAATGATGTCACAATAGACACAGAATACACAGATGACAAAGACATTATAAATGACTATGATGTCGCAATAGAGAAAGACCACACAGATGATACAGTCATTATAAATAACATAGATGTCACAATAGAAAAAGACAACACAGCCGACACAGACAACACAGATGACACAGACATTATTAATGAAAATGATGTCAAAATAGAGACAGACGACACAGATGACACAGACACTACAAATGACAATTATGTCACAATAGACACAGACGACACTGTCGACAGATACAACACAGACTTTCTAAATGATAATGATGTCACAATAGACACAGCAGAGAACACAGTTTTAAAAGACAAGAGAGATTATAAATGACACGGATTTCACAATGGACTCCGACGATACAAACGACACAGATATTATAAATAAGATATCAAAACAGACAAAGACGACACAGACATAATCAATGAAGATGATGTCACAATAGACACAGATGACACAGACATTAAAAATTAGCATGATGTCACAATAAGCACAGACAACAGAGACCACACAGATATTATATATGACGATGTCACAGTAGACACAGACAACACAGACACTATAAATGAACATGATGTCACAATAGGCACAGACAACTCAGAAAACAGAATTTAGAAATGACAATGAAGTCACAATAGACAAATATCATACAAACGACAGAGACGACACAGACATTATATATTAGAATTATGTCACAATAGAATCAGATGACACAGACCATACAGACATTATTAATGACAATGATGTCACAATAGACACAGACGACACAAAGGACAGACATAATAAATGACAATTATATCAAAATAGACACAGAAGACAGACGACACTGATGAATCAGACGACACATATTATAAATGAAAATGATGTCACAATAAACAAAGATGAAACAGACAACACAGACATTAAAAATTACAATGATGTCACAATAAACAAAGATGACACAGACGACCCAGACATTATAAATTACAGTGATGTCAAAATAGACACAGAGGAAACAGATATTATATATGACAAGGATGTCACAATAGACACAGACAGTACAGACGACACAGTTGTAAAAGACAAGAGAGACATTATAAATGACAATGATTTCAGAATAGACTCCGACGATACAAACGACACAGATATTATAAATTACACTTATGTTATAATAGACAGCGATGACACAGACGGCAGAGTTGTTATAAATGACAATGATGTCCCAATACACACAGACGACACAGACGAGACAGATGACAAAAACATGATAAATGACGATGTCACAATAGACAGATGACACCGAAGACACTGACATTATAAATGACAATGATGTCACGATAGACACAGACGACACAGACACTTCTAAATATCGATGTCACAATGGACACAGATGACACAGATATTATAAATGAAAATGATATCTCAGTAGACACAGACGATACAGAAGACACAGACATTATAAAAAACAATGTTGTCAAAATAGACACAAACAATACAGACATTATTTATGACAATGATGTCACAATATACAAAGACGACACAAACGACACAGACATGATTAATGAAAATGATGTTACTACAGAGACATACATTAAAAACGAAAATAATGTCACTATAGACACAGACGACAGAAACGACACAGAAGACAAAACCATTATAAATGACAACGATTTCAAAGTAGACAAAGACGACACACACGACAGAGACATTATAAATGACAATGATGTCACAGTAGACACAGACCACACTGACGACTCAGATGACACAGACGACACAGACATTATAGGTGACAATGATGTCACAATAAACCGACTACACAGACATTATAAGTGACAATGGTGTCACAATTAACCGATGACACCGACATTATAAGTGACAATGATGTCACAATATACACGGACGACACAGACATTATAAGAAACGATGTCACAATCGACAGACAACACAGACATAATAAATGACAATGAGGTCACTATGTACACAGACGACACAGATGACAGACGACACAGACTTTCTAAATGACAATGATGTCACTATAGACACAGACGACAGACACGAAAATGGCAACACAGACATTATAAATGACAATGATTTCACAAAAGATACAGACGACACAGACACGAAAATGACAACACAGACATTATAAATGACGATGTCAAAATAGACACACGACACTCACGACACTCACTATATATGAGAATGATGTCACAATAGGCACAGACAGACACGAAAATGACAACACAGACATTATAAATGACGATGTCAAAATAGACACACGACACGACACTCACTATATATGAGAATGATGTCACAATAGGCACAGACAGACACGAAAATGACGACTCATACAACACAGACATTATAAATGACAGTGATTTCACAATAGAGACAGATGACACAGACACGAGAATGATGACAGAGACAACACAGACATTAAAAATGACAATGATGTCAAAATAGGCACACACGACACACACCATATATAACAATGATGTCACAATAGACACAGATGACACAAACATCATAAATGACAACGATGCTCATTGCATCTTGAAAGACAAAAAATAAAACCCAAACAAAATTACTAGCTGGCGTTTGTAGGTAATGTAGGTACAAGTCATATCTAACTGTTGACTCGGCAGCCAACCCACCTGGCTATGGGAATCTACCCCCAGTTCAATTGTCACCCCTTGCTGCCAGACCCAATGCCTCTGCACCTGTAGAACTCAACATTCAATAACTTACCCCCAGACTCGATAGTAACTAAACAATTCCACACACTGTTTTGATTCAGGAATACCAACCCTTCTTCACACAACAGCCAGGCAGAAAAAAAAAAGATAAAATCAAATCTTAACAACCATACACACCAGATTTATTGCCCCAAGAATTTAAACTGCTCTACCGACACTCCAACGTCAGATCTGAGATGGCTTTGGTCATTCCCTCTGTGGCTGCATAACCGACCAGAGTCTAGAGATGACACGTGGATCAAATGCAAAGATGACATCAAGACCTGCAGAAGATTTAAGACACAGCAGAGTCTACACAATCTAAACAACAAGACAGATATAGGCTGGAACTGCCCTGCCTGGTACACGCTAGCTTGGGGCTGAAAATTAAACCCCTCTCCAAACGTGTAACAAGGTGCACTCTTCCTGCACAACCCTCTACCCTATGCTAAATCCCTTCCCTGCCATTCTCAACATTCTGCCCTCTTCCCAGACCAAAACCACAGCCCCCTTAACTTTCTGAGGACCGAGGGCCTGAAGATATCCTTGGCAGAAAAAACCCAAACTGCATCAACTATCTGGAAAAATCCTGCACTCTCACATTGTCCTGGACAATAATCTGCAAAAAAAAAAAAAAAAAAAACATACAGAAAACACAGTGCATAGTCAGCATCACACTGCTCACTGCCAACATCTTGTACTACACCCACTGCAAAACTGCCAAGGCATTCTGCTCACCTATTTGATGCCAATTCAAACATTGGATGCTGCAGTCATCATCACCTGGGGCACTTCAGGTAGACAGACAGAAAATTTACTATTGCGCTTCTGAGAAATCAGTCCCGTGCTCCATCTCTCTACTCCCCTGTTCACCTCAACTGCTCTTTGCATTCTAAAAGCGGACCACACAGCACCTACAAAACCAAAGGCCAATGCTCAATGGAGTTGCTGCGTACTACAGGGCTCTAACACACCTATTTGAACAACAACCTCCTCACCTCTCAGACCACACATCAGCAAGAAGCTTCACCCCTCTGAGGCTGCATTTGGCACCTGCCACAGAAAAAGCATGCTTTTGTACTACACTAAAGCACAGGCTGCCCCAAGCAACACCTATCTCCACTGCATTACCTTGACTGCTCAGATGCCCGGCTTGCCTCATCTTCTGTGGTTGTGTTGAGGCTTGAGCTCCACCTGGAATATACAAACAGCAAGGATGATTGTAACTTCATTGAAGAAAACCAACACACGGTAACTGATCATACAGCCATGGTTACATTTCCCTACCAACACCACAGCCAACTCACCTCATTATGGCACACTAACTGCACGCAACTCCATCCGTGCCCCTCGGCACACAGGTCAGCCCGCTACGTCTGAAAAACACAACAGCAAAGAAGTCACCCTGACGCTCAGCAACGCCCTAAGAATTCCAAGACTCTACTGCACATTACAGCCAAGCAAAGCTAGTCCACAACCAAACCCAAACATTAATTGCTGCTCCCTTGACATTGAAACCCCTTCGCTACTGCTCCACTGGCTGCTCCCATGCAGTTTTGGTCACCCCCTCTGTGGCTCCAGAGACAAGCAGAAACTACCCTCCTCACCCGCCACACCTAGGGCTGCTAGATCTGCAAATAAGGGATGCCCCTAGACCGCAATGTCTAGGCACGTCAAAACGTTAAGCACACAATCGGGCCACTATACCCCTGCTGACGCTTATCGCCTCCTCTACACACCTGGCAGAGCAGCTCCAACCAGACACAAATACACGCAGAACATCAACACATAAGACCAACGTCGTGAACCGGGAACAAAAGAAAAGTCGCGGCAACAAGGAGGACTCCTGGACCACGCGTGCCAATGGGCAAGGCAATGGACAGGGCTCCGAGGAACAACCTACGGTAGCCCTGGAAAAGCGAAGAACCGTGCATGGTTCCAAAGAGATGGTGCCACAACTGGCAAGATGAACGGGCAAGAAACCCTTTTAAAGTCCTAAACATGCAGAGGATGGACGGAACAAGTCCCAGAACAGGGATCCAGGAAAACAGAAGACTAACTATCCCGGATGGCGAGGCAGGCTGCAAGGCTGCAGCAGAAGACAGCTGACCGGATGCTTCCAAAACACAAGAGCGATCCACACTTTAGAAATGCAAAGAAAGAAAAGCAGTGCCCCATCGACACTGCCTTGATGAGTACGAGCATTTGGGACCCTAGACATGGCACCCAAGGCACGCCCGCCATGCCCTGAGCACAAAAGACAACATCAAGACCTGCAGAAAATTTCAGACATGGCACGGTGACTACACAAACTAGACAACAACAGATACAGGCTGGAACTGCCCTGCCCATGCAGGGTTTGAGCTGAGAAGTGGGCCCCTCTGCCTTCACCTGCCCAAAGACGACTCTCCTTCCACAGCCTAGGCTACCTTCCAAACCCCTCCCTGCTAGCCCCATCCCACCTCCCGCTTCCCAACTCCGGTCTCTCAATTTAGCTTTCAGAGGGCCACGAATGAAGCTGTCCTTGGACAAAGCAGCTCAAATCACATCAGCTAACAGAAATAATCCTGCAGTCACTGCGTTCCTCTTCAGCATCTGCAAGAAAAATGAACAGAAAAACACAGTGCCAAAACACGAGAACGATCCCGGCTTCAGGAGCACGATGCAAGAAAAGCAGTGCCCAATCAACAGTGCATTGATGAGTACGAGCATTCAGGACCCTAGATATGGTGCTCGAGGCATGTCCGGCATGCTGTAAAGGATCCCTCATTACAACGGGATGTGGCCAAAACCAGGAGGATGTACGTGAAAGGATCACCTTTTAAATGACTAAAGGCACAAGATGCATGGAAGAAGTCTCAGGTCAACAGGGATCCTTGAAAATATATGACTAGCGATTGTGGCTGCCAACACAGGCTGCAAGGCCACGGGAAAAGATGGCTGACTAGAAACTTGGAAAATGTGAAGCCAATCCACACTTAGGTTATGATGCAAGAAGAACAGTGCCTAATTGGTATTGTACCCATGAGTACAGGCATTCAAGACCCTCGAGATGCTGCTCAAGTCATATGCTGCATTCCTTTAAAGCAAAGGGGACATAAAGGCTTAAGAAACGTAAAAGAGAAACAGAATATAAAGCACACAGCACAGACAAGCTGGAACGGCCCTGCCTGGAACATGCTAGCTTTGGGCTGAGAAGTAACACCCTCCAGCTCTCCCTGCCCAAAGGGGACACTTCCCGCACAGCCCTCTCCCCTAGGCTACTTTTAAAACCCCTCCCTGCCATCCCCAGCCTTCTCCCCTCTGTCATACCCCACCCCTGCCCCCGTCCCTCAACTTAGCTTTCAGACCACCAGGAGGCTTCCTCAGCAGAAAAAATACTCCAAGAGCATCAGCTTCCTGGAATGATCCTACAGTTGCCAGGATCCACTTTGCAATCTACAAGAAAACTAAAATAGTGCCAACAGCCAGCATTGCACTGATCAATGTCACCACCTTACATGACAACTTGCTCTGCCTAACTGCCATGTTCTTCCACTCACTTGCTCCACAGCAGTTCTTCTGTCAGATGCTGCAGCTGTTATCACTCAGGGTAATTAAGTTAAGAGAATTACTCACACCTGTGAGAAGTCTGCCCCATGCTCCTTCTCCCTACTACCCAGCTCATCTCAAATGCTCTTCCCATTCCCAAGGTGGCCCACACAGTGCCTGCCAAACCAAAAGTAAATACTATGTTGCCAAATAAGACTTTGCTCTTCTAGACATACTCAACTTCCTCCTCACCATCAGCCCCACAATGATGAGAATAAGCCTGACTACCTCACCAGCACCCCAAAATTCTCTGCTATCTGCTTACCTCTCCTCCTCACCGCTTAAGTTGTAGGACCAGTAGTGGTGATACCCAGGACAAAAGAAAGATGAGCCACGGAAATCCACATTTTAGGAAGTAACCAAACTTTAGTCGTAGGAGTGAACAAGAAGAACTTGAAAAAAATATTCTTATCAAACCCCAGTAAAGATTATTAACACAGAAGACATAAAAACACAGGACACTCACCACACAGCAATGGAGACTGGAATTACAGAGGCAGTCAGCCAATGAAAAACTCGCAACAGTGGGATTGACTACTCTAAGACCTAAATTGGAAACTCAATGACCGTAAAAAAACACAATGGATTAACAGGGACAAGGTAACAACTGCTGTAAGCAATAATCTAGCAAACCTCACTGGTAAGTTCAGGAAAAATCTAAAACGCTACTAAATAAGGGAGGCTTGCGTGCCCACAGACCAGATGAAGAAGAGTTGCTCAGCTGCTAACTGTTATGAGCCAAAACAATATCCAATCTCTTCCCTGAGAAATTAAAGGGAAACAAGCGGCAGAATCCTGCACTGTAGATAGGCAGCGAGTCCATACCTTGAAGTAGCAAGGTCTCTGATATTCATAGGATCACCAGGTTGGAAAAGACCCATTGGATCATTGAGTCCAACAATTCTTATCAATCACTAAACAATGCCCCTCACCATCTCATCCACCCATCCTTTAAACACCTCCAGGGAAGGTGACTCTACCACCTCCTTGGGCAGCCTTTGCCCATCCCCAATAACCCTTTCAGTGAAATATTTTTTCCTGATGTACTGCCTGAAGCTTCCTTGGCAGAGCTTAAGGCTATTCCCTCTTGTCCTGTCCCCTGTCCCTTGGGAGAGGTGACCAGCTCCCTCCTCTCCACAACCTCCTTTCAGGTAGCTGCAGAGAGCAATGAGGTCTCCCCTCAGCCTCTTCTTCTCCAGGCTAAACACCCCCAGCTCTCTCAGCCGCTCCTCATAAGGCTTGTTCACCAGCCCCTTCACCAGCTACATTACTCTTCTCTGGACATTCAGATGGATGGAGACAGGATGCACGCAAAGAAGTTAGATGAGGAACACAATAAGTAAAAGGTATAAGGGAGCAGAGATCTCCAAGCCCTAGAGATTACATTTCTTAGGATAACTAATACTTTTCAACTTGTGTCTCAACCTCATCATTACCTCATTGGCTACAGAGAGACTAGAACAACAGACACCTGAATGGCACTTGCATCTGACCACCAAACTGACCCAAGAAAGACTGATGAACCCATCTCCCTTTCCCCAAACCATTAAAGCCCTTTTCTACCCCTGAAGTATCAGAGAAGGAACCCGGCTCCTGCTTAACAGCACCTGCCCTATATTTTAACCCCCCTGACCCTTCTGTGTTGCTATTCCCTGGGAGCTGTGCTCCTGAGCCCTTCCCAGGGCTCCCCTGGCCCCTTCTATCTTCCACCAACCCACAGACTCTACTTCCTACCCTAGGCCAACAAACTTCATTCCAGATTATTATCACCCACGAGGTGCCCATTACAAACTGCAGAGCCCCTAGGACCAATACATCATGCCACACAGAATGAGGAACAACAACAAATCATCCCATAACCAAAAACTTGAGGCAAAGCACCCAGAAAAAAAATACAAAGAAGGATACCAAAAACATCTTGCCCCCTCCAACACCCAATCAAAAATTACTGACAAAAAAGCCCCATAGTTACACCTGTATGTGCTGCTTCACCTGGACTCTTCCAAAGCTCATACCTCCAACAGACGCCTCTGCTTCTTTAGAAGAACAAAAAGAAAAAAAAAACTAAAAAAGCCAAAAACCACCACTTACCCAACTAGCTTAATCTGCCTAAAAGCTACAATGAATGGAAACAGCAGCAAAACTCTAATCTCAAGGATAAACCACAACCTAAATGACCTCCAGAGGCAAGGCCTGTGGCTTATATACCCCCTGGGCCTTCCCGCCCACCACCTGTGACTGGGGTGTGGTGAAGCCCTCACAGGTATAAATAGTGCCTGAGGAGGAGCTGTGTTTTATTAACTCTGCCTTACATTCTCAGCTAGAACAACACTACTACATGTCTGAAAGTATCCTTACAAGAAATAACAGTATGCGTGCTGTCACTGCAACATTGCTAGTTGTGACAGTGATGGGACTAGGTAACGAACATTTTAGAGCTGGACTTTTTGGTTCCTTTCATTTATCGTGCTGCTACAATTCCTGTTCCCAGGTATCCCTATACCCCTACTCTTTAATTTTTCTGTGCTCTTTTCTCTCTTTTTTTTTCCCCCCCTAGTCTTCAGTATCTGTTCTCTGCCTATACTATTTTTTTCCTTTTCCATCTTTATCCCAATCTGCGTTCCTCATTCTGTTCCCCCACAATTTCACTGGCTTGATCCTTGTAGCTTGTTCTTTCTCTGCACCTGCAAATGCCTTGCTTTTCTTTCTCTTTCCTTCTTTCTCTATTCCTTTGTATTGCTTACTGTTGCTGTTCCAGCTTTTCCATTCACTCTGAATCTTGACACTCCCCTTTACTTCTCTTGCTGTTTCTGAATTTTTGTGCTAGTCCTTGCTCTTTTTTATAATCCTCTGTCTGTCTGTAGGGCTCCTAGTTCCTCTCAAACAAGTCAGCTCTTTTTTATGTACACACATGGCCTTATAAGAAATGGCTCAGAAACCTGGGGTTGTTTAACCTGGAGAAGTGGAGGCTGAGGGGAGACCTCATTGCTCTATACAACTACAAGGTCTACAAAGAAGGTCGAACAAGGGAAATGAAGGGCAAAGAAGGTGGGAGAAGGGCAAAGAAGGTGGGAGAAGGGCAAAGAAGGTGGGAGAAGGGCAAAGAAGGTGGGAGAAGGGCAAAGAAGGTGGGAGAAGGTTGGAGAAGTTCAAAGAAGTTCGAAGAATATCGGAGAAGGTCAGAGAAGTTAAGAGTAGGTCAGAGAAGGTCAGATTAGGTCGGAGAAGGTCAGAGAATGTCAAAGAAGGTTGGAGAAGTTCAAAGAAGGTCGGAAAAGGTCGAAGGTGGTTGGAGAATTTCAAAGAAGTTCGTAGAATTTCAGAGAAGGTCAAAGAAGGTCAGAGAATTTCGGAGAAGGTCAAAGAAGCTCAGAGAAGGTCAAAGAAGGTTGGAGAAAGATAAAGAAGGTTGGAGAAGATTGGAGAAGGTCGAAGAAGGTAAAAGATGGTCGGAGAAGGTCAAAGAAATTTGAAGAAGGTTGGAGAATTTCGGAGAAGTTAGGAGAAGGTCAGATAAGGTCAAAAAAGCATGGAGAAGGTCGGAGAAAATAAAAGAAGCTTGGAGAAGGTCGCAGAAGGTCAAAGAAGCTTGGAGAAGGCCTAAGAAGGTTGGAGAAAGATAAAGACAGTTGGAGAAGTTCAGAGAAGGTCGGAGAAGGTCAGAGTAGTTCGGAGAAGTTCAAAGGTGGTCAGAGAAGGTCAAAGAGGGTTGGAGAAAGATAAAGAAGCTCAGAAAAGGTCGGAGAAGCTCGGAGAAGGTCAAAGAAAGTTGGAGAAAGATAAAGACGGTTGGAGAAAATGGGAGAAGGTCAGAAAATGTCAAAGAAGGTCGGAAAGGTCAGACAAGGTCGGAGAAGGTGGGAGAACGTCGGAGAAGGTCAGATAAGTTAAAAGAAGGTCGGAGAAGGTCAGAGAAGGTCAGAGAGGATCGGAGAAGGTCAGAGAAGATCAGAGAGGATCGGAGAAGGTCGAAGAAGGTCAGAGAGGGTCAAAGAAGGTCAGAGAGGGTCAAAGAAGTTTGGAGAAGGTCAGAGAAGGTCGCAGAAGGACAAAGGATTAGGAGAAGTTTGGGGAAGGTCAAAGAAGCCAGGAGAAAGTCAAAGAAAGTTGGAGACGTATAAAGAGGGTCAGAGAAGATCAGAGAAGTTCAGAGAAGGTCAAAGATGGTCGGGGAAGTCAGAGTGTGTCTACAGCGACCTCATTGTCGTTTAGAAAGTCTGTGTCGCCTGTGTCTACAGCAACCTCATTGTCGTTTAGAAAGTCTGTGTTGCCTGTGTCTATAGCGACCTCACTGTCATCTGGGTCATCTGTGTCTATAGTGACCTCACTGACATTTAGAAAGTCTGTATCATCTGTGTCTATAGTGACCTCATTGATGTTTAGAAAGTCTGTGTCGTCTGTGTTCACAGCGACCTCATTGAGGTTTAGAAAGTCTGTGTCGCCTGTGTCTACAGCGACCTCACTGTCGTTTAGAAAGTCTGTGTCGTCTGTATCTATAGCGACCTCACTGACGTTTAGAAAGTCTGTGTCGCCTGTGTCTATAGCGACCTCGTTGAGGTTTAGAAAGTCTGGGTCGTCTGTTTCTATAACGATCTCATTGAGGTTTAGAAAGTCTGTGTCATCTGTGTCTACAGCGACCTCATTAAGGTTTAGAAAGTCTGTGTCATCTGTGTCTACAGCGACCTCATTGAGGTTTAGAAAGTCTGTGTCGTCTGTGTCTACAGCGACCTCATTGAGGTTTTGAAAGTCTGGGTCGTCTGTGTCTATCGCGACCTCATTGAGGTTTTGAAAGTCTGGGTCGTCTGTGTCTATCGCGACCTCATTGAGGTTTAGAAAGTCTGTGTCATCTGTGTCTACAGCGACCTCATTGAGCAATTTGGAGAAGGTCAGAGAAGGTCGAAGAAGATCAGAGAAGGTCAAAGAAGGTCGGAAAAGGTCAAAGAAGGTCGGAAAAGGTCAAAGAAGGTCGGAAAAGGTCAAAGAAGGTCAGAGAGGGTCGGAGAAGGTCAGAGAGGGTCGGAGAAGGTCGCAGAAGGACAAAGGATTATGAGAAGTTTGGAGAAGGTCAAAGAAGCCAGGAGAAGGTCAAAGAAAGTTGGAGAAGTATAAAGAGGGTCAGGGAAGATCAGAGAAGTTCAGAGAAGGTCAAAGATGGTCGGGGAAGTCAGAGCGTGTCTACAGCGACCTCATTGTCGTTTAGAAAGTCTGCGTCGCCTGTGTCTACAGCGACCTCATTGTCGTTTAGAAAGTCTCTGTTGCCTGTGTCTACAGCGACCTCACTGTCGTTTAGAAAGTCTGTGTCGCCTGTGTCTAAAGCGACCTCATTGTCGTTTAGAAAGTCTGTGTTGCATGTGTCTATAGCGACCTCACTGTCATCTGTGTCTATAGTGACCTCATTGATGTTTAGGAAGTCTGTGTCGTCTGTGTTCACAGCGACCTCACTGAGGTTTAGAAAGTCTGTGTCGCCTGTGTCTACAGCGACCTCACTGTCGTTTAGAAATTCTGTGTTGTCTGTGTCTACAGCGACCTCATTGAGCAATTCCGAGAAGGTCAGAGAAGGTTGAAGAAGGTCAGAGAAGATGGAAGAAGGTCAAGGAAGGTCGGAGAAGGTCAAGGAAGGTCGGAGAAGGTCAAGGAAGGTCGGAGAAGGTCAAGGAAGGTCGGAGAAGGTCAAGGAAGGTCGGAGAAGGTCAAGGAAGGTCGGAGAAGGTCAAGGAAGGTCGGAGAAGGTCGGAAAAGATCAAAGAGGTTCAGAGAAGGTCAAAGAAGTTTGGAGAAAATCAAAGAAGTTCTAAGAAGGTCAGAGAAGGAAGGAGATATTTGGAGAAAGTCAAAGAATATCGGAAAAGGTCAGAGAAGATTAGAGAAGGTCAAAGAACATCAGAGAAGATCTGAGAAGGTCAAAGAATGTTGGAGAAGGTAAAAGAAGGTCGGAAAATGTCAAAGAAGTTCAGAGAATGTCAAAGAAGTCGGAGAAGTTCAGAGAAGGTCGTAGAAGTTCGTAGAAGGACAGAGAAGGTCGGAGAAGCCAAAGGAAGTTCAGAGAAGGTAGTAGAATTCAGAGAAGTTCGAAATAGATCAGATAATTTTGGAGAAGTTCGGAGAAAGTCAAAGAAGGTGGGAGAAGGGCAAAGACTGGTGGAGAAAGGAGGAGAATATCAGAGAAGGGCAAAGACGGGTGGAGAAGGGCAAAGACGGGCAGAGAAGTGTGGAGAATATACGAGAAGTGCAAAGATGGGCGGAGAAGGGCAATAATGGGTTGAGAAGGGTAACCATGGGCAGAGAAGGTCAAAAAAAGGTGGAGAAGGGTGGAGAATATTGGAGAAGTGCAAAGAAGGGCAAAGACGAGCAGAGAAGGGCAAAGATGGGCGGAGAGGGACGGAGAATATTGGAGAAGTGCAAAGAAGGGCAAAGATGGGAGGAGAAGGACAAAGACGGGCTGAGAAGAGCAAAGATGGTAGGAGAAGGACGGAGTATATCGGAGAAGGGCAAAGATGGGCGGAGAAGGGCAAAGGGGCGGAGAAGGGCAGAGGTTATCGGAGAATTTCAAAGGAGGCAAAGAGGAGCGGAGAAGGGCAAAGAGGGGCGAAGAAGGGCAAAGATAGGCGGAGAAGGGCAGAGAATATCAGAGAAGTGCAAAGATGGGAAAAGACGTACAGAGAAGGGATAAGATGTGCAGAGAAGGGTGGAAAATAATGGAGAAATGCAAAGATGGGCAAAGAGTTTAGGAGAAGGGCAAAGATGGGCGGAGAAGTGTGTACAATATTGGAGAAGTTCAAAGAAAAGCAGAGACGGGCGGAGAAGGGCGGAGACGGGCGGAGAAGGGCAAAGACGGGCGGAGAAGGGCAAAGACGGGTGGAGAATATTGGAGAAGTGCAAAGAAAGACAACGACGGGCGGAGAAGGCCTAAGACGGGCAGAGAAGGGCAAAGAAGTGTGGAGAAGGGCAAAGTTGGGCAGAGAAGTTAAGAAAAGGGCAAAGAAGGGCAAAGACGGGTGGAGAAGGGAGGAGAACATTGGACAAGTGCAAAGAAGGGCAAAGATGGCGGAGAAGGGCAAAGACGGGCGGAGAAGGGCAAAGACGGGCGGATAATATCGGAGAAGTGCAAAGCAGTGCAAAGATGGGAGGAAAAGGGGAAAGGCGGGCTGAGAAGGGCAAAGATGGGAGGAGAAGGACGGAGAATATCGAAGAAGGGCAAAGAGAGGAGGAGAAGGGCAAGGACGGGCGGAGAAGGGCAAGGACGGGCGGAGAAGGGCAAGGACGGGCGGAGAAGGGCAAGGACGGGCGGAGAAGGGCAAGGACGGGTGGAGAAGGGCGGAGATTATTGGAAAAGTTCAAAAGAAGCAAAGACGGGCGGAGAAGGGCAAAGACGGGCGGAGAAGGGCAAAGACGGGCGGAGAAGGGCAAAGACGGGCGGAGAAGGGCAAAGACGGGCGGAGAAGGGCAAAGACGGGCGGAGAAGGGCAAAGACGGGCGGAGAAGGGCAAAGAGGGTCAGATAAGTTAAAAGAAAGTCAGAGAAGGTCAGAGAAGGTCAAATAAGTACGGAGTAGGTCGGAGAAGGTCAGAGAAGTTCAAAGAATGTTGGAGAAGGTTGCAGAAGGATAGAGAAGCTCAAAGAAATTCAGAGAATTTCAAAAGTTGTTGAAGAAGTTTGGAGAAGTTCGGAGAAGATCAAGGAAGGTCAGAGAATTTCAAAGGCATTCGGAGAAAGTCGGAGGAGTTCATAGAAGGTTGGAGAATGTCAAAGAATTTTGGAGAAGGTCAAAGAAGTTCAGAGAAAGTCCAAGAAGGTCAGAGAAGTTCGGAGAAGGTCAAAGAAGGTCTGACAAGGTCAAAGAAGGTCAGAGAAGATGAAAGAAATTCGAAGAAAGCGGTAGGAAGTAAAAGAATTTCAGAGAATATCAAAGAAGTTCGGAGAAGGTCGGAGAAATTTGTAGAAGGTCAAAGAACATCGGAAAATGTCAGAGAAGTTTGGAGAAAGTCAAAGAACATCAGAGAAGTTCCGAGAAGGTCAAAGAATGTCGGAGAAGGTAAAAGAAGTTTGGAAAATGTCAAAGAAGTTCAGAGAATGTCAAAAAAGTTGGAGAAGTTCGAAGAAGGTCGGAGAAGTTCGTAGAAGGACAGAGAAGGTCGGAGAAGGCAAAGGAAGTTCAGAGAAGGCTGTAGAATTCAGAGAAGTTCAAAAAAGATCAGATAATTTCAGAGAAGTTCAGAGAAAGTCAAAGAAGGTGGGAGCAGGGCAAAGGGGTGCGGAGAAGGGCAAAGGGGTGCGGAGAAGGGCAAAGGGGTGCGGAGAAGGGCAAAGGGGTGCGGAGAAGGGCGGAGAATATCAGAGAAGTGCAAAGATGTGCAAAGACGGGCAGAGAAAGGCAAAGACGGGCTGAGAAGTGTGGAGAACAACGGAGAAGGGCAAGGACAGGCGGAGAACAGCAAAAACGGGTGGAGAACGGCAAAGAAGGGTGAAGAAATGAGGAGAATACTGGAGAAGGGCAAAGGGGGGCGGAGAAGGGCAAAGGGGGGCGGAGAAGGGCAAAGAGGGGCGGAGAAGGGCAAAGAGGGGCGGAGAAGGGCAAAGAGGGGCGGAGAAGGGCAAAGAGGGGCGGAGATTGGCAAAGACGGGTGGAGAAGGGTGTAGAATATTGGAGAAGTGCAAAGATGGGCAAAGACGGGCGGAGAAGTGCAAAGACGGGCGGAGAAGGGTGGATAATATCGGAGAAGGGCAAGGACGGGCGGAGAAGGGCAAGGACGGGCAGAGATTGGCAAGGACGGGCGGAGAAGGGAAAACATAAGAGGATAAGGGCAAAAACGGGCAGAGAAGGGTGGAGAATATCGGAGAATGGCAAAGACGGGCGGAGAATGGCAAAGACGGGCGGAGAATGGCAAAGACGGGCGGAGAATGGCAAAGACGGGCGGAGAATGGCAAAGACGGGCGGAGAATGGCAAAGACGGGCGGAGAATGGCAAAGACGGGCGGAGAATGGCAAAGACGGGCGGAGAATGGCAAAGACGGGCGGAGAATGGCAAAGACGGGCGGAGAATGGCAAAGACGGGCGGAGAATGGCAAAGACGGGCGGAGAAGTGCAAAGATGTGCAAAGACAAGGGGAGAAGGGCAAACACGTGCAGAGAAGGCAAAGATTGGCGGAGAAGAGCGGAAAAGATCAAAGAAGGGCAAAGATGTGCGGAGAAGGGCAAAGACGGGCGGAGAAGGGTAATAACGGGCGGAGAAGGGCAGAGAATATTTGAGAAGTGGAAAGAGGGGTAAAGACGGGTGGAAAAAAACAAAGACGGGTGGAGAAGGGTAAAGAAGGGGGGAGAAGTGCAAAGACAGGTGGAGAAGGGTGGAGAATATCAGAGAAGTGGAAAGATGGGCAAAGACGGGGGAGAAGGGTGAAGACGGGGGGAGAAGGGTGAAGACGGGGGGAGAAGGGTGAAGACGGGGGGAGAAGGGTGAAGACGGGGGGAGAAGGGTGAAGATGGGGGGAGAAGGGCAGAGAATATTGGAGAAGGGCAAAGACGGGCGAAGAATTGTGGAGAGTATCGGAGAAGAGGAAAGATGGAAAAAGACGGATGAGAAGGGCAAAGATGGACGGAGAAGGGCAAAGTCGGGCAAAGAATTGTGGAGAATATAGGAGAAGGGCAAAGACGCCTGGAGAAGGGCAAAGACGGCTGGAGAAGGGCAGGGAATATTAGAGAATGGCAAAGATAAGCAAAGAAAATGGTAGAAGGGCAAAGACGGGCGGAGAAGTGTGGAGAACATCGAAGAAGTGCAAAGAAGGGCAAGGACGGGCGGAGAAGGGCAAGGACGGGCGGAGAAGGGCAAGGACGGGCGGAGAAGGGCAAGGACGGGCGGAGAAGGGAAAACATAAGGGGATAAGGGCAAAAACGGGCAGAGAAGGGTGGAGAATATCGGAGAAGTGCAAAGATGGGCAAAGATTGGCGGAGAAGGGCAAAGATGGCTGGAGAAGGGAGGAGAATATCGGAGAAGTGCAAAGAATGGCAAAGACGGACGGAGAATGGCAAAAACAGGGGGAGAAGGGCAAAAAAGGGATGGAGAAGGGCAAAGAGGGGCGGAGAAGGGCAAAGTTGGGCTGAGAAGGGCAAAGATGGGGGGAGAAGGGCAGAGAATATCGGAGAAGTGCAAAGATGTGCAAAGACAAGGGGAGAAGGGCAAAGACGTGCAGAGAAGGGCAAAGATTGGCGGAGAAGTGCAGAAAAGATAAAGGAAGGGCAAAGACGGGCGGAGAAGGGGGGAGAAGGGCAGAGAATATTTGAGAAGTGGAAAGAGGGGCAAAGACAGGTGGAAAAAAACAAAGATGGGTGGAGAAGGGTAAAGAAGGGGGGAGAAGTGCAAAGACGAGAGGAGAATGGTGGAGAATATCAGAGAAGTGGAAAGATGGGCAAAGACGGGGGGAGAAGGGCGAAGACGGGCGGAGAAGGGCAAAGACGGGCGGAGAAGGGCAAAGACGGGCGGAGAAGGGCAGAGAATATTGGAGAAGGGCAAAGATGGGCAAAGAAAAGGGTAGAAGGGCAAAGACGGGCGAAGAATTGTGGAGAGTATCGGAGAAGAGGAAAGATGGAAAAAGACGGGTGAGAAGGGCAAAGATGGACAGAGAAGGGCAAAGTCGGGTGGAGAATTCTGGAGAATATAGGAGAAGGGCAAAGACGCCTGGAGAAGGGCAAAGATGGCTGGAGAAGGGCAGGGAATATTAGAGAAGGACAAAGATAAGCAAAGAAAAGTGTAGAAGGGCAAAGACGGGCGGAGAAGTATGGAGAATATCGAAGAAGTGCAAAGATGGGCAAAGACTAGAGGAGAAGGGCAAGGACGGGCGGAGAAAGGCAAAGACGGGCGGAGAAGAGAAAACATAAGGGGAGAAGGGCAAAGACGGGCGGAGAAGGGTGGAGGAAATCGGAAAAGCGCAAAGATGGGCAGAGACGGGCAGAGAAGGGCAGAGACGGGCGGAGAAGGGCAAAGTAGGATGGAGAAGGGCAAAGAAGGGAAGAGAAGGGCAAAAGCAGGCGGAGAAATGTGGAGAATATCGGAGAAGGGCAAAGACGGGCGGAGGAGGGCGAAGACGGGCAGAGATGGGAAAGCATGAGGGGAGAAGGGCAAAGACGGGCAGAGAAGGGTGGAGAATATCGGAGAAGTACAAGGATGGGCAAAGACGGGCAGAGAAGGGCAAAGACGGGCGGAGAAGGGAGGGGAATATCGGAGAAGTGCAAAGATGAACAAAGACGGGCGGAGAAGGGCAAAGACGGGCGGAGAAGGGCAAAGAAGGGGGAGAAGGGCAAAAACAGTGGGAGAAGGGCATAGACGGGCGGAGAAGGGCAAAGACAGGTGGAGCAGAGAAAACATGATGGGAGAAGGGCAAAGATGGGTGGAGAAGGGTGGAGGAAATCGGAGAAGCGCAAAGATGGGAAAAGACGGGCGGAGAAGTGCAAAGTAGGATGGAGAAGGGCAAGGAAGGGCAGAGAAGGGCAAAAGTGGGCGGAGAAATGTGGAGAATATCGGAGAAGGGCAAAGACGGGCAGAGAAGGGCAAAGACGGGCGGAGAAGGGCAAAGACGGGCGGAGAAGGGCAAAGACGGGCGGAGAAGGGCAAAGACGGGCGGAGAAGGGCAAAGACGGGGGGAGAAGGGCCAAAAGGGGTGGAGAGGGGCAAAGACGGGCAAAAAAGCGCAAAGACAGTCGGAGAAGGGCAAAGACGGGCGGAGAGGATTAAAGACAGGTGGACAATTGCAAAGGAAGGCGGACAAAGGCAAAGACGGGCGCACAAGTGCCAAGATGGGCGGAGAAGGGCAAAGACGGAGGGACAAGGGCAAAAAGAGGCGGACAAGAACAAAGACGGTGGTAGAAGGGCAAAGACAGACAGAGAAGGGCAAAGACGGGTGGACAAGAACAAAGACGGGGGGAGAAGGGCAAAGACGGACAGAGAAGGGCAAAGAGGCTTAGAGAAGAGCAAGGACAGTCAGAGAAATCCCGAGAATACCAGAGAAGGGCAAAGACGGGCGCAGAAGGGCAAAGACGGGCGCAGAAGGGCAAAGACGGGCGCAGAAGGGCAAAGACGGGCGCAGAAGGGCAAAGAAAGCGGACAATTGACAAGACGGTTGGACAAAGACAAAGATGGTTGCACAAGTGATAAGACGGGCGGACAACGTCTAAGAAGGGCTGACAAGTGCAAAGATAGGTGGAGAAGGGCAAAGACGGTCGGACAAGGGCAAAAACATGCGGACAAGAACAAGGATGGGGGGAGAAGGGCAAAGACGAGTGGAGAAGGGCAAACAAGTGCGGAGAATGCAAGAACGGGCAGAGAAGTGCAAAGACGTGCCAAGAAGAGCAAAGACGGGTGCAGAAGGGCAAAGAAGGGCTCACAAGTGAAAGACGGGCGGAAAAGGTCAAAGAAGTGCAGAGAGTGGCAAAGAAGTGCGGATAGTGGCGAGGAAGTGAGGAGAGTTGCAAAGATGTCTGGAGAGTGGCAAAGGCGGGCGGACAAGGGCAAAGGCGGGCGGACAAGGGCAAAGACGGGCTGAGAAGGGCAAAGACGGGCTGAGAAGGGCAAAGACGGGCTGAGAAGGGCAAAGACGGGCTGAGAAGGGCAAAGACGGGCTGAGAAGGGCAAAGACGGGCTGAGAAGGGCAAATACAAACAGAAAAGTGCAAAGAATCTTGGAGAAGGACAAAGACGGGCAGAGAACAGCACAGACGGGGGGAGAAGGGCACAGTTGGGCAGAGAAGAGCAAACAAGTGCGGAGAATGCAAAGATGGGCAGAGAAGTGCAAAGATGAGCAAAGACGGGCGGAGAAGCGCAAAGACGGGCGGAGAAGCGCAAAGACGGGCGGAGAAGCGCAAAGACGGGCGGAGAAGCGCAAAGAGGAGCGGACAAGGGCAAAGACGTGCGGAGAAGGGCAAAGACGGGCGGAGAAGGGCAAATAGGGGTGGAGAAGTGCAAAGACGGGCGGGGAAGTGCATAGACAGTGGGACAAGTGCAAAGACGGGCGGAGATATGCAAAGATGGACGAAGAAATGCCAAGATGGGCGGAGAGGAGCAAAGACGGGCAAAAAAGCGCAAAGACGGGCAGAGAAGTGCAAAGACGGGCGGAGAATGACAAAGACGGGAGGAGAAGATCAAAGACGGGTGCAGAAGTGCAAAGAAAGGCGGACAATTGCCAAGATGGGTGGACAAAGGCAAAGACGGGTGCACAAGTGATAAGACGGGCGGACAACGTCTAAGAAGGGCTGACAAGTGCAAAGATAGGTGGAGAAGGGCAAAGACGGGTGGAGAATTGCAGAGAGTACCGGAGAACGGCAAAGATGGTTGGAGAAAGGCAAAGTCGGTCAGAGAAAGGCAAAGAAGTGCTGAGAGTGGCAAAGACGGGCGGAGAAGGGCAAAGACGGGCGGAGAAGGGCAAAGACAGGCTGACAAGGGCAAAGACGGGCGGAGAATTGTGGAGAGCATTGGAGAAGGGTAAAGACGGGCGGAGAATGGCAAAGTCGGGCAAAGAAAGGCAGACGAGACAGATGACACAGATGTTATAAATGACAATGATGTCAAAAAAGAAACAGAAGAAACAGAGGATGTTGACGACACATACAACAAGACATTATAAATGAAAATGATGTGACAATATACACAGACGACACAAACGACACAGACAAAACAGACAAAAAAGACAACACAGGCATTATTTATGACAATGATGTCACAATATACACTGCTGACGCAGACGACACAGACGACAAAGACATTATATATGACAATGATGTCACAATAGACACAGAAAAAACAGATGACACAGACGACACAGATGACACAGACATTATAAATGTCAATGATGTCACAATTGACACAGGCAACACAGATATAAATTACAATGATGTCACAAAAGAAACTGAAGACAGACATTATGAATGACAATGATGTCACAATAGACACAGACGACACAGACTACATAGACGACACATAGCACACAGACGACAAAGACATGATAAAGGCAATGATGTCACAATAGAAACAGACGACAGATATAAATGACAATGATGTCAAAATAGACACTGATGACACAATACACAGACAAAGACATTATAAATGACAATGATGTCGCAATAGACAAAGATGACAGAATACACAGACGACAGAGACATAATTTATGACAAAGATTTCACAATAGGAACTAACGACACAGACGACACAGACATTATAAATGAAAATGATGTCACAATAGACACAGACGAGAGATGAAACAGATGACACAGACAACAAAGACATTATAAATGACAATGATGTCACAATAGACACAGATGAAAGAGATGACAGAGACTTTATAAATGACAATGATGCCACACTAGACACAGATGACACAGACAACACAGAGGACAGAGATGACATATGCAAAAAAGACATTATTAAAGAAAATGATGTCACAATAGACACAGACGACACATAGATTATAAACGACAATGATGTCACAATAGACACAGACGAAAGAGATGACAGAGATGACACAGACATTACAAATGGTAATGATGTAACAATAGACACAGACAAAAAAAATTTATAAATGACAATTATGTCACAATAGACACAGAGGATACAGTCTTTATAAATGACAATGGTGTCAGAATAGACACATATGACACAGACATTATATATGACAACGATGTCACAATAGGTACAGAAGACACAGACGGCACATACATTATAAATGACAATGATGTCAAGATAGACACAGACGACAGAAAACACAGACATTATAAATGAAAATTACGTCATTATAGACACAGACGACACAGACATAATAAATTACATGATGTCATAATAGACATAGACAACACAGACTACACAGATATTATAAATGACAATGATGGCACAAAAGACACAGACGACACAGACATTATAAAGGACAACGGTGCCAAAATAGGCACAGACGTCACTGACTACACAGACACTAAAATTGACAATTAAGTCACAATAGCCACAGATGACACAGACGACACAGATATTATAAATGACAATTTTTTAACAACGAAACAGACGACATAGACATTATACATGACAATGATATCACTATAGACACAGATGACACAGACATTATAAATGCAAATGATTTCACAGTAGACACAGACGACACAGAAATTATTATTGACACTGCTGTCACCATAGACACCGACGACACAGACACAGAAGTCACAGACATTATAAATGACATTGATGTCACAATGGACACAGAAGACATAGACAACACAGACATTATAAATTACAATGATGTCACAATAGACACAAATGACACAGACAGTATAAATTACAATGATATCAAAATAGACACACGATGACACAGACATTATAAATGACAATGATTTCACAATACACACAGATGACAAAGATGTGATAAATGACAATGATTTCACAATAGACACAGACGACACAGATGACAAAGACATTATAAAAGACAATGATGTCACAATCGACACAGACAATGCAGCTGACACATACATTATAAATGTCAATGTTGTCAAAATAGACACAGACCACACAGACCACACAGAAGACACAGATACTACAAATGACAATGGTATCACTATAGTCACAGATGACACAGACGACACAGACGTTATAAATGACAACGATGAAACAATAGACACAGACGACATACGACACAGATATAATAAATGAAAATTATGTCACAATAGACACAGATGACACAGATAGCAAAGACAACACAGACATTATAAATAACAGTGATGTCAAAATAAACACTGTCAACACAGACGAAACAGATATTTTTAATGACAATTATGTCACAATAGACACAGACGACTCAGAAGACAGACTTTAGAAATGACAATTATGTCACAATAGACACAGACAACACAGACATTATAAATGACAATGATGTCACAATTGACACAGACGTCACAGAGGATACAGACCGCACAGAAGACAGATGACACAGATATTATAAATGACAATGATGTTCACAATATACACAGATGACACAGGCATTATAAATTACAAAGATGTCACAATACAAACGGACGACAAAAAACGACACAGACATAAGTGACAATGATGTCACAATAGACACAGACGACAAAGATGACACAGACATTATAAATGACAATGCTTACACAGACGACACAGACATTATAAACCAAAATGATGTCGCAATACATACAGACGACACAAACGACACAGACATAGATGACAATGATGTCACAATAGACACAGACATTATAAATGACAATGATGTCACAATAGACATAGATGACACAGACTACACAGACACTGAAATGACAATGATGTCACAAAAGCCACAGATGACAGAGACCTTATAAATTAAAATTATGTCACAATAAACACAGACGACATAGACGAAAAAGACATTATAAAAGACAATGATGTCACAAAACACAGACAACAAAGACTTTATAAATGAAAATGATTACACAGACGACACAGACAATATAAATGACAATGATGTCACAATAGACACAGATGACACAGACGAACCAGTCATTAAAAATGACAATGATGTCAAAATAGACACAGACAACAACGACTACACAGACTTTATAAATGAAAATTATGTCACAATAGACACAGACGACATAGAAGACACAGATATTATAAATGACAATGATGTCACAATAGACACAGATGACACAGACGAACCAGTCATTACAAATGACAATGATGTCAAAATAGACACAGACAACAACGACTACACAGACTTTATAAATGAAAATTATGTCACAATAGACACAGATGACATAGATGACACAGATATTATAAATGACAATGATGTTACAATAGACACAGACGACACAGGCGTTATAAATGACAATGATAGCAAAATAGACACAGATGACACAGACATTATCAATGACAATAATGTCACAATAGACACAGACAACACAGAGAATACCAATGACAATGATTTCACAACAGACACAGAGGTCACAGACGACCCAGACTTTACAGAGGACACAGGAGACACCAACATTATAATTGAAAATGACATCACAATAGAAAAAGACTACACAGACGACCCAGAAGACACAGACTTTATAAATGATTATGATGTCAAAATAGACACAGATGACACACACATTATGAATGAAAATGTTTTCACAATAGACACAGATGACTCAGACGACACAGACATTATTAATGGCAATGATATCACAATAGACAAAGATGACACGGACGACACAGATGAAAAAATACATTATAAATGTCAATGATATCACAAAAGATACAGACGACACAGACATTATAAATGACAATGTTGACACAATAGACACAGACCACACGGATATTATAAAAGAAAATGATGTCACAAGAGACACAGACAACACAGATGACACAGATATTATTAATGACATCGATGTCACAATAGACACAGATGACTCAGACAACACAGACATTATGAATGAAAATGACATCACAATAGACACAGACGACAAAGACATTATAAATGACAATGATGTGACAATATACACAGATGACACAGACAAGACAGACTTTGTAAATGACAGTGATTTCACAATAGGCACAGAAATAACAGACGACACAGACGACACAGATGTTAAATGGCAATGATGTCACAATAAACAGAGATGACAGATGACACAGTAATTGAAAATGATATCACAGATGACACAGACGATACAGACATTATAAATAACATTGATGTCACAATAGACAAAGACGACACAGACCACACAGACATAAATGAAAACGATGTCACAATAGACACAAACGACACAGACGACAAGGTATTATACATGACAATTATATCACAATAGGCACAGACGACACAGACTACCCAGACATGATAAATTACAATCATTTCATAAAAGACACAGACGACACAGAACACACAGACATTAAAAATGACAATGATGTCACAGTAGACAAAGATGACACTGACATTATACATGAAAATTATTTCAAAATACAAACAGACGACACAGAAGACACACATTATAAATGAAAATGTTGTCACAATATAAAGAGACGACACAGACATAAATGACAATGCTATAAAAATAGACACAGACGACAGAGATGACCTAGACATTATATATGACAATTATGTTACCATAGACACTGACGACACAGATGACAGAAATGACACAGACGACTAAGACATTATAAATATCAATGATGTCAAACTAGACACAGACGACACTGAAGACAGACATTATAAATGACAATGAATTCACAATAGACAGAGAGGACACAGACGACAGAGACGACAGAGAAAATATAAATTACAATGGTTCCATAATAGACACAGACAACACATCCATTATAAATGATAATTATGTCACAATAGAAAAGACGACACAGACGACACTAATATTATAAAGGACAATGATGTCAAAATACACACAGATGACAGAGACGACATAGACGACACAGACGACGCAGACTTTATAAATGATAATGATGTCACAAGAGACTCAGACGACACAGACATTATAACTGACAATGATTTCACAATAGACAGAGACAACACAGACATTATAAATGACAATGGTGTCACAATAGACACAGATGACACAGAAGACACAGATATTATAAATGACTATGAGGTCAAAATAGACACAAATGAAAGACGACACAGACATTATAAAAACCAATGATGACAGAAGAGACACAGACAACACTGTCGACAGAAATTATAAAGGAAAATGATGTCACAATAGACACAATAGACACAGACGACAGTGACATTATAAATGACACTGATTTTACAATAGACACAGACAACACAGACAACATAGACATTATAAATGACAATGACGTCACAATAGAAATAGACGACACAGACGACACTATTATAAATGACAATATCGCAGTTGACACAGACGACACAGGCGACAGACATTAAAAATGACAATCATATCACAATAGACACAGACGACACAGAAATAATAAATGAAAATTATGTCACTATAGAACAGACAACCCAGATGACACAGACGACACAGATATTATTAAAGACAATGATAACACAAAAGATATAGATGACACAGACAATACAGACAACACAGACATTATAAAAGTCAAAGAAGTCACTATAGAAATAGACGGCACAGACGACACAGACATTATAAATAATAATGAAGTCAAAATAGACTCAGAAGACACAGACGACGTAGAATACACAGATATTATAAATAAAAATGATGTCACAACAGACACAGACGACACAGATGACACAGACGACAGAGACATTATAAATAACAGTCATGTCACAAAAGACACAGACGAGACAGATGAAACAGACACCATAAAAGACAATGATGTCACAATAAACAAAGACGACACAGACGACACAGACATTATAAATGACAATGATGTCACAATGGACACAGACGACACAGACCACACAGATATAATAAATGACAATGAAGTTCAGAATATACACAGACGACACAGATGACACAGACATTATAAATGACACTGATGTCATTATAGACACAGATGACGCAAATATTATTAATGACAATGATATCACAAAAGACACAGACGACACATACGACAACGACGATAGAGACGACACAAAAGACACAGACAATGTAAATGACAATGATGTCTCAAAACACAAGGACGACACAGGCGACAAAGACATTATAAATGACAAGGATTTCACAAAAGACACATACAACACAGTCATTATAAATGACAATGATGTCACAATATAAATAGATGACACAAACGACACAGATATTATAAATGACAATAATGCCAAAATAGACACAGACAACACAGAAGACATAGGCATCATAAAATAAAAAAAGTCACAATAGACACTGAAGACACAGACATTAAAATTGACAATGATGTCACAATTGACACAGAAGACACCGACATTATATACGACAATGATGTCACGCTAGACACAGATGAAACAGACATTAAAAATGACAATGATGACACAATATACAGAGATGACACAGATGACAAAGACATTAAAAAAGACAAAGTTGTCACATTACACCGAAGACACAGATGACAGATATTATATGACAATGATGTCACAATATACACAGACAACACAGACGACACAGACATTATAAATGATATCGATGTCACAATAGATGCAGACAAGAGACAAGACAGAAGACACTGACATTATTATGACAATGATGTCACCATAGACACAGAAGAAAAAGACGACACAGACGACACAGACATTAAAAATGACATTGATGTCACAACTGACACAGATGAAACAGATATTATAGCTGACAATTATGTCACAATATACAAAGATGACACAGACGACACAGAAGACACAAATTATCAATGAGAAGGATTGAACAATAGACACAGAAACACAGATGACACAGACATTATAAATGACAAAGATGTCACAATAGACACAGATGAAACGACGACACAAGCATTATAAACGACAATGGTGTAACAATCGACACAGACAACACAGACGACATAGAGGACACACATGTATAATACAATGATGTTGCAATAATCACAGATGACACAGACATTACTAATAAAATTAATTCCAATAGACATAGACGATAGAGACGACACGGATGACACAGACATTATAAATTAAAATGATGTCATTATAGATACAGATGACACAGACATTATAAATTACAATGATGTCAAAATAGACTCAGACGACACAGACATCACAGACGACACAGACAGTATAAATTACAAAGATGTCACAGTAGACACAAGCAACACAGACAACAACACCGATAGAGATGACACAGATGAAACAGACATAAAAAATCACAATGAAGTCACAACAGACACAGATGACACAGACATTATAAATGACAATGATGTCACAAAACACAGACAACAAAGACTTTATAAATGAAAATGATTACACAGACAACACAGACAATATAAATGACAATGATGTCACATTAGACACAGATGACACAAATGACACAGTCATTACAAATGACAATGATGTCAAAATAGACACAGACGACAACAACTACACAGATTTATAAATGAAAATTATGTCACAATAGACACAGACGACATAGAAGACACAGATATTATAAATGACAATGATGTCACAATAGACACTGACGACACAGATATTAAAAAAGAAAATGATGTCACAATACAAACAGACGATACAGACGACAGATATTATATATTACAGTGATGTCACAACAGACAGATACAAAAAAGACGACACAGACATTATAAATGACAATGATTTCACAATAGACAGAGACGACAGAGATATTTTAAATGACAACAATGTCACAATAGACAAAAACGACACATACGACTCAGACATTATAAATGACAATGATGTCACAACAGACAATGACGACACAGAAAATATATATGACTATGATGTCACTATAGACACAGACATTATAAATGAGAATGATGTTACAATATACACAGACGACAAAGACATTAATAATGAAAATGATGTCACAATAGACACCGACGACACAGGCATTATAAGTGACAATGATGTCACAATAGACTCAGACGACACAGACATTATAAACGACAATGATGTCACAATAGACACAGGGGACACAGACGACACAGACATTATAAATGACAATGATGTCACAATAGATGCAGATGACACAGATGACACTGACATTGTGAATGAAAATAATGTCACAATAGACGCAGATGCCACAGACGACACAGACATAATAAATGAAAATGATGTAAAAATAGAAACTGATGACAGACATTATAAATTAAAATGATGTCAAAATAGACACAGAAGACACAGACATTATAAATGACAATGATGTCACAATAGACAGAGACGACACATACGACACAGACATTATAATTGTCAATGATGTTACAATTGACACAGATGACAAAGACTTTATAAATAGCTATGATGTTACAATAGACACAGGCGAAACAGACATTATAAATGAAAATGATGTTACAGTTGACACAGACGACAAAGATGACACAGACTATATAAATGACAATGATATCACCATAAACACAGATGCCAGAGATGACACAGAAGTTCAAAGATGACACAGACGACACAGACATAAAAAATGACAATTATATCAAAATAGACCAGACGACACAGACATTATAAATGACAATGATGTCACAATAGACTCAGACGACACAGATATTATAAATGACAAAGATGTCACAACATACACAGACATTATAAGTGACATTTATTTAACAACACACTCAGACGATACAGATGATACAGGCGTTATAAGTGACAATGATCATAGAATCATAGAATAACCAGGTTGGAAGAGACCCACCGGATCATCGAGTCCAACCATTCCTATCAAACACTATACCATGCCTCTTAGCACCTCGTCCACCCGTGCCCTAAACACCTCCAGGGAAGGTGACTCAACCACCTCCCTGGGCAGCCTCTGCCAGGGACCAATGACCCTTTCTGTGAAGAACTTTTTCCTAATGCCCAGCTTAAATCTCCCCTGGCTGAGCTTGAGGCCATTCCTTCTTGTCCTGTCCCCTGTCACTTGGAAGAAGAGACCAGCACCCTCCTCTCTACAACCTCCTTTCAGGGAGCAATGCAGCCTCCCCTCAGCGTCCTCTTCTCCAGGCTAAACAACCCCTGCTCTTTCAGCCGCTCCTCGTAAGACCTGCTCTCCAGCCCCCTCACCAGCTTTGTTGCTTTTCTCTGGACTCACTCCAGAGCCTCAACATCCTTCTTGTGGTGAGGGGCCCAGAACTGAACACAGGATTCGAGGAGCGGTCTCACCAGTGCCGAGTCCAGAGGGAGAAAAACCTCCCTGGACCTGCTGGTTATGCTGTTTCTGATACAAGCCAAGATGTCATTGGCCTTCTTGGCCACCTGGGCACACTGCTGACTCATGTTCAGTCGCTGTCAACCAACACTCCCAGGTCCCTCTCCTCTAGGCAGCTTTCTAGACAGACTTCTCCTAGTCTGTAGCACTGCATAGGGTTGTTGTGCCCCAAGTGCAGGACCCGGCACTTGGCCTTGTTAAACCTCATGCCATTGGACTCATCCCAGCGGTCCAGACTGTTTAGATCCCTTTGCAGAGCCTCCCGACCCTCCAGCAGATCGACACTTCCACCCAGCTTAGTGTCGTCCGCAAACTTGCTGAGGGTGCACTCGATTCCTCCATCCAGGTTATTGATAAAGACATCGAACAGGGCTGGACCCAGCACTGAGCCCTGGGGAACCCCACTTGTCACTGGCCTCCAGCTGGATTTCACACCATTTACCACCACTCTCTGGGCCCAGCCAGCCAACCAGTTTTCCACCCAGGAGAGTGTGTGCCTGTCCAGGCCAGAGGCTGACAGTTTCTCAAGCAGAATGCTGTGAGAAACTGTGTCAAAGGCTTTACTGAAGTCCAGGAAGACCACATCCACAGCCTTTCCCTCATCCAGCAGCCGAGTCACTTTGTCATAGAAGGCAATCAGGTTAGTTTGGCAAGACCTACCTTTTGTGAACCCATGTTGACTGGACCTGATCACCCAGTTCTCTTGCATGTGCTTCATGATAGCACTCAAGATCACCTGCTCCATGACTTTCCCTGGCACTGAGGTCAGACTGACAGGAATGGAGTTTCCTGGGTCCTCCCTGCGACCCTTCTTGTAGATGGGCACAACATCAGCCAGCCTCCAGTCCAGTGGGACTTCCCCAGTCAGCCAGGACTGTTGGAAGATGATGGAAAGGGGTTTGGCCAGCACATCTGCCAGCTCCTTCAATACCCTAGGGTGAATCCCGTCCGGCCCCATAGACTTGTGGGTGTCTAGTCGGGCTAGCAAGGCTCTGACCACCTCCTCTTGGATCACGGGAGCCTCATTATGCTCCTCCAGCTCCTGGGTTTGTACACAGATGGAATGACCCTCCTTACAAATAAAGACTGAGGCAAAGAAGGCATTAAGTACCTCAGCCTTTTCCTCATCCCCAGTCACTGTTGTTCCTTCTGTGTCCAATAGGGACTGTATGGTCTCCCTAGTCCTCCTTTTATTATGTATATGTTTGTAGAAAGATATTTTGTTCTCTTTCACAGACTTGGCCAATCTGATTTCTAGCTGAGCCTTAGCCCTTCTGAGTTTTTCCCTACACAATATGTCACAATAGACACAGATGACACAGATTTTATAAGTTAAAATGATATCAAAATAGACACAGACGACAAAGACATTATAAATGAAAAAGATGTCTCAATAGACACAGAAGACGCAGACATTATAAATGACAATAACGTCACAATAGACATAGACTCAGACGACACAGACACTATAAACTACAATGATGTCACAATAGACAAAGACTAGACAGACGACACAGACAACAGATATTATAAATGACAATGATGTCACAATAGACACAGACGACACAGACGACCCAAAGGACACAGATATTATAAATGAAAATGATGTCACAATATTCATAGACGACACATACGATGCAGACATTATAAATAAAAATAACGTCACAACAGACAAAAACGACAGAGATGACACAGACAAAAGAGACATTATAAATGACAAAGATTCCACAATAGACACAGACGATACAGACGATAGAGACGACACAGACGACTTTAATTCTAAATAAAAATTAGGTCACAGAAGACACAGAAACATTATAAATGACAATGATATCACAACAGAAACAGTTGACAGACATTATAAATTACAATGATGTTACAAAAGATACAGACGACAGAGACGACATAGACTTTATAAATGGAAATGATTTCACAATAGACAAAGACGACACAGATGACACAAATGACACAAAAGACAGATATTATAAAAGACAATGATGTCACAATAGACACAGATGACAGACTTTACAAATGCCAATGATGTCACAACAGAAATAGATGACAAAGACATAATAAATGACAATTATGTTAAAAAACATACAGAAGGTACAGAAGACTCAGACATTATACATGAAAATTATGTCAAAATCTAGAAGACACAGATATTATAAATTACAGTGATGTCAAAATAGACACAGATGACACAGACGACAGACATACTAAATGAAAAAGATGTCACAATAGACACAGCTGACATAGACGACACAGACTTTATAAATGACAGTGATGTCACAATAGTCAAAGACGACACATATGACACAGACATTGTAAATGAAAATTATTAAAAAAAACCATAAAAATGATACAGACGACTCAGACATTATACATGAAAATGATGTCACAATAGACACAGACAACACAGACATTATAAATGACAATGAGGTCACAATAGAAAAAGACGACACAGATGACCCAGACGACAAAGACATTATTAATTAAAACGATGTCATAAAGTACACAGACGACAGAGACATTATAAATGACAACGATGTCACAATAGATCAGACGACACAGACCACAGAGATATTATAAATGACAATGATGTCACAATAGACACAGATGACACAGACATTATAAATGACAATGATGCATAAATAGACAAAGATTACACAGACGACAAAGACGACAAAGATATTATAATTGAAAATGATTTCACAACAAAGAGGACACAGACATTATAAATGACGATGACGTCACAACAGAAAAAGACGACAAAAACGACACAGACAACACAGACACTATAAATAACAATGATTTCAAAATAGACAAAGACGACACAGACATTATAAATTACAATGATGTCACAATAAACACAGACGTCACAGAAATTAAAAAAGAGAATTAGGTCAAAATTGACACAGACGACACAGACGAAAATGTCATTATAAATGACAATGATGTCACAATAGACACAGACGACAGAGACGGCACATACGACACAGACATTATAAATGACAATGGTGTCACAATAGAAAAAGACGAAACAGATATTATAAATGACAATGACGTCAAAATAGAAACAGACGACAGAGACAACACAAATATTATAAATGACAATGATGTTACAAAAGACACAAACGATACCGACGATACAGACATTATAAATGAAAATGATGTCTCAATAGACACAGACGAGACAGACAACACAGACGTCACATCATTATAAATGAAATTGTTTTCACAATAGACACAGACGACACAGACATTATAAATGACAAAAATGTCACAATAGACACAGACGACACAGACATTATAAACGACTATGATGTCACAAGAGACACAGAAGACACAGACCACAGAGATATTATATATGAAAATGATGTCAAAATAGACACAGATGACAGAGACATTAAAAATGACAATGATGCCAAAATAGACAAAGATTACACAGACGACAAATACAACATAGACATTATAATTGAAAATGATGTCACAATAAAGAAGACACAGACATTATAAATGAAAATGATGTCACAATAGAAAAAGACGACAAAAACGACACAGACGACACTGACATTATAAATAACAATGATGTCACAATAGACACAGACGACAAGACAACATAGACATTAGAAATGAAAATGATGTCACAATAGACACAGACATTATAAATGACAGTGATGACAAAATACATACAGATGACAGACAAAACTGTCATTATAAATGACAATGATATCACAATAGGTACAAACAACTCAGACGACACAGACATTATAAATGACAGTGATATCAAAATAGACATAGGCGACACAGATGACACTGATATTATAAATGACAATGATGTCAAAATAGACACCGATGACACAGACATTATAAATGGCAAAGATGTGACAAGACACACAGATGACACACGACACAGACATTATAAATGAAAATGATGTCACAACAGACACAGACGTCAGACGACAGAGACTACAGAGATGACACAGATATTGTAAATTAATATTATGTCACAATAGAAACAGAGAACACAGATGACACAGACACTATAAATGAAAGAGATATCACAATAGACACAGACGACAAAGACATTTTAAATGACAACGATGTCACCATAGACAAAGATGACACAGACGACACAGACATTACAAACGACAATGATGTCACCATAGACACAGAAGACACAGACGACAAAGACATAAATGACAATGATGTCAAAATATACACAGACGACAAAGAAATTATAAATGATAATGATGTCACAATAGACAAACGACACAGACAACAGAGATGACAGACATTATTAAGAACAATGATGTCAAATTACACACAGACGACACAGATTACAAAGACATTAAAAATTATAATGATGCCATAATAGACACAGACGACACAGACACTATAAATGAGATTTATGTCACAATAGACACAGACAGCACAGATGACACAGTTTTAAAAGACAAGAGAGACATTATAAATGACAATGATTTCAAAATAGAAACAGACGCCACAGACCACACAAAGGACACAGACAACACAGATAATACAGACGTATAAAGGACACAGACAATATAAATGACAATTATGGCAAAATAAACACAGATGACACAGACATTATATATGACACTGATGTCACAATAAACAGAGACGACACAGATGACACAGGCATTATAAATGACAATGATGTCACAATAGACAGAGACAACAGATGACACAGATGACACAGACGACAGACATTATAAGTGATAATGATGTCACTACAGACACAGACGACAGACGACACAGACTTTATAAACGATAATTATGTAACAAAACACTCAGATGATACAGATGACACAGACAATATAAATGACAATGATGTCACAATAGACGCAGATGACAAACATTATAAATGACAATGCTGTAACAATAGACACAGACGACAGACGACACAGGAAGTATAAATAAAAATTATGTAAAAATACACACTGACGATACAGACGACACAGATGACAGTCATTTTTAATGAAAATGACGTCACAATAGACACAGAAGACAGGTATTTTAAATTAAAATGATGTCAAAATAGACACAGAGACAAAGACATTGCAAATGACAAAGATGTCACAATATACACAGAAAACAGAGACGACTGTGACGACACAGACATTATAAATGACAATGATGTCATAATATTCACATACGACACAGACATAAATGACAATGATGTCACAATATTCACAGACGACACAGACATTATAAATGACAATGATATCACAATACACACATACAACACAGAAAACACAGACATAAATAACAATGATATCACAATAGACACAGACGACACAAACTACACAGGAAACACAGACATTATAAAAGAAAAAGATGTCACAATAGACACAGAGGATACAGACGATAGAGATGATACAGACCACGCAGACGACAGTCATTCTAAATGAAAATGATGTCAAAATAGACACAGAAGAAACAGAAGACACAGACATAATAAATGACAATCATGTCACAACAGACAGAGACGACACAGACGACACAGATATTGTAAGAAAAACTATGTCGCAACAGACACAGACATTATAAATGACAATGACGTCTGAATAGACAAAGACAACAGAGACGACGCATACGACACAGACATTATAAATGAAAATGATGTCAAAATAGACACAGACAACACAGACGACTCTGACATAATAAATGACAATGATATCAGAATAGACACCGACGACACAGACATTATAAATGAAAATTATGTCAAAATAGACACAGATGACACAGACATTATAAATTAAAATGATATCAGAATAGACACAGACGACAGAGACGACACAGACATTATAGATGACAATAATGTCACAATAGACACAGACTATACAGATGATGGATGACAAAGACAGCACAGACAACAAAGTCATTATAAATGAAAATGATTTCACAATAGACAAAGACGACACAGACGACACAGACTACACAGACAACACAGACTTTATAAGTGACAATGATTTCACAGTATGCAAAGGCGACACAAACGACACAGACTTTATTAATGAAAATGATGTCACTACAGACACAAATGACACAGACATTATAAATGAAAATGATGTCACTATAGACGAAGACGACAGAAACGACACAGACGACAAAACTGTTATAAATGAAAATGATGTCACAGTAGACATAGACGTAACACAGGACACAGACATTATAAATGACAGTGATGTCACAATAGACACAGACAACACAGACATTATACATGACAATGATTTCACAATAAACACAGAGGACACAGACGATAGAGACCACACAGATGAAAAAGCCATTATAAATGAAAAAGATGTCACAATTGACACAGACCTCACTGACATGACAGACATTACGTATAACAATGATGTCTCAAAAGATACACATGACACAGACCACACAGACGAGACAGACATTATAAATGACAATGATGTCACAACAGTCATAGACGACAGAGACATTATAAATGACAATGATGTCACAACAGACACAGATGATACAGACTACACAGACATTATAAATGACAATGATGTCACAACAGACACAGACCAAACAGACATTATAAATGAAATTGATGTCAAAATAGACACAGACGATACAGACTACAAAGACATTAAAAATGACGATGTCACAATAGACACAGACAACACAGACGACACAAATGACAAATGACACAGACATTATAAATGACAATTATGTCACAACAAAAACAGACGACACAGACATTATAAGTGACAATGATGTCACACTAGACACAGACTACTCTGATATTTTAAATGACAATGATTTCATAATAACCACAGACGACAGAAACAACAGAGGCGGCAGAGACTACACAGACCACAGAGACGACACAGACAACAGACATTATATATGACAATGATATCACAATATACACAGGCACACAGATGACACAGACATTAGAAATGACAGTGGTTTCACAATAGACACAGACGACACAGACATTATAAATGACATTGATGTCACAACAGACAGACGACACAGACATTATAAATGATAATGAAGTCACAATAGACACAGACAACAGAGATGTCAATGACATTATATATAAAAACGATGTCAGAATAGACACAGATGACACTGACGACACAGACGACAGACTACAGACATTATATATGACAATTATGTCACAAGAGATACAGATGAAACAGATGACAGAGTTGACACAGATGACAAAGACATTATAAATTACAAAGTTGTCACAATATCACAGACAACTCAAACATGATAAATGACAATGATGTTAGAATAGACCAGACAACACAGACGACACAGACATTATAAATGACAATGACGTCACAATAGACACAGATGGCACAGACATTATAAATGACAATGATGTCACAATAGACTCAGAATACACAGACATTATAAATGACAATAGTTTCACAGTAGACACAGAATACACGGACATTACAAATGACAATGATGTCGCAATAGACAGATGACACAGATATTATAAATGACAAGATGTCACAACAGACACAGACGACACCAACGACACAGACTTTATAAATTACAATGATATCACAATAGACAGAGATGACACAGACATTAAAAATTAGCATGATGTCACAGTAGACACAGACAACACAGACACTATAAATGAACATGATGTCACAATAGGCACAGACAACTCAGAAAACAGAATTTAGAAATGACAATGAAGTCACAATAGACAAATACGATACAAACGATAGAGATGACACAGGCATTATATATTAAAATTATGTCACAATAGAATGAGATGACACAGACAATACAGACATAATTAATGACAATGATGTCACAATAGAAAAAACCGACACAGACTGCATAGACGACACAGACATTTTAAATGACAGTAATGACACAATAGACACAGGCGACAGAGGTGACAACGACATTAAAAATGACAATGATGTCACAACAGACAAAAACGACAGGGACGAAAAGGAGGACACAGACATTATAAATGAAAATGATGTCAAAGTACACACAGACAACTCAGATGACACACACCACACAGACATTATAAATTACAATGATGTCACAATAAACACAGAAAACACAGAATACACAGACATAATAAATGACAATTATATCACAATAGACACAGAAGACAGACGACATCGATGAATCAGAAGACACAGACGACACAGATATTATAAATGAAAATGATGTCACAATAAATAAAGATGACACAGACGACACAGACATTATAAATTACAATGATGTCAAAATAGACAGAGATGACAAAGACATTATAAATGACAACGGTGTCTCAATAGACACAGACGACAGAGACAGCAAAGACATTATAAATGACAATTATGTAACAATAGACACAGAAGATACAGACGACACAGATGACACAGACTTTTTAATGACAATGATGTCAAAATATACACAGACAACACAGAAGACACAGATATTATAATAGACAATGATGTCAAAATAGAAACAGATGACACAGACAATATATTATACAATGATGTCACATAAGACACAGATGACACAGACATAATAAATGACAGTGATGTCACAATAGACAGATGACAGGGATGACATAGATGACACAGATGGCACAGACATTATTAATGAAAAAGATGTCACGTTAACACAAACAACACAGACGAAATTGACGACACCGATGCCACAGACATTATAAATGACAATGATATCACAATAGATAAAAACAACACAGACATAAATGACAGCGATGTCACAATAGACACAGATGACATAGACGACACAGACATTATAAATGACAGTGATGTCCCAATAGACATAGATGACACCAACAACACAGACATTATTAGTGACAATGATGACAAAATAGACAAAGACGAGAAAGATGACACAGACAATATATTTGAAAATGATGTCAAAAAAGACACAGACGACAGAGACATAATAAATGACAATGACATAATAAATGACTATAGACACAGACACACAGACAATATAAATGAAAATGAGGTCACAATAGACACAGACACACAGAAAATATAAATGAACATGAGGTCACAATAGACACCCAAGACAGAGATGACACAGACATTATAACTGACCATGATGTCATAATAGACACAGACGACACAGAGGACACAGACATTATAAATGACATAGATTTTAAAATAGACACAGACGCAACAGACGACACAGACAACACAGATGAATTCGATAACACAGACGTTGAAAATGTTGTCACATTAAACACAGACAAAAAAGACAACACAGACGACACAGACGACAAAGACTTCATAAATGAAAATGATGTCACAATAGACACAGAAGACACAAACGATACAGACGACAGGGACATGAATGACAATGGTGGCACCATAGACACAGACGACATAGAGGACACTGATATTGAAAATTACAATGATATCACAATAGACACAGACGCCACAGACATTACTAATGACAATGATGTCACCATAGACACAGAATACACAGACGACAAAGATATTATAAATCGCTATGATGTCGCAATAGAGAAAGACCGCACAGATGATACAGTCATTATAAATAACAATGATGTCACAATAGACACAGATGACACAGAAGAGAAACATATTATAAATGAAAATGATGTCACAATAGACACAGACGCAACAGCCGACACAGACAACACAGATGACACAGACATTATTAACAACAATGACGTCAAAAGAGAGACGACACAGATGACACAGACACTACAAATGACAATGATGTCACAATAGACACAGACGACACAGTCAACAGAGACAACACAGACATTATAAAAGAAAATGATGTCACAATAGACACAGACGACAGATATTATATATGACAAGGAAGTCACAATAGACAAAGACAGCACAGACGACACAGTTGTAAACGACAAGTGAGACATTATAAATGACAATGATTTCACAATAGACTCCGATGATACAAAAGACACAGATATTATAAATTACACTTATGTCATAATAGACAGCGACGACACAGTCGACAGTGTTGTTATAAATGACAATGAAGTCCCAATACACACAGACGACACAGACGAGACAGATGACAAAAACATGATAAATGACGATGTCACAATAGACAGACGACACCGAAGACACTGGCATTATAAATGACAATGATGTCACGATAGACACAGACGACACAGACACTTTTAAATATCGATGTCACAATGGACACAGATGACACAGATATTATAAACGAAAATGATATCTCAGTAGACACAGACGATAGAGAAGACACAGACATTATAAAAGACAACGTTGTCAAAATAGACACAAACAATACAGACATTATAAATGACAAAGATGTCACAATATACAAAGACCATACAAACGACACAGACATTATTAATGAAAATGATGTCACTATAGACACAGACGACAGAAACGACACAGAAGACAAAACCATTATAAATGAAAATGTTTTCACAGTAGACAGAGACAACACACACGACACAGAATGAGGTCAAAATTGACAGAGAATGAGGTCAAAATTGACACAGACGACACAGACATTATAAATGACAGTGATATCAAAATAGACATAGACGACACAGACAACACAGACACTATAGACTACAATGATGTCACAATAGACACAGACTAGACAGACGACACAGACGACAGACGTTATAAATGACAATGGTGTCGCATTCGACACAGACAACAGACATTATAAATGACAATGATGTCGCATTCGACACAGACGACACAGATGACAGACATTATAAATGACAATAATGTCACAATATTCACAGACGACACAGACATTATAAATGACAATGATATCACAATACACACAGACGGCACAGACAACATAGACATTGGCCAAGAAGGTCAATGGCATCTTGGCTTGTATCAGAAATGGTGTGACCAGCAGGTCCAGGGAGGTTATCCTCCCTCTGTACTCGGCACTGGTGAGACCGCTCCTTGAATCCTGTGTTCAGTTCTGGGCCCCTCACCACAAGAAGGGTGTTGAGGCTCTGGAACGGGTCCAGAGAAGAGCAGCAAAGCTGGTGAAGGGGCTGGAGAACAGGCCTTATGAGGAGCGGCTAAGAGAGCTGGGGTTGTTTAGCCTGGAGAAGAGGAGGCTGAGGGGTGACCTCATTGCTCTCTGCAACTACCTGAAAGGAGGTTGTGGAGAGGAGGGTGCTGGCCTCTTCCTCCATGTGACAGGGGACAGGACAAGAGGGTATGGCCTCAAGCTCCGCCAGGGGAGGTTTAGGCTAGACGTTAGGAAAAAATTCTTTACAGAAAGGGTCATTGGGCACTGGAACAGGCTGCCCAGGGAGGTGGTTGAGTCACCTTCCCTGGAGGTGTTTAAGGTAAGGGTGGATGAGGTGCTGAGGGATATGGTTTAGTGTTCGATAGGAATGGTTGGACTTGATGATCCAGTGGGTCTCTTCCAACCTGGTGATTCTGTGATTCTGTGACATTATAAATGACAATGATATCACAATAGACACAGACGACATAGACAACACAGATATTATAAATGAAAATGCCGTCTGAATAGACGTAGACAACACGACGACTCAGACATTATAAATGACAAGGATGCCACAACAGACAGAGATTACACAGACGACAAAGACAACACAGACATTATAAATGACAACGATGTCACAGTAGACACAGGCGACACAGAAAACAGAGACGACACAGACACTGTGAATTAAAATTATGTCATAACAGACACAGAGGACACAGACATAATAAATGAAAATGCCGTCTGAATACACAGACAACACAGACAGCACGGACTACACAGAGATTTTAAATGACAATGATGTCACAATAGACATAGACGACACAGACATTATAAATGACAACGATGTTTCGATACACACAGACGACACATATAACTCAGACATTATAAATGACAATGATATCAAAATAGACACAGACGACACCGACGAAAGACTACACAGAAAACACTGACATTATAAATGACAAGGATGTCACAATAGACACAGACGATACAGATGACACAGACATTGTAAATGAATATGATGTCACAGTAGACAAAGACAACACAGACATTATAGATGACAATGATCTCACTATAAACACAGACGACACAAAAATTATAAATGAGAATGAGGTCAAAATTGACACAGACGACACGGACATTATAAATGACAATGATGTCACAATAAACACAGACGACACACCAGTTACAGACATTATAAATGACAATGACGTCACAATAGACTCTGACGACAGAGACAACACAGACATTATAAATGAAAAATTTGGCACAATAGACATAGACGACAAAGACGACACAGAAGAAACAGACATTATATAAGGCAATGATGTCACAATAGACACAGACGACAAAGACATTATAAATGACAATAGATTCTCAATAGGAACAGACGACACAGACATGATAAATAACAATGATTTCACAATAGACACAGACAACACTGATGACAGACATTATACATGATAATTATGTCACAATATACACAGACAACACTGTCATTTTAAAAGACAATGTGTCACAATAGACACAGACGACACATACAACAAGACATTATAAATGACAATGATGTCACAATAAATACAGATGTCACAGACAACACAGATGACAAAAAGAAACAGGCATTATAAATGACAACGATGTCACAATAGACACACGACAGACATTATAAATGACAATGATGTCACAATAAATACAGATGTCACAGACAATACAGACGACAGATATTTTATATGACAATGATGTCTCAATAGACAGAGATGACACAGACAACACAGACATTATAAATTACACTGATGTAACAATAGACACAGATGTCAAAGACAACACAGACGATAAAGATGACAACGAGGAAACAGACATTATAAATAAAAATGATGTCACAATAGAAACAGATGGCACAGAAGACACAGACTTTATAAATTACAAAGATGTCACAACAGACACTGATGACACAGAAGATACAGATGTCAAAATATTATAAATGACAGTGATGTCACAGTAGACAGACGACAGAGAATACACAGAAGACTGACGCATTATTTATGACAATGATGTCACAACAGACACTGATGACGCAGACGACATAGACGACAAAGAATTATTAATGAAAATGATGTCACAATTGACACAGACGAGAGATGAAGCAGAAGACAAAGACGACACAGAAATTATAATGACAATGATGTCACAATAGACACAGACGACACATATCACACAGACTTTATAAATGACAATGATGTCACAACAGACACAGAGGACACAGACATTATAAGTGACAGTGATATCACAATAGACACAGACGAGAAACGAGATAGACGACACAGAAGACAGAGACGACAGATGCAACAAAGACATTATAAATGAAAACGATGTCACAATAAACACAAACAACACAGATAACACATTACATGGACATAATAAATGAAAATGAGGTCACAATAGACACAGATGACACAGACGGCACAGACACTAGAAATGAAAATGATGTCACAATAGACACAGACGACACAGACGTTATAAACGACAAAGATGTCAAAATAGACAGAGACGACACAGACTACATAGACATTATAAATGAAAATGAAGTCACAATAAACACATATGAGAGATGACATTAATGACAAAGACGACAGTGACGACACAGACATTAGAAATGAAAATGATGTCACAATACACATAGACGACACAGACGACACAGATGTTATAAATGAAAATGATATTAATATAGACACAGACAAGAGACCACAGAGACGACACAGACGTTACAAATCATAGAATCATAGAATAACCTGGTTGGAAGAGGACCACCGGGTCATCGAGCCCAACCTTTAAAGTTGGCAGTTAAGGAACGCAGAGTGTGTTTAAATATTTTCATTTATTCATTTCCTTTTCTTTCCCCCTTTTTTCTCTCAACAACTGAGAAAAATCTGATACATAAATGCGCAAGATCAGATAAATAATTATAGCACTTTCACAGGGCATGTGGAGGCCATCAAACAGACAAAAATATCTCCTATAAAATCAAAGGTATAGGACTTACATGCATCCTGCTTCCCTTACTTAAAAGACAATGATGTCACAACAGACACAGATGACACAGACATTATAAATGACAATGATGTCACAATAGACACAGATACCACAGACAACACAGACAATATAAATGACAATGATGTCACCACAGACGCAGACGACACAGAGCACACAGACAACACAGATGACGAAGACATAATAAACTACAGTGATGTAACAATAGACACAGAAGACACAGACATAAATGAAAATTATCTCACAATAGACACAGATGACATATACGACACAGACGAATAAGACATTAGAAATTACAATGATGTCACAATATACACAGATGACACAGACAACACAGAGGACAGACGACAGATGCAACAAAGGCATTATAAACGATAATGATGTCACAATAGACACAGACGACACAGACTACATAGACGACAAGAGGACACAGACGACAAAGACATTATAAAGACAACAATGTCACAATAGAAACAGACGACAGATATTATAAATGACAATGATTTCAAAATAGACACTGATGACATAGAATACACAGACGACAGAGACATAATTTACGACAATGATGTCACAATGGAAACTGACGACACAGACAACAAAGACATTATAAATGAAAATGATGTCACAATAGACACAGACGAGAGACGAAACAAATGACACCGTCCACACAGAAATTATTATGACAGTGATGTCACAATAAACACAGACAACACAGATGACACAGACGACAAAGACATTATAAATTACAATGATGTCACAATAGACACAGACATCACAGACGACACAGACAACACAAACGACACAGACATTATAAATGACAATGATGTCACTATACACAGACGTGAGACGACATAGACGACACAGTGGACAAAGACATTATAAATGAAAATGATGTCACAATAGACACTGACGACAGAGTCGACACAGACTACAAAGACATTATAAATGAAAATGATGTCACAATAGACACAGACAACACAGATGACACATATGACACTCCTATTATAAATGACCATGATGTTACAATAGACAAAGACGACACACACTACACAGACTCTAAAAATGAAAATGATGTCACAATAGACACAGACTTAACAGACAATATAAATGACAATGTTGTCAAAATAGACACAGACGACAAAGACGACAAATACCTTATAAATGACAATGTTTTCACAATAGACACAAACGACACAGATGACACAGAGGTCAGTGACGAGACATGCAACATAGACATTATAAATGACCATGATGTCACAATAGACAGAGACAACACAGACGACACAGACATTAGAAATGACAAAGATGTCACAATAGACACAGACGACACATACACACATTTATTATTAATGACATCGATGTCACAATAGACACAGACGTCAGAGACAACACAGACGACACAGACATTATAAATGAAAATGATGTCAAAATACACACAAACGACAAAGACGAAACAGATGTTATAAATGAAATCCATGTCACATAAGACACAGATGTCACAGACGATACAGATGACACAGACGACACAGATATTATAAATGAAATTGATGTCAAAATAAACACACACGAGAGACCACACAGAAGACACAGACTTTATAAATCATAGAATCATAGAATAACCAGGTCTGAAGAGACCCACCGGGTCATCAAGCCCAACCTTTAAAGTTGGCAGTTAAGGCACCCAGAGTGTGTTTAAATATTTTCATTTATTCGTTTCCTTTTCTTTCCCTCTTTTTGTCTCAAAACCTGAGAAAAATATATCTGATATATAAATGCGTAAGATCAGAAAAATAATCATGGCATGTTCATAGGGCATGTGGAGGCCATCAATTCAAAAAAAAATATAAACTATAAAACCAATGGTATAGGATTTACATGCATCCTGCTTCCCTTACTTAAATGACAATGATGTCACAACACACACAAATGACACGGACATTATAAATGACAATGATGTCACAATAGAAACAGAGGACACAGACATTATAAAAGAAAATGATGTCACACTAGACACAGAGGACAGAGACGAGATATGCAAGAAAGACATTGTTAAAGAATAATTTATCACAATAGAAACAGACGTCACAGACGACACATACATTATAAATGAAAATGATGTCACAATAGACACAGACGACAAAGACATTATAAATGAAAACTATATCACAATAGACAGACGATTCAGATGACACAGACGACAGAGGTATTATAAATTTCAATTATGTCACAATAGACAGAGACGACGCAGATGATTTCACAATAGACACAGACGACACAGACATTAAAAATGAAAAAGATGTCACAATAGACACAGATTAGAGAGTCAGTATAAATGACAATGTCATCACAATAGACACAGATGACATAGACATTATAAATGACAATGATGTCACAATAGACACAGACGACACAGAAGACACATATATTATAAATGACAAGGATGTCACAATAGACTCAGACGACAGAGACAATAGAGGGGAAACAGACGACACAGATATTATAAATGGCAGTGATATCACAATAGACCCAGACAAGACAGACGAAACAGACAATATAAATGACAATGATGTCACAATACACACAGACGATACAGGCGACACAGATGACACAGACCACACAGACATTATAAATGACAATGATGTCAAAATAAACGCAGACGACACACAAGATAAAGACATTATAAATGACAATGATGTCAAAAGGGACACAGACGACACAGACAATATAAATGACAAGAATGTCACAATAGACTCGGACGACAGAGACAATACAGAGGAAACAGACAACACAGATATTATAAATGGCAGTGATGTCACAATAGACCCAGACAAGACAGACGACACAGACAATATAAATTACAATGATGTCACAATAGAGAGAGACGATACAGACATTATAAATGACAATTGTGTCACAATAGATACAGACAACACAGATGACACAGATGTTATAACATAAAATTTTATCAAGGTAGACACAGACGACACAGAAGACAAAGACATTATAAATGGCAATGATGTCACAATAAACAGAGATGACACAGATGACACAGTATAAATGAAAATGATATCACAGATGACACAGATGACCCTGATGACACAAACGACACAGACATTATAAATAACATTGATGTCACAATAGACAAATATGATACAGACCACACAGACATTAAAAATGACAATGATGTCGAAGTAGGCAAAGATGACACAGACATTATACATGAAAATTGTTTCAAAATACACACAGACGACACAGAAGACACACATTATAAATGAAAATGATGTCACAATATAAAGAGACGACACAGACATAAATGACAATGATGTCAAAACATACACAGATGACACAGACATTATAAATGACAATGGTGTCACAATAGACACAGACGACAAAGAAGACACAGACATTATAGAAGAAAATTATGTCACAACAGACACAGACGACACAAAGGACGGACATTATAAATGACAAAGATGTCACAATAGACACAGATGACACAGACTTTATAAATTAAAATTATGTCACAATTGACACAGACAACATAGACGACAAAGACATTATAAATGACAACGATGTCACAAAACACAGACGACACATATTATAAATGACAACGATGTCAAAATAGACAGAGATGACACAGACTTTATAAATGACAATGATGTTACAATAGATACAGACGACAGAGACAACACAGATATTATTAATGACAATAATGTCACAATAGACAGAAAACACAGACGACAGAGACATTACAAATGACAATGATGTCAGAATAGAAACAGAGGTCACAGATGACCCACACTATACAGACGACAAAGACGCCCACATTATAAATGAAAAAGATGCGAAAATAGATACAGAAGACACAGACAACACAGATGACATAGATGACATAAATGACAATGTTTTCACAATAGACACAGATGACTCAGACCATACCGATGACACAGATATTATTAATGAAAATGATATCACAACAGACACAGACGACACAGAAAAAAAAGACATTATAAATGACAATGATGTCACAAAAGACACAGACGACACAGACAATATAAATGACAATGATGTCACAATTGACACAGATGACACAGACAAAACAGACTACTTAGGCATTATATTTTTCATATATGTCAAAGTAAACACAGACCACACAGACGAGACAGACGACACAGACATTATAAATTAAAATGATGTCACAATAGACACAGACAACAAAGACTGTATAAATGACAATGATGTCACAAAAGACAGAGGACACAGACTACACAGACACTATAAATGACAATGATGTCACAGTAGACACAGATGACACCAACAACACTGACATTTTTAATGACAATGAAATCACAATAGACACCGACAAAACAAACGACACAGATATTATAAATGACAATTATTTCAAAATAGACACAGAAGCAACAGACGCCTCAGATGCCACAGACGCCTCAGATAACACAGATGACTCAGACAACACAGATGACTCAGACAACACAGATGACTCAGACAACACAGATGACTCAGACAACACAGACTGTACAAATTACAACAATGTCACAATAAACACAGACAAAAAAGACGACACAATCGACACAGAAAAAAAGAAGACATAGAGATTATGAATGACAATGAAGTCACAATAGACACAGATGACAGACACAGAAGACAGAAACGACACAGACATGATAAATGAAAATGATGTCACAATAGACACAGACGAAACAGACATGATAAATGACAATGATGTCACAATATACAAAGACGACAGAGACAGCAAAGACATTATAAATGACAATTATGTAACAATAGACACAGACAACAGACATTATAAGTGACATGGATGTCACAATAGACACAGAAGTCACAGAGGACACAGACATTATAAATGACATGGATTTCAAAATAAACACAGACAACACAGAGGCCACAGAGGCCATAGATGTTATAAATGAAAATGATACCACAATAAAAACAGATGAAAAAGACGACACAGACGACAAAGACTTTATAAACGAAAATGATGTCACAATAAACACAGACGACACAGATATTATAAATGAAAATGATGTCACAATAAACAAAGATGACACAGACGACCCAGACATTATAAACTGCAATGATGTCAAAATAGACAGAGATGAAACAGACATTATAAATGACAATGATGTCAAAATAGACACAGGGGAAACAGACATTATAAATAAAAATGATGTCACAATAGACACAGACGACAGAGACGGGAAAGACGTTATAAATGACAATTATGTAACAATAGACACAGAAGATACAGACGACACAGACATTTTTAATGACAATGATGTCACAAATATACAGAGAAAACACAGACGACACAGACATTATAAATGACAAGGATTTCAAAATAGACACAGATGCCAGAGACGACACAAAGGACACAGACAACACAGATAACACAGATGACACAGACGTTATAAATGAAAATGATGTCACAATAGACACAGAAGACACAAACGATACAGACGACAGAGACATGAATGACAGTGATGTTACAACAGACACATAAAACACAGAGGACACAGATATTAAAAATTACAGTGATGTCACAATAGACACAGACAACACAGACATTTTAAATGACAATGATGTCACCATAGACTATCATGACACAGACGCCACAGACATTACTAATGACAATGATGTCACAATAGCCACAGAATACACAGATGACAAAGATATTATAAATGACTATGATGTCGCAATACAGAAAGACCACACAGATGATACAGTCATTATAAATAACATAGATGTCACAATAGACAAAGACGACACAGCCGACACAGACAACACAGATGACACAGACATTATTAATGAAAATGATGTCAAAATAGAGACAGATGACACAGATGACACAGACACTACAAATGACAATGATGTCACAATAGACACAGACGACACAGTCGACAGATACAACACAGACTTTATAAATGATAATGATGTCACAATAGACACAGCAGAGACAACACAGTTTTAAAAGACAAGAGAGATTATAAATGACACGGATTTCACAATAGACTCCGACGATACAAACGACACAGACATAATCAATGAAAATGATGTCACAATAGACACAGACGACACCGACATTATAAATTACAATGATGTCACAATAGACACAGATCACACAGACATTAAAAATTAGCATGATGTCAAATAGGCACAGACAGAGACCACACATATATTATATATGACGATGTCACAGTAGACACAGACAACTCAGAAAAAAGAATTTAGAAATGACAATGAAGTCACAATAGACAAATATGATACAAACGACAGAGATGACACAGACACTATATATTAGAATTATGTCAAAATAGAATCAGACGACACAGACAATACAGACATAATTAATGACAATGATGTCACAATAGACACAGAAGACAGAGACATTTTAAATGACAGTGATGTCACAATAGAAACAGACGACACAGAGGACAGACATAATAAATGACAATTATATCACAATAGACACGGAAGACAGAGGACACCGATGAATCAGATGACACAGATATTATAAATGAAAATGGTGTCACAATAAACAAAGATGACACAGAAAACACAGACATTATAAATGACAATGATGTCAAAATAGACACAGAGGAAACAGACATTATAAATGAAAATGATGTCACAATAGACACAGAAGACACAAACGATACAGACGACACAGACAACACAGATGACAATGATGTCACAATAGACACAGGCGACACACACGACACATACAGTGTAAATGATAATGATGTCACAATAGACACAGGTGACAGAGTCGACAGAGACAACAAAGACATTATAAATGAAAATGATGTCATAATAGACACAGACGACACAGATATATATGACAAGGATGTCACAATAGACACGAACAGCACAGATGACACAGTTGTAAAAGACAAGAGAGACATTATAAATGACAATGATTTCACAATAGACTCTGACGATACAAACGACACAGATATAAATTACACTTATGTCATAATAGACAGCGACGACACAGTCGACAGTGTTGTTATAAATGACAATGAAGTCCCAATACACACAGACGACACAGACGAGACAGATGACAAAAACATGATAAATGACGATGTCACAATAGACAGACAACACCGAAGACACTGACATTATAAATGACAATGATGTCACGATAGACACAGACGACACAGACACTTTTAAATATCGATGTCACAATGGACACAGATGACACAGATATTATAAACGAAAATGATATCTCAGTAGACACAGACGATACAGAAGACACAGACATTATAAATGACAATGTTGTCAAAATAGACACAAACAATACAGACATTATTTATGACAATGATGTCACAATATACAAAGACGACACAAATGACATATTATTAATGAAAATGATGTTACTACAGAGACATACATTAAAAAAGAAAATAATGTCACTATAGACACAGACGACAGAAAGGACACAGAAGACAAAAACATTATAAATGACAATGATTTCACAGTAGACAAAGACGACAAACACGACACAGACATTATAAATGACAACGATGTCACAGTAGACACAGACGACACAGACTTTATAAATGACAATGATGTCACAAGAGACACAGACGGCACAGACATCAGAGACAACACAGACAGTATAAATGACAATGATGTCCCAATAGACACAGACAACACAGATGACACAAATGACACAAAAGACACAGACATTATAAATGACAATTATGGCAAAATAAACACAGACAACACAGACATTATATATGACACTGGTGTCACAATAAACAGAGACGACACAGACATTATAAATGATAATGATGTTACTATAGACACAGACGACACAGACTTTATAAATGACAATGATGTCACAAGAGACACAGACGATACAGATGACACAGACGTTATAAATGACAATGATGTAACTATAGACACAGATGACACAGACATTATAAATGACAATAATGTAACTATAGACACAGATGACAGACATTATAAATAAAAATGCTGTGACAATAGACTCAGACGACAGAAGACACAGGAATTATAAATGACAATTATGTAAAAATACACACTGACGATACAGACGACACAGTCATTTTTAATGAAAATGATTTCACAATAGACACAGATGACGCAGATATTTTAAATTAAAATGATGTCAAAATTGACACAGGAGACAAAGACGTTATAAATGACAAAGACGTCACAATAGACACAGAAAACAGACAACTATGACGACACAGAGGTTATAAATGACAAAGATATCACAATAGACAAAGACAACAGTGACGACAGACATTATAAACGACAACAATGTCACAATAGACAAAGACGTTGTAAATGACAACGATGTCACAATAGACAAAGACATTGTAAATGACAACGATGTCACAATAGACATAGACGACACAGACACTCTAAACTACAATGATGTCACTATAGACAGACTAGAAAGACAAAACATACAACACAGACATTATAAAAGAAAATTATGTCAAAATAGACACAGAGGATACAGACGATAGAGACGATACAGACCACACAGACGACAGTCATTCTAAATGAAAACGATGTCAAAATAGACACAGAAGACACAGATGACACAGACATAATAAATGACAATGATGTCTTTGTCGTCTCTGTCTGTTGTGACAACACAAATATAATAAAAAAAATTATGTCACAACAGACACAGACTTTATAAAAAACAATGCCGTCTGAATAGACACAGACAACACAGACGACACATATGACAGAGACATTATAAATGAAAATGATGTCAAAATAGACAGAGACGACACAGACATTATAAATGACAATGATGTCAAAACAGACACAGGCAACAGGGACATTATAAATGACAAGGATATAAGAACAGACACCGACAACACAGACGTTACAAATTACAATGATATCACAACAGACACAGACAACAGAGACAACACAGACATTTTAAATTACAATGATGTCACAATAGACACAGACGACACAGACATTATAAATGACAATTATGTCACAATAGACACAGATGATACAAACATTATAAATGACAGTGATATCACGATATTCACAGATGACTCATACGAGACAGACATTATAAAAGAAAATGATGTCAGAATAGACACCGACGACACAGACATTATAAATGAAAATGATATGACAACAGACACAGACGACAGAGACGACACAGATATTACAAATGACAATAATATCACGATAGACACAGACTATACAGAGGACAGGGATGACACAGACAACACAGACAACAAAGTCATTATAAATGAAAATGAACTCACAATAGACACAGACGACACAGACATTATTATTGAAAATGATGTCACTACAGACACAAACAACACTGACATTATAAATGAAAATGATGTCACATTAGACACAGACATTCTAAATGACAGTGATGTCGCAGTAGACACAGACAACACAGACATTATACATGACAATGATGTCACAATAAACACAGAGGACACAGACGATAGAGACCACACAGACAACAAAGCCATTATAAATGAAAATGTCACAATTGACACAGAAGACACAGACGTCACTGACGTCACAGACATTACATATGACAATGATGTCTCAAAAGACACACATGACAGAGACCACACAGATGAGACAGGCATTATAAATGACAATGATGTCAAAACAGACACAGACGACACAGACATTATAAACTACAATGATGTCAAAACAGACACAGACGATACAGACTACACAGACATTAAAAATGACAATGATGTCACAACAGACACAGACGATACAGACGACACAAACGACAAACGACACAGACATTATGAATGACAATTATGTCACAATAAACACAGACGACACAGACATTATAAGTGACAATGATATCACACTAGACACAGACTACTCTGATATTTTAAAAGACAATGATTTCATAATAACCACAGACGACAGAAACGACAGAGGCGACAGAGACTACACAGACCACAGAGACGACACAGAAAACAGACAATGATGTCACAATATACACAGGCACACAGATGACACAGACATTAGAAATGACAGTGGTTTCACCATAGACACAGACCACACAGACATTATAAATGACATTGATGTCACAACAGACAGACGACACAGACATTATAAATGACAATAACATCACAATAGAAACAGATGACACAGACATTATAAATGACAATGATGTCACAATAGACTCAGAATACACAGACATTATAAATGACAATAGTTTCACAGTAGACAAAGAATACACAGATATTATAAATGACAAGATATCACAATATACAAAGACGACACCGACGACACAGACATTATAAAAGACAATGATATCAGAATAGACACAGACGACACCGACATTATAAATTACAATGATGTCACAATAGACACAGACAACACAGACACTATAAATGAACATGATGTCACAATAGGCACAGACAACTCAGAAAACAGAATTTAGAAATGACAATGAAGTCACAATAGACAAATATGATACAAACGACAGAGATGACACAGACATTATATATTAGTATTATGTCACAATAGAATCAGACGACACAGACCATACAGACATTATTAATGACAATGATGTCACAATAGACAAAAACGACACAGACATTTTAAATGACAGTGATGACACTATAGACACAGGCGACAATGACATTAAGAATGACAATGATGTCACAATAGACAAAAACGACACAGACATTTTAAATGACAGTGATGACACTATAGACACAGGCGACAACGACATTAAGAATGACAATGATGTCACAATAGACAAAAACGACAGGGGCGACAAGGACGACACAGATATTATAAATGAAAATGATGTCAAAGTACACACAGACGACTCAGACGACACAGACCACACAGACATAAATTACAATGATGTCACAATATACAAAGATGACACAGACATTATAAATGACAACGATGTCGCAATAGACACAGACCACACAGAAGACTGAGATGACACAGACAACAGAAACATTATAGGTGACAATGATGTCACAACAAACCGACGACACAGACATTATAAGTGACAATGGTGTCACAATTAACCGATGACACCGATATTATAAGTGACAATGATGTCACAATATACACAGACGACACAGACATTATAAGAAACGATGTCACAATTGACAGACAACACAGACATAATAAATGACAATGAGGTCACTATGGACACAGACGACACAGATGACAGACGACACAGACTTTCTAAATGACGATGATGTCACTATAGACACAGACGACAGACACGAAAATGGCAACACAGACATTATAAATGACAATGATTTCACAAAAGATACAGACGACAGACACGAAAATGACGACACAGACATTATAAATGACGATGTCAAAATAGACACACACGACACTCACTATATATGAGAATGATGTCACAATAGGCACAGACAGACACGAAAATGACGACTCATACAACACAGACATTATAAATGACAGTGATTTCACAATAGAGACAGATGACACAGACAGACACGAGAATGATGACAGAGACGACACAGACATTAAAAATGACAATGATGTCAAAATAGACACACACGACACACACCATATATAACAATGATGTCACAATAGACACAGACGACACAAACATCATAAATGACAACGATGCTCATTGCATCTTGAAAGACAAAAAATAAAACCCAAACAAAATTACTAGCTGGCGTTTGTAGGTAATGTAGGTACAAGTCATACCTAACTGTTGACTTGGCAGCCAACCCACCTGGCTATGGGAATCTACCCCCAGTTCAATTGTCACCCCTTGCTGCCAGACCCGATGCCTCTGCACCTGTAGAACTCGACATTCAATAACTTACCCCCAGACTCGATAGTAACTAAACAATTCCACACACTGTTTTGATTCAGGAATACCAACCCTTCTTCACACAACAGCCAGGCAGAAAAAAAAAAGATAAAATCAAATCTTAACAACCATACACACCAGATTTATTGCCCCAAGAATTGAAACTGCTCTACCGACACTCCAACGTCAGATCTGAGATGGCTTTGGTCATTCCCTCTGTGGCTGCATAACCGACCAAAAATGATTCTCCTCACCCCATGTATCTATGGCTACTTGCTCTGGAATGCACCTCGCCCTTCAAAGCCTAACTAGACGGGTATATGTAAAGATAGAATTTCACTGCTATTCTTCTGCTAACTACCGTTTCCTTAGCTCAGGCAGAGCAGCTCCAGCCAGATTCAAACGTGCACAGACTGACTCTGCACAGAAAACCAATGACAGGATGCAGAAACAAAAAGGAAACTTGGTAAGAATGACTCTCAAAAGAGGGCTGGCATTGGGCAACAAGATGTAGGGAGCTGCAAGAAAGATTATGTCAGCCCTTGAAAAATGGAAGACTATGGCCCCTTTAAGAGCCATAGCCACAACTAGAAGGATGCAAGGGTGAGCCCTTCTTAAAGACCTCAAAACAGAGTACGTATGGAGGAAGTGCCAGAACAGGGATTTAAGAAAATGGAACAATAAGGGCTGAGGATGCTAACGTGTCCTGTGATGCCTACGCAATAGGCAACTGACCAGAAATTGCCAAAATGCAAGACCTATCTGTACACGAAGATCAGAATGCAAGAAAAGCAGCGCCTGATCAGCACCTTACTAAGAACAGACATCCAAGAGTCTAGAGATGACACGTGGATCAAATGCAAAGATGACATCAAGACCTGCAGAAGATTTAAGACACAGCAGAGTCTACACAATCTAAACAACAAGACAGATATAGGCTGGAACTTCCCTGCCTGGTACACGCTAGCTTGGGGCTGAAAATTAAACCCCTCTCCAAACGTGTAACAAGGTGCACTCTTCCTGCACAACCCTCTACCCTATGCTAAATCCCTTCCCTGCCATTCTCAACATTCTGCCCTCTTCCCGGACCAAAATCACAGCCCCCTTAACTTTCTGAGGACCGAGGGCCTGAAGATATCCTTGGCAGAAAAAACCCAAACTGCATCAACTATCTGGAAAAATCCTGCACTCTCACATTGTCCTGGACAATAATCTGCAAAAAAAAAAAAAAAAAAAAACATACAGAAAACACAGTGCATAGTCAGCATCACACTGCTCACTGCCAACATCTTGTACTACACCCACTGCAAAACTGCCAAGGCATTCTGCTCACCTATTTGATGCCAATTCAAACATTGGATGCTGCAGTCATCATCACCTGGGGCACTTCAGGTAGACAGACGGAAAATTTACTATTGCGCTTCTGAGAAATCAGTCCCGTGCTCCATCTCTCTACTCCCCTGTTCACCTCAACTGCTCTTTGCATTCTAAAAGTGGACCACACAGCATCTACAAAACCAAAGGCCAATGCTCAATGGAGTTGCTGCGTACTACAGGGCTCTAACACACCTATTTGAACAACAACCTCCTCACCTCTCAGACCACACATCAGCAAGAAGCTTCACCCCTCTGAGGCTGCATTTGGCACCTGCCACAGAAAAAGCATGCTTTTGTACTACACTAAAGCACAGGCTGCCCCAAGCAACACCTATCTCCACTGCATTACCTTGACTGCTCAGATGCCCGGCTTGCCTCGTCTTCTGTGGTTGTGTTGAGGCTTGAGCTCCACCTGGAATATACAAACAGCAAGGATGATTGTAACTTCATTGAAGAAAACCAACACACGGTAACTGATCATACAGCCATGGTTACATTTCCCTACCAACACCACAGCCAACTCACCTCATTATGGCACACTAACTGCACGCAACTCCATCCGTGCCCCTCGGCACACAGGTCAGCCCGCTACGTCTGAAAAACACAACAGCAAAGAAGTCACCCTGACGCTCAGCAACGCCCTAAGAATTCCAAGACTCTACTGCACATTACAGCCAAGCAAAGCTAGTCCACAACCAAACCCAAACATTAATTGCTGCTCCCTTGACATTGAAACCCCTTCGCTACTGCTCCACTGGCTGCTCCCATGCAGTTTTGGTCACCCCCTCTGTGGCTCCAGAGACAAGCAGAAACTACCCTCCTCACCCGCCACACCGAGGGCTGCTAGTTCTGCAAATAAGGGATGCCCCTAGACCGCAATGTCTAGGCACGTCAAAACGTTAAGCACACAATCGGGCCACTATACCCCTGCTGACGCTTATCGCCTCCTCTACACACCTGGCAGAGCAGCTCCAACCAGACACAAATACACGCAGAACATCAACACATAAGACCAACGTCGTGAACCGGGAACAAAAGAAAAGTCGCGGCAACAAGGAGGACTCCTGGACCACGCGTGCCAATGGGCAAGGCAATGGACAGGGCTCCGAGGAACAACCTACGGTAGCCCTGGAAAAGCGAAGAACCGTGCATGGTTCCAAAGAGATGGTGCCACAACTGGCAAGATGAACGGGCAAGAAACCCTTTTAAAGTCCTAAACATGCAGAGGATGGACGGAACAAGTCCCAGAACAGGGATCCAGGAAAACAGAAGACTAACTATCCCGGATGGCGAGGCAGGCTGCAAGGCTGCAGCAGAAGACAGCTGACCGGATGCTTCCAAAACACAAGAGCGATCCACACTTTAGAAATGCAAAGAAAGAAAAGCAGTGCTCCATCGACACTGCCTTGATGAGTACGAGCATTTGGGACCCTAGACATGGCACCCAAGGCACGCCCGCCATGCCCTGAGCACAAAAGACAACATCAAGACCTGCAGAAAATTTCAGACATGGCACGGTGACTACACAAACTAGACAACAACAGATACAGGCTGGAACTGCCCTGCCCATGCAGGGTTTGAGCTGAGAAGTGGGCCCCTCTGCCTTCACCTGCCCAAAGACGACTCTCCTTCCACAGCCTAGGCTACCTTCCAAACCCCTCCCTGCTAGCCCCATCCCACCTCCCGCTTCCCAACTCCGGTCTCTCAATTTAGCTTTCAGAGGGCCACGAATGAAGCTGTCCTTGGACAAAGCAGCTCAAATCACATCAGCTAACAGAAATAATCCTGCAGTCACTGCGTTCCTCTTCAGCATCTGCAAGAAAAATGAACAGAAAAACACAGTGCCAAAACACGAGAACGATCCCGGCTTCAGGAGCACGATGCAAGAAAAGCAGTGCCCAGTCGACAGTGCATTGATGAGTATGAGCATTCAGGACCCTAGATATGGTGCTCGAGGCATGTCCGGCATGCTGTAAAGGATCCCTCATTACAACGGGATGTGGCCAAAACCAGGAGGATGTACGTGAAAGGATCACCTTTTAAATGACTAAAGGCACAAGATGCATGGAAGAAGTCTCAGGTCAACAGGGATCCTTGAAAATATATGACTAGCGATTGTGGCTGCCAACACAGGCTGCAAGGCCACGGGAAAAGATGGCTGACTAGAAACTTGGAAAACGTGAAGCCAATCCACACTTAGGTTATGATGCAAGAAGAACAGTGCCTAATTGGTATTGTACCCATGAGTACAGGCATTCAAGACCCTCGAGATGCTGCTCAAGTCATATGCTGCATTCCTTTAAAGCAAAGGGGACATCAAGGCTTAAGAAATGTAAAAGAGAAACAGAATATAAAGCACACAGCACAGACAAGCTGGAACGGCCCTGCCAGGAACGTGCTAGCTTTGGGCTGAGAAGTAACACCCTCCAGCTCTCCCTGCCCAAAGGGGACACTTCCCGCACAGCCCTCTCCCCTAGGCTACTTTTAAAACTCCTCCCTGCCATCCCCAGCCTTCTCCCCTCTGTCATACCCCACCCCTGCCCCCGTCCCTCAACTTAGCTTTCAGACCACCAGAAGGCTTCCTCAGGAGAAAAAAACTCTAAGAACATCAGCTTCCTGGAATGATCCTACAGTTGCCAGGATCCACTTTGCAATCTACAAGAAAATTAAATAGTGCCAACAGCCAGCATCGCACTGATCAATGTCACCACCTTACATGACAACTTGTTCTGCCTAACTGCCATGTTCTTCCACTCACTTGCTCCACAGCAGTTCTTCTGTCAGATGCTGCAGCTGTTATCACCCAGGGTAATTAAATTCAGAGAATTACTCTCACACCTGTGAGAAGTCTGCCCCATGCTCCTTCTCCCTACTACCCAGCTCATCTCAAATGCTCTTCCCATTCCCAAGGTGGCCCACACAGTGCCTGCCAAACCAAAAGTAAATACTATGTTGCCAAATAAGACTTTGCTCTTCTAGACATACTCAACTTCCTCCTCACCATCAGCCCCACAATGATGAGAATAAACCTGACTACCTCACCGGCACCCCAAAATTCTGTGCCCTCTGCTTACCTCTCCTCTCCTCCTCACCACTTAAGTTGTAGGACCAGTAGTGGTGATACCCAGGACAAAAGAAAGATGAGCCACGGAAATCCACATTTTAGGAAGGAACCAAACTTTAGTCGTAGGAGTGAACAAGAAGAACTTGAAAAAAATATTCTTATCAAACCCCAGTAAAGATTATTAACACAGAAGACATAAAAACACAGGACACTCACCACACAGCAATGGAGACTGGAATTACAGAGGCAGTCAGCCAATGAAAAACTCGCAACAGTGGGATTGACTACTCTAAGACCTAAATTGGAAACTCAATGACCGTAAAAAAACACAATGGATAACAGGGACAAGGTAACAACTGCTGTAAGCAATAATAGAGCAAACCTCACTGGTAAGTTCAGGAAAAATCCAAAACTCTACTAAATAAGGGAGGCTTGCGTGCCCACACACCAGATGAAAAAGAGTTGCTCAGCTGCTAACTGTTACGAGCCAAAACAATATCCAATCTCTTCCCTGAGAAATGCAAGGGAAACAAGCGGCAGAATCCTGCACTGTAGATAGGCAGCGAGTCCATACCTTGAAGTAGCAAGGTCTCTGATATTCATAGGATCACCAGGTTGGAAAAGACCCATTGGATCATTGAGTCCACCCATTCCTATCAATCACTAAACAATACCCCTCACCATCTCATCCACCCATCCTTTAAACACCTCCAGGGAAGGTGACTCTACCACCTCCTTGGGCAGCCTTTGCCCATCCCCAATAACCCTTTCAGTGAAATATTTTTTCCTGATGTACTGCCTGAAGCTTCTCTGGCAGAGCTTGAGGCTATTCCCTCTTGTCCTGTCCCCTGTCCCTTGGGAGAAGAGGCCAGCTCCCTCCCCTCCACAACCTCCTTTCAGGTAGTTGGAGAGAGCAATGAGGTCTCCCCTCAGCCTCCTCTTCTCCAGGCTAAACACCCCCAGCTCTCTCATCCACTCCTCATAAGGCTTGTTCACCAGCCCCCTCACCAGCTACATTACTCTTCTCTGGACATTCAGATGGATGGAGACAGGATACACGCAAAGAAGTTAGTTGAGGAACACAATAAGTAGAAGGTATAAGGGAGCAGAGATCTCACAGCCCTAGAGATGACATTTCTTAGGGTAACTAATAATTTTCAACTTGTGTCTCAACCTCATCATTACCTCATTGGCTACAGAGAGACTAGAACAACAGACACCTGAACGGCACTTGCATCTGACCACCAAACTGACCCAAGAAAGACTGATGAACCCATCTCCCTTTCCCCAAACCATTAAAGCCCTTTTCTACCCCTGAAGTATCAGAGAAGGAACCCTGCTCCTTCTTAACAGCACCTGCCCTATATTTTAACCCCCCTGACCCTTCTGTGTTGCTGTTCCTTGGGAGCTGTGCTCCTGAGCCCTTCCCAGGGCTCCCCTGGCCCCTTCTATCTTCCACCAACCCACAGACTCTACTTCCTACCCTAGGCCAACAAACTTCATTCCTGATTATTATCACCCACAAGGTGCCCATTACAAACTGCAGAGCCCCTAGGGCCAATACATTATGCCACACAGAATGAGGAACAACAACAAATCATCCCATAACCAAAAACTTGAGGCAAAGCACCCAGAAAAAAAAAAAGAAGAAGGAAATCAAAAACATCTTGCCCCCTCCAACACCCAATCAAAAATTACTGACAAAAAAGCCCCATAGTTACACCTGTATGTGCTGCTTCGCCTGGACTCTTCCAAAGCTCATACCTCCAACAGACGCCTCTGCTTCTTTAGAAGAACAAAAAGAAAAAAAAAAAACTAAAAAAGCCAAAACCCACCACTTACCCAACTAGCTTAATCTGCCTAAAAAGCTACAATGAATGGAAACAGCAGCAAAAGTCTAATCTCAAGGATAAACCACAACCTAAATGACCTCCAGAGGCAAGGCCTGTGGCTTATATACCCCCTGGGCCTTCCCGCCCACCACCTGTGACTGGGGTGTGGTGAAGCCCTCACAGGTATAAATAGTGCCTGAGGAGGAGCTGTGTTTTATTAACTCTGCCTTACATTCTCAGCTAGAACAACACTACTACATGTCTGAAAGCATCCTTACAAGAAATAACAGTATGCATGCTGTCACTGCAACATTGCTAGTTGTGACAGTGATGGAACTAGGTAACAAACATTTTAGAGCTGGACTTTTTGGTTCCTTTCATTTATTGTGCTGCTACAATTACTGTTCCCTGGTATCGCTATACCCCTACTCTTTAATTTTTCTGTGCTCTTTTCTCTCTCTTTTCCCCCCCCCCAGTCTTCAGTATCTGTTCTCTGCCCATACTTTTTTTTTCCTTTTCCATCTTTGTCCCAATCTGCGTTCCTCGTTCTTTTCCCCCACAATTTCACTGGCTTGATCCTTGTAGTTTGTTCTTTCTCTGCACCTGCAAATGCCTTGCTTGTCTTTCTCTTTCTATCTCTCTTTCTTTCTCTATCCCTTTGTATTGCTCACTGTTGCTGTTCTATTTTTTCCATTCACTCTGTATCTTGACACTCCCCTTTTCATCTCTTGCTATTTCTGAATTTTTGTGCTAGTCCTTGCTCTTTTGAATAATCCTCTGTCTGTCTGTAGGGCTCCTAGTTCCTCTAAAACAAGTCAGCTCTTTTTTATGTACACACATGGCCTTATGAGAAATGGCTCAGAGAGCTGGGCTTGTTTAGCCTGGAGAAGTGGAGGCTGAGGGGAGACCTCATTGCTCTATACAACTACAAGGTCTACAAAGAAGGTCGGACAAGGGAAATGAAGGGCGAAGAAGGTGGGAGAAGGGCAAAGAAGGTGGGAGAAGGGCAAAGAAGGTGGGAGAAGGGCAAAGAAGGTGGGAGAAGGGCAAAGAAGGTGGGAGAAGGGCAAAGAAGGTGGGAGAAGGGCAAAGAAGGTCGGAGAAGGGCAAAGAAGGTCGGAGAAGGGCAAAGAAGGTCGGAGAAAGTTGGAGAAGTTCAAAGAAGTTTGGAGAAGTTAAAAGAAGTTCAAAGAATTTCGGAGAAGGTCGGAGAAGTTAAGAGTAGGTCAGAGAAGGTCAGATTAGGTCGGAGAAGGTCAGAGAATGTCAAAGAGGGTTGGAGAAGTTCAAAGAAGGTCAGAGAAGGTCAAAGAGGGTCAGAGAATGTCAAAGAAGGGCAAAGAAATTCAGAGAAGGGAAAGGAAGATCGGAAAAGGTCAAAGAAGGTAGGAGAAGGTTGGAGAAGTTTGGAGTGGGTCAAAGAAGGTCAGAGAAGCTCAAAGAAAGTCAGAGAAGTTCAAAAGTGGTCGGAGAAGTTCATAGAAGGGCAGAGAAGATCAGAGAAAGTAAAAGAAGGTCGGAGAAGTTTGGAGAATTTCAAAGAAGGTCTGCAAGACCGGAGAAGGTTGGAGAAGTTCAAAGAAGGTCGGAGAAGGTCAAAGAAATTCAGGGAAGGTCAAAGAAGGTCGGAGGAGTTCAAAGGATTTCGGAAAAGGTTGGAGAAGGTCAGACAAGGTCAGAGATAGGCAAAGAAGGTGGGAGAAGGGCAAAGAACTTGGGAGAAGGTCGGAGAAGTTCAGAGAAGGTCAGAGACAGTCAAAGAAGGTCGGAGAAGGTCAGAGAAGGTTGGAGAAGTATAAAGACGGTCAGAGAAGGTCAGAGAAGGTTGGAGAAGTATAAAGACGGTCAGAGAAGATCAGAGAAGGTCAAAGATGGTCAGACAAAGTCGGAGAAGGTCAAAGAATTTTGGAGAAGGTCGGAGAAGATCGGAGAAGGTAGGAAAATATCGGAGAAGGTCAAAAAAAGTCAAAGAAGTTCAGAGAAGGTCAAAGAAGGTTGGAAAAGGTGAAAGCAGGTCGGAGAAGGCAAGAGAAATTCAAGGAAGGTCAGAGAAGGTCGAGGAAGTTCAGAGAAGGTGAAAGCAGGTGGGAGAAGGCCAGAGAAATTCAAGGAAGGTCAGAGAAGGTCAAAGAAGGTCAGAGAAGGTTGAAGAAGGACAGAGAAGATCAAAGAAGGTCGGAAAAGTTTGGAGAAGATCGTAGAAGGTCAAAGAAGGTCAGAAAAGGTCAAAGAGTGTCAGAGAAGGTAAAAGAAAGTCAGAGAAGGTTGGAGAAGATCAAATAAGTCCAGAGTAGGTCAGAGAAGGTCAAAGAAGGTCAGAGAAGGTCAAAGAGGGTCAGAGAATGTCAAAGAAGGACAAAGAAATTCGGAGAAGGGAAAAGAAGATCGGAGAAGGTCAAAAGGTCGGAGAAGTTTGGAGAGGGTCAAAGAAGGTCAGAGAAGCTCAAAGAAAGTCAGAGAAGTTCAAAAGTGGTCGGAGAAGGTTGGAGAAGCTCATAGAAGGGCGGAGAAGTTCAAAGAAGTTTGGAGAAGGTCAAAGAAGTTCAGGGAAAGTCAAAGAAGGTCAAAGAAGCTCGGAGAAGGTCAAAGAAGGTTGGAGAAAGATAAAGACAGTTGGAGAAGATCGGAGAAGTTCAGAGAAGTTCCAAGGTGGTTGGAGAAGGTCGGAGAATGTCAAAGAAGGTCGGAGAAGTTCGGAGAAGGTCAGATAAAGGAAAAGAAGATCGGAGAAGGTCAAAGAAGTTCAGAGAAGGTCAAAGAAGGTCGGGGAATGTCAAAGCAGGTCAGAGAAGATCAGAGAAGGTCGGAGAAGGTCAAAGAAGGTCAGAGAAAGTCAAAGAAAGTCGGAGAAAGTAAAAGGTCAGAGAAGGTCAAAGAAAGGCGGAGAAGGTCAAAGAAAGGCGGAGAAGGTCAAAGAAAGGCGGAGAAGGTCAAAGAAAGGTGGAGAAGGTCAAAGAAAGGCGGAGAAGGTCAAAGAAAGGCGGAGAAGGTCAAAGAAAGGCGGAGAAGGTCAAAGAAAGGCGGAGAAGGTCAAAGATGGTCGGAGAAGGTCAGAGAAGGTCAAAGAAGGTCAGAGAAGGTAGGAAAATTTGGGAGAAGGTCAAAAAATGTCAAAGAATTTTGGAGAAGGTCGGAAAAGGTGAAAGCAAGTTGGGGAAGGCCAGAGAAATTCCAGGAAGGTCAGAGAAGGTCGAAGAAGGGCAGAGAAGGTTAAAGAAGGGCAGAGAAGGTCGGAATAGGTCAGAGAAGATCAAAGAAGGTTGGAAAAGTTTGGAGAAGGTTGAAGAAGGTCAAAGAAGGTCAGAAAAGGTCAAAGAAGGTCAGAAAAGGTCAAAGAAGGTCAGAAAAGGTCAAAGAGAGTCAGAGAAGGTAAAAGAAGGTCAGAGAAGGTCAGAGAAGATCAAATAAGTCTGGAGTAGGTCGTAGAAGGTCAGAGAAGGTCAGAGAAGGTAAAAGAAGGTCAGAGAATATCAGAGAAGATCAAATAAGTTTGGAGTAGGTTGGAGTGGGTCAAAGAAGGTCAGAGAAGGTCAAAGAGGGTCGGAGAATGTCAAAGAAGGACAAAGAAATTCGGAGAAGGGAAAGGAAGTTCAGAGAAGGTCAAAGAAGGTAGGAGAAGGTGGGAGAAGTTTGGAGAGGGTCAAAGAAGGTCAGAGAAGCTCAAAGAAAGTCAGAGAAGTTCAAAAGTGGTCGGAGAAGGTCGGAGAAGTTCATAGAAGGGCGGAGAAGTTCAAAGAAGTTCAGAGAAAGTCAAAGAAGTTCGGAGAAGGTCGGAGAATGTTGGAGAAGTTCAAAGAAGTTTAGAGAAGGTCGGAGAATGTCAATGAAGGTCAGAGATAGGCATAGAAGGTGGGAGAAGGGCAAAGAACTTGGGAGAAGGTCGGAGAAGTTCGGAGAAGGTCAATGAAGGTCGGAGAAGGTCAATGAAGGTCGGAGAAGATTGGAGAAGTTTAGAGAAGGGAAAAGAAGGTTGGAGAAGTTCAGAGAAGGTCTGAGACAGTCAAAGAAAGTCGGAGAAGGTCAGAGAAGTTTGGAGAAGTATAAAGACATTCAGACAATTTCTGAGAAGGTCGGAGAAGGTCAGAGAAGGTCAAAGAAGGTCGGAGAATGTCAAAGAAGGTCGGAGAAGGTCAAAGGTGGTTGGAGAGGTCGGAGAAGTTCGGAGAAGGTCAAAGAAGGTCTGACAAGATCAAAGAAGATCGGAGAAGGTCAAAGAACATCGGAGAATGTCGGAGAAGTTCGAAGAAGGTTGGAGAATGTCAAAAGAGGTTGGAGAAGGGCGGAGAATTTCGCAGAAGTACGGAAAAGGTCGAAGAAGTTCAGAGGTGTTCAAAGAATGTCGGAGAATGTGAAAGAAGTTCGAAGAAGGTGGTAGGAAGTCAAAGACGTTCAGAGAATATCAAACAAAGTCGGAGAAGGTCAAAGAAGTTCGGAGAAGGTCAAAGAAGTTTGGAGAAGGTCGGAGAAGGAAGGAGAAATTTGGAGAAGGAAGGAGAAATTTGGAGAAGGTCAAAGAACATCAGAAAAGGTCAGAGAAGTTTGGAGAAGGTCAAAGAAGGTCAGAGAAGATCTGAGAAGGTCAAAGAATGTCGGAGAAGGTAAAGGAAAGTTGGAAAAGGTCAAAGAAGTTCAGAGAGTGTCAAAGAAGTCGGAGAAAATCAGATAAGGTCGGAGAAGATCGTAGAAGGACAGAGAAGGTCGGAGAAGGTAAAAGAATCTCAGAGAAGGTTGTAGAATTCAGAGAAGTTCAAAATAGATCAGATAATATCGGAGAAGCTCGGAGAAAGTCAAAGAAGGTCAGAGAAGGGCAAAAACGGGAGGAGAAGGGCAAAGACCAGTGGAAAAAGGAGGAGAATATTGGAGAAGGGCAAGGGGGGGCGGAGAAGGGCAAAGGGGGGCGGAGAAGGGCAAAGGGGGGCGGAGAAGGGCAAAGGGGGGCGGAGAAGGGCAAAGGGGGGCGGAGAAGGGCAAAGGGGGGCGGAGAAGGGCAAAGGGGGGCGGAGAAGGGCAAAGGGGGGCGGAGAAGGGCAAAGGGGGGCGGAGAAGGGCAAAGGGGGGCGGAGAAGGGCAAAGGGGGGCGGAGAAGGGCAAAGGGGGGCGGAGAAGGGCAAAGGGGGGCGGAGAAGGGCAAAGGGGGGCGGAGAAGGGCAAAGGGGGGCGGAGAAGGGCAAAGAAGGGCGGAGAAGGGCAAAGAAGGGCGGAGAAGGGCAAAGAAGGGCAGAGAAGGGCAAAGAAGGGCAGAGAAGGGCAAAGAAGGGCAGAGAAGGGCAAAGAAGGGCAGAGAAGGGCAAAGAAGGGCAGAGAAGGGCAAAGAAGGGCAGAGAAGGGCAAAGAAGGGCAGAGAAGGGCAAAGAAGGGCAGAGAAGGGCAGAGAAGGGCAGAGAAGGGCGAAGAAGGGCAAAGATGAGCGAAGAAGGGCAAAGATGAGCGAAGAAGGGCAAAGATGAGCGAAGAAGGGCAAAGATGAGCGAAGAAGGGCAAAGATGAGCGAAGAAGGGCAAAGATGAGCGAAGAAGGGCAAAGATGAGCGAAGAAGGGCAAAGATGAGCGAAGAAGGGCAAAGATGGATGGAGAAGTGTGGAGAATATCGGACAAGTGCAAAGATGGGTAAAGACGGGCGGAGATGGGTAAAGATGAGTGGAGAAGGGTGGAGAATATCGGAGAAGGGCAAAGAAGTTCAAAGTCGGGTGGAGAAGATCAAAAATGAGCGGAGAAGGGCAGAGAATATCGGAGAAGGGCAAAGACAGACGGAGAAGAGCAAAGACGGGGGAGAAGGGCAATGACTGGTGGAGAAGAGAAAAGAAATGTGGAGAACGGCAAAGACAGGTGGAGAAGGGCGGAGAATATCAGAGAAGTGCAAAGAAGGGCAAAGACGGGCGGAGAAGGGCAAAGACCGGGGAGAAGTACAATGAATGCTGGAGAAGAGCAAAGAACTGCGAAGAACGGCAAAGACAAGTGGAGACGGGCGGAGAAGGGCAAAGACGGGCGGAGAAGGGCAAAGACGGGCGGAGAAGGGCAAAGACGGGCGGAGAAGGGCAAAGACGGGCGGAGAAGGGCAAAGACGGGCGGAGAAGGGCAAAGAGAGGGGAAAAGGGCAGAGAATATTGGAGAAGTTCAAAGATGGGCAAAGACAAGGGGAGAAGGGCAAAGACGGGCAGAGAAGGGCGGAGAATATCGGAGGAGTGCAAAGAAGAGCAAAGATAGGCGGTGAAGGGCAAAGATAGGCGGCGAAAGTAAAAAACGGGAGGAGAAGGACGGAGAATATCGGAGAAGGGCAAAGATGGGCAGAGAAAAGCAAAGACTGCCAGAGAAGGCAAAGACAGGCAGAGAAGGGCAAAGACGGGGGAGAAATGCAGTGACTGGTGGAGAAGAGAAAAGAACTTTGGAGAACGGCGAAGACAGGTGGAGAAGGGCAGAGAATATCGGAGAAGTGCAAAGAAGGGCAAAGAAGGTTGGAGAACGGGCAAAGAAGGTTGGAGAACGGGCAAAGAAGGTTGGAGAACGGGCAAAGAAGGTTGGAGAAGGGCAAAGAAGGTTGGAGAAGGGCAAAGAAGGTTGGAGAAGGGCAAAGAAGGTTGGAGAAGGGCAAAGAAGGTTGGAGAAGGGCAAAGAAGGTTGGAGAAGGGCAAAGAAGGTTGGAGAAGGGCAAAGAAGGTTGGAGAAGGGCAAAGAAGGTTGGAGAAGGGCAAAGAAGGTTGGAGAAGGGTGGAGAATATCAGAGAATTGCAAAGAAGGGCAAAGAAGTTTGGAGAAGGGCAAAGAAGTTTGGAGAAGGGCAAAGAAGGTTGGAGAAGGGCAAAGAAGTTTGGAGAAGGGCAAAGAAGGTTAGAGAAGGGCAAAGAAGGTTAGAGAAGGGCAAAGAAAGGTGGAGAAGGGCAAAGATGGCAGGAGAAGGACGGAGAAGTTCAAAGAAGGGCAAAGACGGGCGGGGAAGGGTAAAGACGGGCGGGGAAGGGCAAAGACGGGCGGGGAAGGGCAAAGACGGGCGGGGAAGGGCAAAGACGGGCGGAGATTATCGGAGAAGTTCAAAGATGGGCAAAGACGGGCGGGTAAAGGCAAAGATGGGTGGAGAAGGGCAAAGAAGGGTGGAGAAGGGCAAAGTAAGGCGGAGAAGGGCAAAAAAGTTTGGAGAAGGGCGGAGAATATCGGAGAAGGGCAAAGACAGGCGGAGAAGTGCCGAGAATATCGGAGAAGTGCAAAGATGGGCAAAGACAAGGGGAGAAGGGCAAAAAAGTTTGGAGAAGGGCAAAGACGGGCGGAGAAGGGCAAAGACCGGGGAGAAGTACAATGAATGCTGGAGAAGAGCAAAGAACTGCGAAGAACGGCAAAGACAGGTGGAGACGGGCGGAGAAGGGCGGAGACGGGCGGAGAAGGGCAAAGACGGGTGGAGAAGGGCAAAGACGGGTGGAGAAGGGCAAAGACGGGTGGAGAAGGGCAAAGACGGGTGGAGAAGGATGGAGAATATCAAAGAAGGGCAAAGACGGGCCGAGAAAGGCAAAGACGGGCCGAGAAAGGCAAAGACGGGCCGAGAAAGGCAAAGACGGGCCGAGAAAGGCAAAGACGGGCCGAGAAAGGCAAAGACGGGCCGAGAAAGGCAAAGACGGGCCGAGAAAGGCAAAGACGGGCCGAGAAAGGCAAAGACGGGCCGAGAAAGGCAAAGACGGGCCGAGAAAGGCAAAGACGGGCCGAGAAAGGCAAAGACGGGCCGAGAAAGGCAAAGACGGGCCGAGAAAGGCAAAGACGGGCCGAGAAAGGCAAAGACGGGCCGAGAAAGGCAAAGACGGGCCGAGAAAGGCAAAGACGGGCCGAGAAAGGCAAAGACGGGCCGAGAAAGGCAAAGACGGGCCGAGAACGGCAAAGACGGGCCGAGAACGGCAAAGACGGGCGGAGAAGGGCAGAGAATATTGGAGAAGGGCAAAGACGGGCAGAGAAGTGTAGAGTATATCGGACAAGTGCAAAGATGGGCAAAGACGGGCGGACAAGGGCAAAGACGGGCGGACAGGGGCAAAGACGGGTGGCGAAGGGTGGAGAATAGCGGAGAAGAGGAAAGAAGGGCTAAGAAAAGGGGAGAACCTCAAAATCGGGCGGAGAAACTCACAGTCGGGCGAAGAACCTCAAAGTCGGGTGGAGAAGATCAAAAATGGGCAGAGAAGAGCAGAGAATATTGGAGAAGGGCAAAGACGGGCGGAGAAGGGGAAAGAAAGGGGAGAAGGCCAATGAGTGGTGGAGAAGAGCAAAGAACTGCGGAGAACAGCAAAGACAGGTGGAGAAGGGCAGAGAATATCGGAGAAGTGCAAAGAAGGGCAAAGACGGGCGGAGAAGGGCAAAGACGGGCGGAGAAGGGCAAAGACGGGCGGAGAAGGGCAAAGACGGGCGGAGAAGGGCAAAGACGGGCGGAGAAGTGCGGAGAATACCGGAGAAGGGCAAAGACGGGCGGAGAAGGGCAAAGACGGGCGGAGAAGGGCAAAGACGGGCGGAGAAGGGCAAAGACGGGCGGAGAAGGGCAAAGACGGGCGGAGAAGGGCAAAGACGGGCGGAGAAGGGCAAAGACGGGCGGAGAAGGGCAAAGACGGGCGGAGAAGGGCAAAGACGGGCGGAGAAGGGCAAAGACGGGCGGAGAAGGGCAAAGACGGGCGGAGAAGGGCAAAGACGGGCGGAGAAGGGCAAAGACGGGCGGAGAAGGGCAAAGACGGGCGGAGAAGGGCAAAGACGGGCGGAGAAGGGCAAAGACGGGCGGAGAAGGGCAAAGACGGGCGGAGAAGGGCAAAGACGGGCGGAGAAGGGCAAAGACGGGCGGAGAAGGGCAAAGACGGGCGGAGAAGGGCAAAGACGGGCGGAGAAGGGCAAAGACGGGCGGAGAAGGGCAAAGACGGGCGGAGAAGGGCAAAGACGGGCGGAGAAGGGCAAAGACGGGCGGAGAAGGGCAAAGACGGGCGGAGAAGGGCAAAGACGGGCGGAGAAGGGCAAAGACGGGCGGAGAAGGGCAAAGACGGGCGGAGAAGGGCAAAGACGGGCGGAGAAGGGCAAAGACGGGCGGAGAAGGGCAAAGACCAGGGGAGAAAGGCAAAGACGGGCGGAGAATAACAAAGACGGGCGAAGAAGTGCAAAGACGGGAGGAGAAGTGCTGAGAATAACGGAGAAGGGCAAAGACGGGTGGAGAAGGACGGAGAATACCGAAGAATGGCACAAACAGACAGAGAAGGGCAAACCTGGCCGAAGAAGGCAAATATGGGCAGGCGAGGGCAAAGACGGGCAAAGGAAGTCAAAGACGGGCGCTAGGAGGGCAAAGAAGGGAGGATGAGAGCAAAGAAGGGAGGATGAGAGCAAAGACGGGCGGAGAAGGGCAAAGACGGGCGGACAAGGGCAAAGACGGGCGGACAAGGGCAAAGACGGGCGGACAAGGGCAAAGACGGGCGGACAAGGGCAAAGACGGGCGGACAAGGGCAAAGACGGGCGGACAAGGGCAAAGACGGGCGGACAAGGGCAAAGACGGGCGGACAAGGGCAAAGACGGGCGGACAAGGGCAAAGACGGGCGGACAAGGGCAAAGACGGGCGGACAAGGGCAAAGACGGGCGGACAAGGGCAAAGACGGGCGGACAAGGGCAAAGACGGGCGGACAAGGGCAAAGACGGGCGGACAAGGGCAAAGACGGGCGGACAAGGGCAAAGACGGGCGGAGAAGGCAAAGACGGGCGGAGAAGGGCAAAGACGGGCGGAGAAGGGCAAAGACGGGCGGAGAAGGGCAAAGACGGGCGGAGAAGGGCAAAGACGGGCGGAGAAGGGCAAAGACGGGCGGAGAAGGGCAAAGACGGGCGGAGAAGGGCAAAGACGGGCGGAGAAGGGCAAAGACGGGCGGAGAAGGGCAAAGACGGGCGGAGGATTGCGGAGAGTACCGGAGAATGGCAAAGACGGGTGGAGAAGAGCAAAGACGGGTGGAGAAGGGCAAAAAGGGTTGGAGAAGTGCAAAAATGGGCAGACAAGAACACAGACGGGGGAGAAGGGCAAAGTCGGGCGGACAAGTGCAAAGAGGTTTTGACAAGGGCAAAGACAGTCTGAGAAGCGCAGAAATACGAGAGAAGGGCAAAGACTGGTGGGCAAAGACAGGCGGACAAAGGCAAAGACGGGCGGACAAGGGCAAAGATGGGTGGAGAAGCGCTAAGACTGTTGGAGAATTGCGGAGTACTGGAGAAGGGCATAGACGGGCGGAGAAGGGCATAGACGGGCGGAGAAGGGCATAGACGGGCGGAGAAGGGCGGAGAAGGGCATAGACGGGCGGAGAAGGGCATAGACGGGCGGAGAAGGGCATAGACGGGTGGAGAAGGGCATAGACGGGCGGAGAAGGGCATAGACGGGCGGAGAAGGGCATAGACGGGCGGAGAAGGGCATAGACGGGCGGAGAAGGGCATAGACGGGCGGAGAAGGGCATAGACGGGCGGAGAAGGGCATAGACGGGCGGAGAAGCGCAAAGACGGGCGGAGAAGCGCAAAGACGGGCGGAGAAGCGCAAAGACGGGCAGAGAAGTGTGGTGAATAACGGAGAAGGGCAAAGAGAGTTGGAGAAGGGCAAAGGCAGGCGGACAAAGGCAAAGAAGGTTGCACAAGGGCAAAGACGGGCGGAGAAGGGCACAGACGGGCGGAGAAGGGCACAGACGGGCGGAGAAGGGCACAGACGGGCGGAGAAGGGCACAGACGGGCGGAGAAGGGCACAGACGGGCGGAGAAGGGCAAAGGCAGTGGGAGAAGTGAAAAGACAGTCAGAGAAGTGCAGAGAGTACCAGAAAAGTGCAAAGACGGACGGACAAGGGCAAAGACAAGTTGAGAAGGGCAAAGTTGGGCAGAGAAGTTCAGAGAATACCAGAGAACTGCAAAGACAGGTGGAGAAGCGCAAAGACTGGCGGAGAAATGCTAAGTCGGGCGGAGAAGAGCAAAGACTTACGGAAAACGGTAAAGACGGGCGGAGAAGGCCAAAGACGAGTGGAGAAGGGCTAAAACGGTCAGAGAAGTGTGGAGAATAACAAAGAAGGGCAAAGGCGGGCGGAGAAGGGCAAAGACGGGCGGAGAAGGGCAAAGGCGGGCGGAGAAGGGCAAAGGCGGGCGGAGAAGGGCAAAGGCGGGCGGAGAAGGGCAAAGGCGGGCGGAGAAGGGCAAAGGCGGGCGGACAATTGCCAAGACGGTTGCACAAGTGATAAGACGGGCGGACAATGGCTAAGAAGGGCTGACAAGTGCAAAGACAGGTGGAGAAGGGCAAACAAGTGGGGAGAATGCAAAGACAGGCAGAGAAGTGCAAAGACATGCCAAGAAGAGCAAAGAAGGGCGCAGAAGGGCAAAGACGGGTGGAAAAAGGCAAAGAAGTGCAGAGAGTGGCAAGAAAGATAGGAGAGTTGCAAAGACGTCCGGAGAGTGGCAAAGATAGGCGGAGAAGGGAAAAGACGGGCTGACAAAGGCAAAGAAGGTTGCACAAGGGTCAAGACAGGCGGAGAAGAGCAAAGACGATCGCAGAATTGCGGAGAGTACCGAAGAAGTGCAAAGACGGGCGGACAAGGGCAAAGACGGGCGGACAAGGGCAAAGACGGGCGGACAAGGGCAAAGACGGGCGGACAAGGGCAAAGACGGGCGGACAAGGGCAAAGACGGGCGGACAAGGGCAAAGAATATCAGAGTAGGACAAAGACAGGCAAAGAAGGGCACAGACGGGTGGAGAAGGGCACAGTTGGGCGGAGAAGTGCAAAGAAGTGCGGAGAATGGAAAGACGGGCAGAGAAGTGCAAAGACGAGCAAAGACGGGCGGAGAAGCACAAAGTCGGTCGGAGAAGAGCAAAGACATGCGGAGAAGGGCAAAGACGGGCGGAGAAGGGCAAAGACGGGCGGAGAAGGGCAAAGACGGGCGGAGAAGGGCAAAGACGGGCGGAGAAGGGCAAAGACGGGCGGAGAAGGGCAAAGACGGGCGGAGAAGGGCAAAGACGGGCGGAGAAGGGCAAAGACGGGCGGAGAAGGGCAAAGACGGGCGGAGAAGGGAAAAGACGGGCGGAGAGGTTCAAACAAGTGCGGAGAATGCAAGGACGGGCAGAGAAGTGCAAAGATGTGTCAAGAAGAGCAAAGACAGGTGCAGAATGGCAAAGATGGGCAAAGGAAGGCAAAGACGGGCGCTAGGAGGGCAAAGATGGGCGGACGACGGCAAAGAGGGGCGGAGAAGGGCAAAGACTGGCGGAGAATGGCAAAGACTGGCGGAGAATGGCAAAGACGTGTGGAGAAGAGCAAAGACGGGCAGGGAAGGGCAAAGACGGTCGGAGAATTGTGGAAAGTACCGGTGAATGGCAAAGAGGGGCGGAGAAGAGCAAAGACGGGCGGAGAAGGGCAAAGACAGGCGAAGAGTAAAGACAGGCGGACAATTGCAAAGGAAGGCGGACAAAGGCAAAGACGGGCGCACAAGTGCAAAGATGGGCGGAGAAGGGCAAAGACGGTTGGACAAGGGCAAAAACAGGCGGACAAGAACAAAGACGGCGGTAGAAGGGCAAAGACAGACAGAGAAGGGCAAAGACGGGCAACAAGTGCAAAGAGGTTTAGACAAGGGCAAAGACAGTCTGAGAAATCCAGAGAATACTGGAGAAGTGCAAAGGCGGGCGGAGAAGGGCAAAGGCGGGCGGAGAAGGGCAAAGGCGGGCGGAGAAGGGCAAAGGCGGGCGGAGAAGGGCAAAGGCGGGCGGAGAAGGGCAAAGGCGGGCGGAGAAGGGCAAAGGCGGGCGGAGAAGGGCAAAGGCGGGCGGAGAAGGGCAAAGGCGGGCGGAGAAGGGCAAAGGCGGGCGGAGAAGGGCAAAGGCGGGCGGAGAAGGGCAAAGGCGGGCGGAGAAGGGCAAAGGCGGGCGGAGAAGGGCAAAGGCGGGCGGAGAAGGGCAAAGGCGGGCGGAGAAGGGCAAAGGCGGGCGGAGAAGGGCAAAGACGGGCGGAGAAGGGCAAAGATGATCAGAGAAGTGCGGAGAGTACCGGAGAAGGGCAAAGACTGGCGGACAAGAGCAAAGATAGGTTGAGAAGGATAAAGACGGGCAGAGAAGTGCGGAGAATACCGGAGAAGGGCAAAGACGGGCGGACAAGGGCAAAGACGGGCGGACAAGGGCAAAGACGGGCGGACAAGGGCAAAGACGGGCGGACAAGGGCAAAGACGGGCGGACAAGGGCAAAGACGGGCGGACAAGGGCAAAGACGGGCGGACAAGGGCAAAGACGGGCGGACAAGGGCAAAGACGGGCGGACAAGGGCTAAAAGGGTCTGACAAGGGCAAAAACGGGCGGACAAGAACAAAGACAGGGGAGAAGGGCAAAGTCGGGCGGAGAAGGGCAAAGTCGGGCGGACAAGGGCAAAGTCGGGCGGACAAGGGCAAAGTCGGGCGGACAAGGGCAAAGTCGGGCGGACAAGGGCAAAGTCGGGCGGACAAGGGCAAAGTCGGGCGGACAAGGGCAAAGTCGGGCGGACAAGGGCAAAGTCGGGCGGACAAGGGCAAAGTCGGGCGGACAAGGGCAGAGACGGGCGGACAAGGGCAGAGACGGGCGGACAAGGGCAGAGACGGGCGGACAAGGGCAGAGACGGGCGGACAAGGGCAGAGACGGGCGGACAAGGGCAGAGACGGGCGGACAAGGGCAGAGACGGGCGGACAAGGGCAGAGACGGGCGGACAAGGGCAGAGACGGGCGGACAAGGGCAGAGACGGGCGGACAAGGGCAGAGACGGGCGGACAAGGGCAGAGACGGGCGGACAAGGGCAGAGACGGGCGGACAAGGGCAGAGACGGGCGGACAAGGGCAGAGACGGGCGGACAAGGGCAGAGACGGGCGGACAAGGGCAGAGACGGGCAAAGGCAGTGGGAGAAGTGAAAAGACGGTCAGAGAAGTGCAGAGAGTACCAGAAAAGTGCAAAGACGGACGGACAAGGGCAAAGACAAGTTGAGAAGGGCAAAGATGGGCAGAGAAGTTCAGAGAATACCAGAGAACTGCAAAGACAGGTGGAGAAGCGCAAAGACTGGCGGAGAAAAGCTAAGTCGGGCGGAGAAGAGCAAAGACTTACGGAAAACGGTAAAGACGGGCGGAGAAGGCCAAAGACGAGTGGAGAAGGGCTAAAACGGTCAGAGAAGTGTGGAGAATAACAAAGAAGGGCAAAGGCGGGCGGAGAAGGGCAAAGGCGGGCGGAGAAGGGCAAAGGCGGGCGGAGAAGGGCAAAGGCGGGCGGAGAAGGGCAAAGGCGGGCGGAGAAGGGCAAAGGCGGGCGGAGAAGGGCAAAGGCGGGCGGAGAAGGGCAAAGGCGGGCGGAGAAGGGCAAAGGCGGGCGGAGAATTGCGGAGAGTACTGGAGAATGGCAAAGATGGGTGGAGAAAGGCAAAGTCGGTCAGAGAAAGGCAAAGAAGTGCTGAGAGTGGCAAAGACGGGTGGAGAAGGGTAAAGACGGTCGGAGAAGGGCAAAGACGGGCGGAGAAGGGCAAAGACGGGCGGAGAAGGGTAAAGACAGGCGGAGAAGTGCAAAGACAGGCTGACAAGGGCAAACACGGGCGGAGAATTGTGGAGAGCATTGGAGAAGGGCAAAGACGGGCGGAGAATGGCAATGTCGGGCAAAGAAATGCAGACGAAACAGACGACACAGACGTTATAAATGACAATGAGGTCAAAATAGAAACAGAAGACACAGAGGACGTTGACGACACATACAACAAGACATTATAAATGAAAATGATGTGACAATATACACAGACGACACAAACAACACAGACAACAAGGACGACACAGGCATTATTTATGACAATGATGTCACAATAGACACAGACGAGAGACAAAGCAGAAGACAAAGACGACACAGAAATTATAATGACAATGATGTCACAATAGACACAGACAACACAGATGACACAGATGACACAGACATTATAAATGTCAATGATGTCACAATAGACACAGACGAGACACACATTATAAATGACAATGATGTCAGAATAGACACAGACGACACAGATGACGCAGACTTTATAAATGACAATGATGTCACAACAGACAGAGAAGACACAGACATTATAAGTGACAATATCACAATAGACACAGACGAGAGACTCCATAGACGACACAGAAGACAGAAACATTATAAAAGACAGTGATGTCACAATAGACACAGATGACACAGACAACACACACATTATAAATGACAATGTCACCGCAGACGACACAGACGACAAAGACATAAAAACTACAATGATGTAACAATAGACACAGAAGACACAGACATTATAAATGAAGATTATCTCACAATAGACACAGATGAAACAGACGACAGATGCGACACAAACGAATGACATTAGAAAATACAATGATGTCACAATAGACATAGACGACACAGACAACACAGAGGAAAGACGACTTATGCAACAAAGGCTTTATAAATGATAATGATGTCACAATAGACACAGACAACACAGACCACACAGACATTATAAATGGCAATGATTTAACAATAGAAACAGAAGACACAGATGCCACAGGCTTTATAAATAAAAATGGTGTCAAAATAGACAGAGACGACAAAGACAACACAGAGAATACAGACTTTATAAAAGAAAATGATATCAAAGTACACAGAGACGACACAGACGACACAAACTTTATAAATGACAATGTTGTCATAATAAACACAGACGACACAGACATTATAAATTACAATGAAGTCACAATAGACACAGAAGACAGACATTATAAATGACAATGATGTCACAATAGACACAGATGACACAGACTACATAGACGACACATAGGACACAGACGACAAAGACATGATAAAGACAATGATGTCACAATAGACACAGACGACAGATATTATAAATGACAATGATGTCAAAATAGACACTGGTGACACAATACACAGACAAAGACATTATAAATGACAATGATGTCACAATAGACACAGATGACACAGAATACACAGACGACAGAGACATAATTTATGACAAAGAATTCACAATAGGAACTAACGACACAGACGACAGAGACATAATAAATGAAAATGATGTCACAATAGACAACGACGAGAGAAGAAACAGATGACACAGACCACACAGAAATCATTATGACAAGATGTCACAATAGACACAGACAACACAGATGACACAGACGACAAAGACATTATAAATTACAATGATGTCACAATAGACACAGACGAAAGAGATGACAGAGACTTTATAAATGACAATGATGCCACACTAGACACAGATGACACACACAACACAGAGGACAGAGATGACATATGCAAAAAAGACATTATTAAAGAAAATGATGTCACAATAGACACAGACGACACATACATTATAAACGACAATGATGTCACAATAGACACAGACGAAAGAGATGACAGAGATGACACAGACATTACAAATGGTAATGATGTAACAATAGACACAGACAAAAAAAATTTATAAATGACAACTATGTAACAATAGAGACAGACGATACGCTCTTTATAAATGACAATGGTGTCAGAATAGACACATGCGACACAGACATATATGACAATGATGTCACAATAGATACAGACGACACAGATGGCACAAATTATAAATGACAATGATGTCAAGATAGACACAGACGACAGAAAACACAGACATTATAAATGAAAATTACGTCACTATAGACACAGACGACACAGACATTATAAATTACATGATGTCATAATAGACAGAGATGACACAGACTACACAGATATTATAAATGACAATGATGGCACAAAAGACACAGACGACACAGACATTATAAAGGACAACGGTGCCAAAATAGGCACAGACGTCACTGACTACACAGACACTAAAATTGACAATTAAGTCACAATAGACACAGATGACACAGATATTATAAATGACAATTTTTTAACAATGAAACAGACGACATAGACATTATACATGACAATGATATCACAATAGACATAGACGACACAGACATTATAAATGCAAATGATTTCACAGTAGACACAGACGACAAAGAAATTATAATTGACACTGCTGTCATCATAGGCACAGATGACACAGACAATACAGATAATATAAATTGAAATGCTGTCACAATAGACACCGACGACACAGACACAGAAGTCACAGACATTATAAATGACATTGATGTCACAATGGACACAGACGACATAGACAACACAGACTTTATAAATGACAATGATGTCAAAATAGACACAGACGACACAGAAGACAGAGACGACATAAACATTATAAATGATAATGATGTCACAGAAACACAGAAGACAAAGAAGACAGAGAGGACACAGACATTTTAAATTACAATGATGTCACAATAGACACAGATGACACCGTCATTATAAGTGATAATGATGTCACAATAAACACAGATGACACAGACGACAGACGACACATATGACACAGACATTATAAGTGAAAATTATGTCATAATATACTCAGTTTACACACACGACACAGACACTGTAAATGAAAATTATGACAAAATAGACATAGATGATACACACGGCACAGACTTTATAAATGACAGAGATGTCACCATAGATAGAGATGACACAGAAGACACAGACGACACAGACATTATTAATGAAAATGATGTCATAATAAACACAGACGACACACATGACAGACATTATAAATGACAATGATGTCACAGTAGACACAGACAACACAGACGAGAGAGACGACGCAGACGACACAGACGACACAGAAATTCTAAATGAGCATTATGTCACAACAGACACAGAAGACCGAGACGACACAGTGGACACGGACATTATACTGACAATGATGTCACAATAGACAGACGTCACAGACACAATAAATGACAATCATATCACAATAGACACAGACGACACAGAAATAATAAATGAAAATTATGTCACTATAGAACAGACAACACAGATGACACAGACGACACAGATATTATTAAAGACAATGATAACACAAAAGATATAGATGACACAGACAATACAGACAACACAGACATTATAAAAGTCAATGAAGTCACTATAGAAATAGATGGCACAGACGACACAGACATTATAAATAATAATGAAGTCAAAATAGACTCAGAAGACACAGACGACATAGAATACACAGACATTATTAATGACAATGATGTCACAATAAACACAGAAGACACAGATATTATAAATGAAAATGATATCACAATAGACACAGACGAGACAGATGAAACAGACACCATAAAAGACAATGATGTCACAATAAACAAAGACGACACAGTCGACACAGACTTTATAAATGACAATGGTGTAACAATAGCCACAGACGACAAAGATGACACAGACATTATAAATGAAAATGATGTCAAAATAAACTCAGACGACACAGACATTATAAATGACAATGATGTCAAAATAGACGCAGACGACACAGACAACACAGACATTATAAATGAAATTGATGTCACAATAGACACAGAGGACAGTGATGACACAGACATTATAAATGACACTGATGTCACCAGAGACACAGACGACATAGACGACAGACTTGTTAGAAACAGTGATACCACAAAAGATACAGACAACAGATGACACAGAATACATAGAGGAAACAGACGACAGAGACGTAATAAATGAAAATGATGTCACGATAGACAGAGACGACTAAGACGACACAGATGACACAGACATTATAAGTGAAAGTGATGTCAAAATTGACACAGAAAACACAGAGGACAAAGAGGATACAGACGACACAGATAGTATAAATGACAATGGTATCACAATAGACACAGATGACACAGATTACACAGTCATTATGTATTACACTTAAGTCAAAACAGACAGAGAAGACAAAGATATTTAAAAAAACAATAATGTCACAATATACACAGACGACACGGATATTATAAACGTCAAAGATGTCATAATAGACACTGACGACACAGACGACAGAGATATTATTATTGACAATGATGCCACAATAGACACAGACGACGCAGATGACACAGGCATTATAAATGTCTATGATGTCATAACAGACACAGAAACACAGACGACACAGACATTATAAATAACGAAGATGTCACAATAGACACAGACAACAGAGACTTTTTAAATGACAATAATGTACACAGAAGAACAGAAGAAAAAGACATTATAAATGACAATGATGTCACAATAGACACAACAGACACAGAAGACACAGACATTATAAATGAAAATTATGTCACAATAGACACAGACGATACAGTTGACACAGACATTATAAAAGAAAATGATGTTATAATAGACACAGACGACACAGACATTATAAATGACAATGATGTCACAATAGACATAGACGACATAGACGACACATCGTTAATGACAATGATGTCACATGAGACACAGACGATACATATCCTATAAATGACAATGATGTGACAGGAGAAACAGATGACACAGACTTTATAAAATACAATGATGTTACAATAGACACAGATGACAGTCATTATAAAAGAAAATGATGTCACGATAGAGATGACACAGAATACAAAGACGACAGAGACCTCAGACACTATAAATGGCAATGATGTCACAATAAACACAGACGACAGAGACCTCAGACACTATAAATGGCAATGATGTCACAATAGACTCAGACTACACAGACTTTATAAATTACAGTGATGTCATAATAGACGCAGACAACACAGACCACACCGACATTATAAATGACAATGATGCTACATTAGAAACAGATGACACAGACATTAAAAATGACAATCATATCAGAATAGACACAGACATTATAAAAGAGAATGATTCCAAAAAAGACAACGACACAGACTACACAGACGACACAGACATTATAAATGACAATGATGTCACAATAGAAAAAGATGACACACATGACAAAGACATTATAAATGACAGTGATGTCACAATAGACACAGACAACACAGACGAGAGAGACGACGCAGACGACACAGACGACACAGAAATTCTAAATGAGCATTATGTCACAACAGACACAGAAGACCGAGACGACACAGTGGACACGGACATTATACTGACAATGATGTCACAATAGACAGACGTCACAGACACAATAAATGACAATCATATCACAATAGACACAGACGACACAGAAATAATAAATGAAAATTATGTCACTATAGAACAGACAACACAGATGACACAGACGACACAGATATTATTAAAGACAATGATAACACAACAGGTATAGATGACACAGACAATACAGACAACACAGACATTATAAAAGTCAATGAAGTCACTATAGAAATAGATGGCACAGACGACACAGACATTATAAATAATAATGAAGTCAAAATAGACTCAGAAGACACAGACGACATAGAATACACAGACATTATTAATGACAATGATGTCACAATAAACACAGAAGACACAGATATTAAATGAAAATGATATCACAGTAGACACAGACGACACAGATGACACAGACGACAGAGACATTATAAATAACAGTCATGTCACAAAAGACACAGACGAGACAGATGAAACAGACACCATAAAAGACAATGATGTCACAATAAACAAAGACGACACAGACGACACAAACTTTATAAATGACAATGATGTAACAATAGCCACAGACGACAAAGAAGACACAGACATTATAAATGAAAATGATTACACAGACGACAGACATTATAAATCAAAATGATGTCACAATATACACAGATGACACAGACGACAGATATTAAAATGACAATGATGTCACAATTGACACAGATGTCACAGAGGATACAGAGCACACAGAAAAAAGACGACACAGATATTATAGATGTCAATGATGTTCACAATATACACAGATGACACAGGCGACACAGACATTATAAATGACAATCATGTCACAATAGACACAGATGACACAGACGACACAGGCATTATAAATTACAAAGATGTCACAATACACACAGATGACACAAACGACACAGACTTTATAAATGACAATGATGTCACAAAAGCCACAGAGGACAGAGACTTTATGAATCAAAATTATGTCACAATAAACACAGACGACAGACGACAAAGACATTATAAATTACAATGATGTAACAAAACACAGACAACACAGACTTTATAAATGAAAATGATTACACAGACGACACAGACAATATAAATGACAATGATGTCAAAATAGTCACAGACGACGACGACTACAGAGACTTTATAAATGACAATGATGTCAAAATAGACATGGACGACACCGATATTAAAAATGACAATGATGTCACAATACAAAACAGACGATACAGACGACAGACATTATATTTTACAGTGATGTCACAACAGACAGATACAAAAAAACCGACACAGACATTATAAATGAAAATGATTTCACAACAGACAAAGACACAGACATTTTAAATGACAATGATGTCACAATAGAAAAAAACGACACATACGACTCAGATATTATAAATGACAATGATGTCACAACAGACGATGATGACACAGAAACTATAAATGACTATGATGTCACAATAGACACAGACATTATAAATGAGAATGATGTCACAATAGACACAGAGGACACAGACGACACAGACATTATAAATGACAATGATGTCACAATAGATGCAGATGACACAGATGACACTGACATTGTAAATGAAAATAATGTCACAATAGACGCAGACACCGCAGACGACACAGACATAATAAATGACAATGATGTAAAAATAGAAACTGATGACACAGACATTATAAATTAAAATGATTTCAAAATAGACACAGAAGACACAGACATTATAAATGACAATGATGTCACAATAGACAGAGACGACACATACGACACAGACATTATAATTGTCAATGATGTTACAATTGACACAGATGACAAAGACTTTATAAATAGCTATGATGTTACAATAGACACAGACGAAACAGACATTATAAATGAAAATGATGTTACAGTTGACACAGACGACAAAGACGACACAGACTTTATAAATGACAATGATATCACCATAAACACAGATGCCAGAGATGACACAGAAGTTCATAGATGACACAGACGACGCAGACATAAAAAACTACAATTATATCAAAATAGACCAGACGACACAGACATTATAAGTGACATTTATGTAACAATACACACAGACGATACAGATGACAGAGGCATTATAAATGACAATGATCATAAAATCATAGAATAACCAGGTTGGAAGAGACCCACCGGATCATCGAGTCCAACCATTCCTATCAAACACTAAACCATGCCTCTTAGCACCTCGTCCACCCGTGCCCTAAAAACCTCCAGGGAAGGTGAATCAACCACCTCCCTGGGCAGCCTCTGCCAGGGACCAATGACCCTTTCTGTGAAGAACTTTTTCCTAATGCCCAGCTTAAATCTCCCCTGGCTGAGCTTGAGGCCATTCCCTCTTGTCCTGTCCCCTGTCACTTGGAAGAAGAGACCAGCACCCTCCTCTCTACAACCTCCTTTCAGGGAGTTGGAGAGAGCAATGCGGCCTCCCCTCAGCGTCCTCTTCTCCAGGCTAAACAACGCCTGCTCTTTCAGCCGCTCCTCGTAAGACCTGCTCTCCAGCCCCCTCACCAGCTTTGTTGCTTTTCTCTGGACTCACTCCAGAGCCTCAACATCCTTCTTGTGGTGAGGGGCCCAGAACTGAACACAGGATTCGAGGAGCAGTCTCACCAGTGCCGACTACAGAGGGAGAACCTCCTCCCTGGACCTGTTGGTTACGCTGTTTCTGATACAAGCCAAAATGTCACTGGCCTCCAGCTGGATTTCACACCATTTACCACCACTCTCTGGGCCCGGCCAGCCAACCAGTTTTCCACCCAGGAGAGTGTGCGCCTGTCCAGGCCAGAGGCTGACAGTTTCTCAAGCAGAATGCTGTGAGAAACTGTGTCAAAGGCTTTACTAAAGTCCAGGAAGACCACATCCACAGCCTTTCCCTCATCCAACAGCCGAGTCACTTTGTCATAGAAGGCAATCAGGTTAGTTTGGCAAGACCTACCTTTTGTGAACCCATGTTGACTGGACCTGATCACCCAGTTTTCTTGCATGTGCTTCATGATAGCACTCAAGATCACCTGCTCCATGACTTTCCCTGGCACTGAGGTCAGACTGACAGGCCTGGAGTTTCCTGGGTCCTTCCTGCGACCCTTCTTGTAGATGGGCACAACATCAGCCAGCCTCCAGTCCAGTGGGACTTCCCCAGTCAGCCAGGACTGTTGGAAGATGATGGAAAGAGTTTTGGCCAGCACATCTGCCAGCTCCTTCAATACCCTTGGATGAATCCCGTCCGGCCCCATAGACTTGTGGGTGTCTAGTCGGGCTAGCAAGGCTCTGACCACCTCTTCTTGGATCATGGGAGCCTCATTATGCTCCTCCAGCTCCTGGGTTTGTACACAGACGGAATGACCCTCCTTACAAATAAAGACTGAGGCAAAGAAGGCATTAAGTACCTCAGCCTTTTCCTCATCCCCAGTCACTGTTGTTCCTTCTGTGTCCAATAGGGACTGTATGGTCTCCCTAGTCCTCCTTTTATTATGTATGTTTGTAGAAAGATATTTTGTTCTCTTTCACAGACTTGGCCAATCTGATTTCTAGCTGAGCCTTAGCCCTTCTGTTTTTTTTCCCTACACAATATGTCACAATAGACACAAACGACACAGATTTTATAAATTAAAATGATATCAAAATAGACACAGATGACAAAGACATTATAAATGAAAAAGATGTCTCAATAGACACAGAAGACGCAGACATTATAAATGACAATAACGTCACAATAGACAGACTCAGACGACACAGACACTATGAACTACAATGATGTCACAATAGAAAAAGACTAGACAGACGACACAGACAACAGATATTATAAACGACAATGATGTCACAATAGACACAGACGACAGACATTCTAAATGAAAAAGATGTCACAATAGACACAGCTGACACAGATGACACAGACTTTATAAGTGACAGTGATGTCACAAGAGTAAAAGACGACACATATGACACAGACATTGTAAATGAAAATTATATAAAAAAAATAAAAATGATACAGACGACACAGACATTATAAATGACAATGATGTCACAATAGACAGTCGACACAGACGTTATAAATGACAACGATGTCACAATAGACCAGACAACACAGACGACACAGACATTATAAATGACTATAATGTCACAATAGACAAAAACGACACAGACCACAGAGATATTATAAATGACAATGATGTCACAATAGACACAGACGACACAGAAGACACAGACATTATAAATGACAGTGATGCCAATATAGACAAAGATTACACAGACGACAAAGACGACACAGACATTATAATTGGAAATGATGTCACAACAAAAAAGACACAGACATTATAATTGGAAATGATGTCACAACAGAAAAAGACGAAAAAAACGACACAGACAACACAGACATTATAAATAACAATGATTTCAATATAGACAAAGACGACACAGACATTATAAATGACAAAGATATCACAATAGACACAGACGACACAGAAATTAAAAAAAAGAATTAGGTCAAAATTGACACAGACAACACAGACGAAAATGTCATTATAAATGACAACGATATCACAATAGACACAAGCGTCTCAGATGACACCAACGACACAGATATTATTAATGACAATGATGTCACAATACATAGACGACACAGACAGTATAAATGGCAATGATGTCACAATAGACAAAGACGAAACAGATATTATAAATGACAAGGACGTCAAAATAGAAACAGACGACAGAGAAAACACAAACATTATAAATGACAATGATGTTACAAAAGACACAAACGATACAGACGATGCAGACATTATAAATGAAAATGATGTCTCAATAGACACAGACGACACAGACAAAACAGACGTCACATCATTATAAATGAAATTGTTTTCACAACAGACAGAGACGACACAGACATTATAAATGACAATGATGTCACAATAGACACAGATAACACAGATGACCCAGAAGACACAGACATTATGAAGTAAAACGATGTCACAATAGACACAGACCTTATAAATGACAATGATGTCACAATAGACACAGACGACACAGACATTATAAACGACTATGATATCACAATAGACACAGAAGACACAGACCACAGAGATATTATATATGAAACCGATGTCAAAATAGACACAGACGACACAGACATTAAAAACGACAATGACGCCAAAATAGACAAAGATTACACAGACGATAAAGACGACATAGACATTATAATTGAAAATGATGTCACAACAAAGAAGACACAGACATTATAAATGACAATGACGTCACAATAGAAAAAGATGACAAAAACGACACAGACGACACAGACATTATAAATAAAATGAGGTCAAAATAGACACAGACGACAAGACGACATAGACATTAGAAATGAAAATGATGTCACAATAGACACAGACAACACAGACATTACAAATGACAGTGATGACAAAATACATACAGATGACAGACAAAACTATCATTATAAATGACAATGATATCACAATAGATACAAACAACTCAGACGACACAGACATTATAAATGACAATGATATCAAAATAGACATAGACGACACAGATGACACTGATATTATAAATGACAATGATGCCAAAATAGACACCGACGACACAGACATTATAAATGGCAATGATGTGACAAGACACAAAGATGACACACATGACACAGACATTAAAAATGACAACGATATCACAATAGACACAGACGATACAGACGACAGAGATGACACAAACAACACAAACACTATAAAAGACAGTGATGTCGCAATAGACATTGACAGTACAGATGACAAAGTCATTATAAATTAAAATGATGTCACAATAGACATGGACGACACAGACGACACAGACATTATAAATGACAATGATGTCACAATACACACAGACGACACGGACCACACAGACATTATAAATGAAATAGATTTCACAATAGACACAGACGACACAGACAGTATAAATGACAATGACGTCACAATAGACACAGACATTATAAATGACAATGATGTCACAATAGACACAGACGACACAGACATTAAACATGACAATTATGTCACAATAAACAGAGACGTCACAGACATTATAAAGGACAAAAATTTCAAAACAGACACAGACGACACAGACCACATAAAGACAATCATGTCAAATTATACACAGAAGACAAAGACGACAGATACGACACAGAAGAAAGAGACATTATAAATGACAAGGATGTAACAACAGACACAGACGTCAGACGACAGAGACCACAGAGATGAAACAGATATTGTAAATTAATATTATGTCACAATAGAAACAGAGGACACAGATGACACAGTCACTATAAATGACAGAGATATCACAATTGACACAGACGACGCAGACGAGAGAGACATTATAATTGACTATGATGTCACTATATACACAGACATTATAAATAACAATGATGTCACAATAGACACAGACGACAAAGACATTTTAAATGACAACGATGTCACCATAGACAAAGATGACACAGACGACACAGACATTACAAACGACAATGATGTCACAATACACACAGAAGACAGACGACAAAGACATAAATGACAATGATGTCAAAATACACACAGACGACACAAACGACACATATGACACAGACATTGTAAATGTTAATGATGTCACGAGAGACACAGACAACACAGAAGACACAGACATTATAAATGAGAATGATGTCACAATAGACACAGACAACACCAACAACACAGACATTATTAGTGACGATGGCAAAATAGACAAAAACGAGAAAGATGACACAGACAATATATTTGACAATGATGTCACAATAGACACAGACATTATAAATGAGAGTCATGTCACAATACACACAGACGACACAGACGACACACAAGACAGATGACAAAGTCATTATAAATGAAAATGATGACACAATGGACACAGACGACACAGACATTATAAATGACAATGATGTCAAAATAGACACAGACGACAGAGACATAGTAAATGACAATGATGTCACAATAGACACAGACACACAGACAATATAAATGAAAATGGGGTCACAATAGACACCCACGACAGACACGACACAGACATTATAACTGACCATGATGTCATAATAGACACAGACGACACAGAGGACACAGACATTATAAATGACATAGATTTCAAAATAGACACAGACGCAACAGGCGACACAGAAAACACAGATGAATTCGATAACACAGACGTTGAAAATGTTGTCACAATAAACACAGACGACAAAGACTTTATAAATGAAAATGATGTCACAATAGACACAGAAGACACAGATGATATAGATGACAGAGACATGAATGACAATGATGTCACCATAGACACAGAGGACACAGAGGAAACAGATATTATAAATTACAATGATGTCACAATAGACACAGACGACAAAGATATTATAAATTGTAACGATTTCACAGTAGACACAGACGACACACACGACACAGACATTATAAATTAAAATGATGTCACAGAAGACACAGACGACAGACTACACAGACATTATAAATGAGAATGATGTCACAATAGACACAGACATTATATATGACAAGGATCTCACAATAGACACAGACAGAACAGACGACACAGAATACAATGACGAGATACATTATAAATGACAAGGATTTCACTATAGACACAGACGACACTAAAGACACAGACATTATAAATGACAATGATGTCACAGAAGACAGAGACAACACAGAGGGCAGAGTTATTATAAAAGACAATGATGTCACAATAGACAAATATGACAGAGATGATACAGATGACAAAGAAATTATAAATGACGATTTCAGAATAGACAGACCATATCGAAGACACAGACATTATAAATGACAATGATGTCACGACAGACACAGACGACACAGAAGACACACATAAAAAATGACAATGATGTCACAATATACACAGACGACAGAGACGGCAAAGACATTATAAATGACAATTATGTAACAATAGACACAGAAGATACAGATGACACAGACATTTTTAATGACAATGATGTCACAGTATACACAGACAACACAGATGACACAAAGGACACAGACAAAAAAGATAACTCAGATGACACATATATTATAAATGAAAATGATGTCACAATAGACACAGAAGACACAGACATTTGAAATGACAATGCTGTCACCATAGACAATCATGACACAGATGCCACCGACATTACTAATTACAATGATGTCAAAATAGACAGAGAATACACAGACGACAAAGATATTATAAATGACTTTGATGTCACAATAGAGAAAGAACACACAGATGATACAGTCATTGTAAATAACATAGATGTCACAATAGACAAAGACGACACATAAGACAATCACATTATAAATGAAAATGATGTCACAGATGACACAGCCGACACAGACAACACAGATGAAACAGACATTATAAATGACAATTATGTCACTATAGACATAGACGAAACAGACACTCTAAACTACGATGATGTCACAATAGACAGACTAGACAGACAACACATACGACACAGACATTATAAATGACAGTGATGTCACAATATTCATAGACGATACAGACATTATAAATGACAATGATGTCACAATACACACAGAAAACACAGACATTATAAATGACAATGATAACACAATAAACACAGACGACACAGACTACACAGGCAATACAGACATTATAAAAGAAAATGATGTCACAATAAACACAGAGGATACAGACGATAGAGACGATACAGACCACACAGACGACAGTCATTCTAAATGAAAATGATGTCAAAATAGACACAGAAGACAAAGACGACACAGACATAATAAATGACAATGATGTCACAACAGACAGAGATGAGACAGGCGACACAGATATTGTAAAAAAAATATGTAACAACAGACACAGACATAAATGACTGTGCCATCTGAATAGACACAGATAACACAGACGACACAGACATAAATGACAAAGATGTCAAAATAGACACAGACGACTCAGACATTATAAATGACAATGATATCACAATAGACACAGAAGACACAGACATTATAAATTACAATGATATCACAATAGACACAGAAGACACAGACATTAAAAATTAGCATGATGTCAAAATAGGCACAGACAACAGAGACCACACAGATATTATATATTACGATGTCACAGTAGACACAGACAACACAGACACTATAAATGAACATGATGTCACAATAGGCACAGACAACTCAGAAAACAGAATTTAGAAATGACAATGAAGTCAAAATAGACAAATACGATACAAACGACAGAGATGACACAGACATATTTTAAAATTATGTCACAATTGAATCAGACGACACAGACCATACAGACATTATTAACGACAACGATGTCACAGTAGACAAAAACGACACAGACTGCACAGACGACACAGAAATCTTAAATGACAGTGATGACACAATAGGCACAGGAGACACAGGTGACAACGACATTATTAATGACAATGATGTCACAACAGACAAAAAAAACATGGACAACAAGGACGACACACACATTATAAATGAAAATGAAGTCAAAGTATACACAGACGACTCAGACGACACACACAACACAGACATCATACATTACAATGATGTCACAATAGACACAGATGACACAGACATTATAAATGGCAATGATGTCACAGTAGACACAGAGGACACAGAGATAATAAATGACAATTATATCACAAAAGACACAGAAGACAGACGACACCGATGAATCAGACGACACAGATATTATAAATTACAATGATGTAAAAATAGACAGAGATGACACAGGCATTATAAATGACAACGATGTCACAATATACACAGACGACAGAGGCGGCAAAGACATTATAAATGACAATTATGTAACAAAAGACACAGAAGATACAGACAACAGAGATGACACAGATATTTTTAATGACAATGATGTCACAATATACACAGAAAACACAGATGACACAGACATTATAAATGACAGTGATTTCAAAATAGACACAGAGGCCACAGACCACACAAAGGACACAAACAACACAGATAACTCAGATGACACAGACGTTATAAATGAAAATGATGTCACAATAGACACAGAAGACACAAATGATACAGACGACAGGGACATGAATGACAGTGATGGCACCATAGACACAGACGACACAGAGGACACAGATATTGAAAATAACAATGATGTCACAATAGACACAGACGACACAGACATTTTAAATTACAATGATGTCACCATAGACTATCATGACACAGAGGCCACAGACATTACTAATGACAATGATGTCAAAATAGACACAGAATACACAGACGACAAAGATATTATAAATGACTATGATGTCGCAATAGAGAAAGACCGCACAGATGATAGTCATTATAAATAACAATGATGTCACAATAGACAAAGACGCAACAGCCGAAACAGACAACACAGACGACACAGACATTATTAACGACAATGATGTCAAAAGAGAGACAGACAACACAGAGGACACAGACGCTACAAATGACAGTGATGTCACAATAGACACAGACGACAGTGTCGACAGAGACAACACAGACATTATAAGTGAAAATGATGTCACAATAGACACAGACACTTTTAAATATCGATGTCACAATGGACACAGATGACACAGATATTATAAATGAAAATGATATCTCAGTAGACACAGACGATACAGAAGACACAGACATTATAAAAAACAATGTTGTCAAAATAGACACAAACAATACAGACATTATTAATGAAAATGATGTCACTATAGACACAGACGACAGAAACAACACAGAAGACAAAACCATTATAAATGAAAATGATTTCACAGAAGACAGACGACACACACGACACAGACATTATAAATGACAATGATGTCAAAATAAACACAGACGACACAGACATTATACATGACACTGATGAAACAATAAACAGAGATGACACAGATTACACAGACATTATAAATGACAATGATGTCACAATAGACACAGACGACTGAGATGACAGAGTCGACACAGACTACAAAGATATTATAAATGAAAATTAAGTCACACTAGACAGACAACACAGACGACACAGAGGACACTCATGTAATAAATGACAATGTTGTCACAATACACACAGATGACGCAGACTTCACAGACATTATAAATGACAATGATGTCACAAAAGGCACAAATGACACAGACATTATAAATGACAATGATTTCACAACAGGCGCAGAAGACAGACATTATAAACAACAATAATGTCACAATAGTCATAGACGACACAGACATGGTAAATTAAAATAATGTCACAACAGACACAGACGATACAGACAGTATAAATGACAAGGATGTCACAATAGAGACAGACGACAAAGACGTCACAGACATTACAAATGACTATGATGTCACAATAGACCTACTCAACACGTATTATAAATGATAATTATGTAACAATAGACACATACGATACAGATGACAGAGACTACAAACACATTATAAATGACAGTGATGTCAAACTAGACAGAGACGACACAGACAAAACAGAGATTATAAAAGACAGTGATGTCAAAATTGACACAGACGACACAGATGACAGAGATGACATACGACAAAGACATTATAAAATGACAAAGGTGTCACAATAGAAACATGACCCAGATGACGCAGATGACTCAGACTTTATAAATAACGATGATGTCACAATAGACACAGACGACAAAGACGACACAGATGACACAGAAGGAAAAGTCATTATAAATGACAATGAAGTCATAATAGACAAAGACAACACAGACGACACAAACATTATATATGATAAAGATGTCAAAATAGACACAGACGACAGAGACGACAAAGATGACAAAGACATTATTAATGAAAATGTTGTCACAATAGATACAGACGACAGACAACAAAGACATTATAAACAACAATGATGTCACAATAGACAGAGATGACACAGACGACACAGACAATAGAAATGACAATGATGTCACAATAGACACAGACACACATATATTATTAATGACATCGACGTCACAATAGACACAAACCTCAGAGACAACACAGACCACACAGACATTATAAATGAAAATGATGTCAAAATACACACAGACGACAGATGACATTAACGACAATGATGACAGAGACGACACAGACATTACAAATTAAAATGTTGACACAATAGACACAGACGACACAGACGTTATAAATCATAGAATCATAGAATAACCAGGTTTGAAGAGACCCACCGGATCATCAAGCCCAACCTTGAAAGTTGGCAGTTAAGGCACCCAGAGTGTGTTTAAATATTTTCATTTATTCGTTTCCTTTTCTTTCCGCCTTTTTTCTGTCATGAACTGAGAAAAAAATATCTGATATATAAATGCGCAAGAAAAGAAAAATAATCATGGCACGTTCACAGGGCAGGTGGAGACCATCAATCCGAAAAAAATTATAAACTATAAAACCAATGGTATAGGACTCACATGCATCCTGCTTCCCTTACTTAAATGACAATGATGTCACAACACACACAAACAACACAGACATTATAAATGACAATAATGTCAAAATACACACAGAAGACAGAGACGACACGGACATTATAAATGACAATGATGTCAAGATAGACCCAGACAGCACAGACGACACCGACATTATAAATGACAATGATGTCACCGCAGACGGAGACGACACAGACATTATAAATGACAATGATTTCACCATAGACACAGACGACACAGTAGACACAGACGACACTGACATTATAAATGACAATGAAGTCACCATAGACACAGACGACACAAACGACACAGATGACAAACATGATAAATGACAGTGATGTCACAATAGAAACAGATGACAAAGACATTACAAATGATAGTTTTTTCACAATAGGCACAGACGACAGAGACAACACAGACGACACACATGATAATGTACAATGATGTCACAATAGACACAGAAGACACAGACTACAAAGACAGCATATATGAAAATGATGTCACTTTAGACCCAGACAACAGACGACTCTGACGTTATGACAATGAAGTCACAATAAACACAGACGACACAGAAGACACAGACATTAGAAATGAAAAGGATGTCACAATAAAGACAGACAATAGAGATGAAAATGATATTATATATGACAACGATGTCACAGTAAACACAGACGAGACATAAGACAGAGACATTATAAATGAAAATGACGTCACCATAGACAATGACGAGACAGATGACAGAAACGACAGAGACGTTAAAGACACTATAAATGTCAACGATATCAAAATAGACACAGAGGACATAGACATTATAAATGACAATGAATTCAAAATAGACACAGACAACATAGACATTATAAATCAAAGTGATGTCACAATAGACACAGACGACACAGACATAATAAATGACAATGATGTCACAATAGACACAGACGGCACAGACCACACAGACAACACATACGACAGAGACATTATAAATGACAAAGATGTCACAATAGAAACAGAGGACACAGACATTACAAAAGACAATGATGTCACAATAGACACAGACGACACAGACATTATAAATGAAAATGACGTCACACTAGACACAGACAACACAGACGACACTCACGTTAAAAATGACAATGAGGTCACAATAAACACAGACGACACATACAACACAGACATTATATATGACAATGATGTCACAATAGACACAGACGACACAGATGACAGAGGACAGAGACGAGATATGCAAGAAAGACATTGTTAAAGAAAAAGTAATCACAATAGGAACAGACGTCACAGACGATACAAACATTAAAAATGACAATGATGTCACAATAAACACAGACAACAAGGACATTATAAATGACAATTATATCACAATAGACACAGACGATTCAGATGACACAGACGACACAGATATTATAAATTTCAATTATGTCACAATAGACAGAGATGACGCAGACAACACAGACATTATTAATTACACTGATGTCACAATAGACACAGACATTAAAAATGAAAATGATGTCACAATAGACATAGACGAGAGATGAAGCAGAAGACAAAGACGACACAGAAATTATAATGACAATGATGTCACAATAGACACAGACAACACAGATGACCCAGAAAACACAGACGACACAGACATTATAAATGACAATGATGTCACAATATACACAGACGACACAGAAGACACAGATATTATAAATGACAAAGATGTCACAATAGTCTCAGACAACAGAGACAATAGAGAGGAAACTGATGACACAGATATTATAAATGGCAGTGATGTCACAATAGACCCAGACAAGACAGACGAAACAGACAATATAAATGACAGTGATGTCACAATAGACACAGACGACACAGACGACAAAGAACTTATTAATGAAAATGATGTCAAAGTAGACACAGACGACACAGACTTTAAAAATTACAATGATGTGGAAATAGACACTGAAGACACAGACATTATAAATGACAACAATGTCTCAATAGACACAGACGACACAGATGACACGGATGTTGTAAATGAATATGATGTCACAATAGACACAGACGTCACAGACATTGTAAATGAAAATAATGTCACAACAGACAAACACGACACAGACATAAATGAAAATGATCTCACAATAAACACAGACTACACAGAAATTATAAATGAGAATGAGGTCACAACTGACACAGACGACACGGACATTATAAATGACAATGATGTCACAATAAACACAGACGACACACCAGTTACAGACATTATAAATGACAATGATGTCACAATAGACTCTGACGACAGAGACAACACAGATTTATAAATGAAAAAGTTGGCACTATATACTTAGATGACAAAGACTACACAGAAGAAACAGACATTATAAATGGCAATGATGTCACAATAGACACAGACGACAACGACATTATAAATGACAATATATTCTCAATAGGAAGAGACGACACAGACATTATAAATAACAATGATGTCACAATAGACACAGACAACACTGACGACAGACATAATACATGATAATTATGTCACAAAATACACAGACGACACATACAACAAGACATTATAAATGAAAATGATGTGACAATATACACAGACGACACAAATGACACAGACGACAGATGACAAAACGACACAGGCATTATAAATGATAATGATGTCACAATAGACACACACGACAGACATTATAAATGACAATGATGTCACAATAGATACAGATGTCACAGACAAAAAGACGACACAGATATTTTATATGACAATGATGTCTCAATAGACAGAGACGACACAGACAACAAAGGCATTATAAATTACACTGATGTAACAATAGACACAGATGTCAAAGACCACACAGACGATACAGATGACACCGAGGACACAGACATTTTAAATAAAAATGATGTCACAATAGACACAGATGGCACAGAAGACACAGACGTAAAAACATTATAAATGACAGTGATGTCACAGTAGACAGACGACAGAGAACACACAGAAGACTGACGCATTATTTATGACAATGATGTCACAATAGACACTGATGACGCAGACGACACAGACGACAAAGAATTATTAATGAAAATGATGTCACAATAGACACAGACGAGAGATGAAGCAGAAGACAAAGACGACACAGAAATCATAATGACAATGATGTCACAATAGACACAGACAACACAGATGACCCAGAAAACACAGACGACACAGACATTATAAGTGACAACGATGTCACAATAGACACAGACGACACACATCACACTGACTTTATAAATGACAATGATGTCACAACAGACACAGAGGACACAGACATTATGAGTGACAATGATATCACAATAGACACAGACGAGAAATGAGATAGACGACACAGAAGACAGAGACATTATAAATGACAATGATGTCACAATATACGCAGATGAAACAGGTGACACAGACGACACAAAAGACAAAGACATTATATATGACAATGATGTCACAATAGACAAAAATGACAGAGACAACACAGAGGACAGAGACGACAGATGCAACAAAGACATTATAAATGAAAACGATGTCACAATAAACACAAACGACACAGATAACACATGACATGGACATAATAAATGAAAATGAGGTCAAAATAGACACAGATGACACAGACGGCACAGACACTAGAAATGAAAATGATGTCACAATAGACACAGACGACACAGACGTTATAAACGACAAAGAAGTCAAAATAGACAGAGACGACACAGACTACATAGACATTATAAATGAAAATGAAGTCACAATAAACACATATGAGAGATGACATTAATGACAAAGACGACAGTGATGACACAGACATTAGAAATGAAAATGATGTCACAATACACATAGATGACACAGACGACACAGATGTTATAAATGAAAATGATATTAATATAGACACAGACAAGAGACCACAGAGACGACACAGATGTTATAAATGAAAATTATATAAATATAGACACAGACAAGAGACCACAGAGACGACACAGGCATTATAAATCATAGAATCATAGAATAACCTGGTTGGAAGAGGACCACCGGGTCATCGAGCCCAACCTTTAAAGTTGGCAGTTAAGGAACGCAGAGTGTGTTTAAATATTTTCATTTATTCGTTTCCTTTTCTTTCCCCCTTTTTTCTCTCAACAACTGAGAAAAATATATCTGATACATAAATGGACAAGATCAGATAAATAATTATGGCACTTTCACAGGGCATGTGGAGGCCATCAAACAGACAAAAATATCTCCTATAAAATCAAAGGTATAGGACTTACATGCATCCTGCTTCCCTTACTTAAAAGACAATGATGTCACCACAGACGCAGACGACACAGAGCACACAGACAACACAGATGACGAAGATATAATAAACTACAATGATGTAACAATAGGCACAGAAGACACAGACATTATAAATGAAAATTATCTCACAATAGACACAGATGACATATACGACACAGACGAATAAGACATTAGAAATTACAATGATGTCACAATATACACAGATGACGTAGACAACACAGAGGACAGACGACAGATGCAACAAAGGCATTATAAATGATAATGATGTCACAATAGACACAGACGACACAGACTACATAGACGACAAGAAGACACAGACGACAAAGACATTGTAAAGACAATGATGTCACAATAGAAACAGATGACATATAATAAATGACAATGATGTCAAAATAGACGCTGATGACATAGAATACACAGACGACAGAGACATAATTTACGACAATGATGTCACAATAGGAACTGAAGACACAGACAACAAATACTTTATAAATGACAATGTTGTCACAATAGACACAAACGACACAGATGACACAGAGGTCAGTGACGAGACATGCAACATAGACATTATAAATGACCATGATGTAACAATAGACAGAGACAACACAGACGACACAGACATTAGAAATGACAAAGATGTCACAATTGACACATACGTCAGAGACAACACAGACGACACAGACATTAGAAATGAAAATGATGTCAAAATACACACAGACGACAGATGACATTACTGACAAAGATGAAAGAGACGACACAGACATTACAAATTAAAATGTTGACACAATAGACACAGACAACAAAGACGAAACAGATGTTATAAATGAAATCCATGTCACATAAGACACAGATGTCACAGACGATACAGATGACACAGACGACACAGATATAAATGAAAATGATGTCAAAATAAACACACACGAGAGACCACACAGAAGACACAGACTTTATAAATCATAGAATCATAGAATAACCAGGTCTGAAGAGACCCACCGGGTCATCAAGCCCAACCTTGAAAGTTGGCAGTTAAGGCACCCAGAGAGTGTTTAAATATTTTCATTTATTCGTTTCATATTTCTTTCCCCCTTTTTTGTCTCAAGGACTGAGAAAAATGTATCTGATATATAAATGTGCAAGAAAAGAAATATAATCATGGCACGTTCACAGGGCAGGTGGAAATCATCAATCCAAAAAAAATTATAAACTATAAAACCAATTGTATAGGACTTACATACATCCTGCTTCCCTTACTTAAATGACAATGATGTCAAAACACACACAAATGACACAGACATTATAAATGACAATGATGTCAAGAAAGACTCAGACAGCACAGACGACACCAACATTATAAATGACAATGATGCCACCGCAGACGGAGACGACTCAGAGCACACAGACGACAAAGACATAAGAAATTAAAATGATGTTACGATAGACACAGAAGACATGGACATTATAAATGTCAATGATGTCACAACAGACAAAGACGACTCAGACAAGACAGACATTATAAATGACAATGATGTCACAATAGACACAGACGACTCAGACAAGACAGACATTATAAATGACAATGATGTCACAAGAGACACAGACGACACAGATGACACAGTGGACAGAGATGACATATGCAACAAAGACATTATTAAAGAAAATGATGTCACAATAGACATATATGAAAGAGATGACACAGTCACTATAAATGACAATGATGTCACAATAGACATAGATGAAAGAGATGACACAGTTACTATAAATGACAATGATGACATAATAGACCAGAAGACACAGACGACAAAGACATTATAAATGACAATGATGCCACAATAGACACAGATGAGACAGACAACAAAGAGGACAGAGACAAAATATGCAAAAAAGACCTTATTAAAGAAAATTGTGTCATAATAGACACAGACGACACATACATTATAAATGAAAATGATGTCACAATAGACAGAGTTGAAGAAAAATTTATAAGTGAAAATTATGTCACAATTGATACAGACGACAAAGACGACTGAGACATTATAAATGAAAATGATGTCGCAATAGACACAGACGACACAGACATAAATGAAAATGACTTCACAATAGACACACACGACAGAGACGAAACAGACAATACTGACGACACAGATATTATAAATGACAATGATGTCACAATTGACACAGAGGACACAGACATTATAAAAGACAATGATGTCACACTAGACACAGACAACACAGACGACACTCATGTTAAAAATGACAATGATGTCACAATAAACACAGACGACACAGAGGACAGAGACGAGGTATGCAAGAAAGACATTGTTAAAGAATAATTTATCACAATAGAAACAGACTTCACAGACGACACATACATTACAAATGAAAATGATGTCACAATAGACACAGACGACAAAGACATTATAAATGAAAACTATATCACAATAGACAGACGATTCAGATGACACAGACGACAGAGATATTATAAATTTCAATTATGTCACAATAGACAGAGAAGACGCAGATGATGTCACAATAGACACAGATGACACAGACATTAAAAATGAAAAAGACGTCACAATAGACACAGATTAGAGAGTCAGTATAAATGACAATGTCATCACAATAGACACAGATGACATAGACATTATAAATGACAATGATGTCACAATAGACACAGACGACACAGAAGACACATATATTATAAATGACAAGGATGTCACAATAGACTCAGACGACAGAGACAATAGAGGGAAAACAGACGACACCGATATTATAAATGGCAGTGATATCACAATAGACCCATACAAGACAGACGAAACAGACAATATAAATTACAATGATGTCACAATAGAGAGAGACGACACAGACATTATAAATGACAATTGTGTCACGATAGATACAGACAACACAGAAGACACAGATGACACAGAAGACACAGACATTATAAATGACAATGATGTCACAATAAACGCAGACGACACACAAGATAAAGACATTATAAATGACAATGATGTCAAAAGGGACACAGACGACACAGACAATATAAATGACAAGAATGTCACAATAGACTCAGATGACAGAGACAATACAGAGGAAACAGACAACACAGATATTATAAATAGCATTGATGTCACAACAGACCCAGACAAGACAGACGACACAGACAATATAAATTACAATGATGTCACAATAGAGAGAGACGACACAGACATTATAAATGACAATTGTGTCACAATAGATACAGACAACACAGATGACACTGATGTTATAACATAAAATTATATCAAGGTAGACACCGAAGACACAGACATTATAAATGGCAATGATTTCACAATAGACACAGATGACACAGAGGACACAGACCCTACAAATAAATATGATGTCACAATAGACATAGACGACAGATGTTATAAATGAAAATTATGTCAAAATAGACAAAGACGAAACAGACGACACAGTCATTATAAATGACGATGATTTCACAATAGACACAGACAACAGAGATGACACAGAAAATACAAACGGCAGATGACAGACATCATAAATGACAATGATGTCACAATAGACACAGACGACACAGACATTATAATTGACAATTATGTCACAATATACACAGATGACAAAGATGACAGTCATTTATAATGTCTGTCTTCTATGATATCTTAATAGACTCTGATGACACAGACACACATATTATAAATGAAATATATGTAGCAATAGACACAGACCACACAGATGAGAAAGACGACACAGACATTATAAATTAAAATGATGTCACAAAAGACACAGATGAAACAGACAGTACAAATGATAATGATGTCACAATAGACACAGATGACACATACTACACAATCTTCATTAATGACAATGACATCACAAGAGACACAGACGATACAGATGACACAGACGACATAGACATAATAAATGAAAATAATGTCACAATAGCCTCAGATGACACAGACTACACAGACATTATAAATGATAATGATGTCACAATAGAGACAGACCACACAGACCACAAAGACATTATAAATGACGATGTCACAATAGACAGAAGACACAGACATTATAAATGAGAATGATGTCACAATAGACACAGACGACAACGACTACACAGACTGTGTAAATTACGATGTCACAATAGACACATACGACAGAGACGATACAGACGTTATAAATGACAACAATTTTACAATAGACACAGATGATACAGAAGACAAAGACATTATAAATGACAATGTTGTCACAATAGACACAGATGACACAGACAAGACAGACTTTGTAAATGACAGTGATTTCACAATAGGCACAGAAATTACAGACGACACAGGTGTCATAAATGGCAATGATGTCACAATAAACAGAGATGACACAGTATAAATGAAAATGATATCACAGATGACACAGATGACCCTGATGACACAAACGACACAGGCATTTTAAATAACATTGATGTCACATTAGACAAATATGACACAGACCACACGGACAATATAAATGAGAATGATGTCACAATAGACACAAACGACACAGATGACAAGATATTATACATGACAATGATATCACAATAGAAACAGATGAAACAGAACACACAGACATTAAAAATGACAATGATGTCAAAGTAGGCAAAGATGACACAGACATTATAGATGAAAATTGTTTCAAAATACACACAGACGACACAGAAGACACACATTATAAATGAAAATGATGTCACAATATAAAGAGGTGACACAGACATAAATGACAATGATGTCAAAACATACACAGATGACAGAGATATTATAAATGACAATGATGTCACGATAGACACAGACGACAAAGAAGACACAGACGACAAAGAAGACACAGACGACAAAGAAGACACAGACATAAAAGAAAATTATGTCACAACAGAGACGACACAAATGACGGACATTATAAATGACAACGATGTCACAAAACACAGACGACACAGATATTATAAATGACAACTATGTCAAAATAGACACAGACGACACAGACTTTATAAGTGACAATGATGTTACAATAGATACAGACGACAGAGACAACACAGATATTATTAATGAAAGCAATGTCACAATAGAGAGACAACACAGACGACAGAGACATTACAAATGACAATGATGTCACAATAGAAACAGAGGTCACAGACGACCCAGACTATACAGACGACAAAGAAGACGCCCACATTATAAATGAAAAAGATGCCGAAATAGATACAGAAGACCCAGACAACACAGACGACACAGACGTTATAAATGACAATGTTTTCACAATAGACACAGATGACTCAGCCATACCGACGACACAGATATTATTGACAATGATATCACAACAGACACAGACGACACAGAAAAAAAAGACATTATAAATGACAGTGATGTCACAAAAGACACAGACGACACAGACAAAATAAATGACAATGATGTCACAATTGACACAGATGACACAGACAAAACAGACTACTCAGGCATTATATATGAAAAATATGTCAAAGTAAACACAGACCACAAAGACGAGACAGACGACACAGACATTATAAATTAAAATGATGTCACAATAGACAGAGACAACACACACTACACAATCATCATTAATGACAATGATATCACAAGAGACACAGACGACACAGATTACACAGGCTACACAGATGACACAGACATTATAAATGACAATGAGGTCACAATATACAAAGACGACACAAAAGACAGACATAATTAACGAAAATGATGTTACTATAGGCAGAGACAACACAAATGTTATAAATGAAAATGATATCACAATAGACACAGACTACACAGATATTATAAATTACAAGTATGTCACGATACACGCAGAAGACACAGACATTATAAATTACAATGATGTCACAATAGACACAGACAACACAGACTGTATAAATGACAAGGATGTCACAAAAGACAGAGGACACAGACTACACAGACACTATAAATGACAATGATGTCACAGTAGACACAGATGACACCAACAACACAGACATTTTTAAATACAATGAAATCACAATAGACACCGACAAAACAAAAGACACAGATATTATAAATGACAATTATTTCAAAATAGACACAGAAGCAACAGACACCTCAGATAACACAGATGACTCAGACAACACAGACTTTATAAATTACAATGATGTCACAATAAACACAGACAAAAAAGACGACACAATCTACACAGAAAAAAAGAAGACAGAGATTATGAATGACAATGAAGTCACAATAGACACAGATGACAGACACGACACAGAAGACAGAAACGACACAGACATTATAAATGAAAATGATGTCACAATAGACACAGATGAAACAGACATGATAAATGACAATGATGTCACAATAGACACAAACAACACAGAAGACACATTAAAACTGAAAATAATGTCACAATACACAAAGACGACAGAGATGGCAAAGACATTATAAATGACAATTATGTAACAATAGACACAGAAAACACAGACATTATAAGTAACATGGATGGCACAATAGACACAGAAGTCACAGAGGACGCAGAAATTATAAATGACATGGATTTCAAAATAAACACAGACAACACAGAGGACACAGAGGACATAGATGTTACAAATGAAAATGATACCAAAATAAAAACAGATGAAAAAGACGACACAGACGACAAAGACTTTATAAACGAAAATGATGTCACAATAAACACAGACGAGACAGATATTATGAATGAAAATGATGTCACAATAAACAAAGATGACACAGACGACCCAGACATTATAAATTACAATGATGTCAAAATAGACAGAGATGAAACAGACATTATAAATGACAATGATGTCAAAATAGGCACAGACGACAATGAAGACACACATAAAAAATGACAATGATGTCACAATATACACAGACGACAGAGACGGCATAGACATTATAGATGACAATTACGTAACAATAGACACAGAAGATACAGACGACACAGACATTTTTAATGACAATGATGTCACAAATATACAGAGAAAACACAGACGACACAGACATTATAAATGACAAGGATTTCAAAATAGACACAGACGCCAGAGACGACAGACAACACAGATAACTCAGATGACACAGACATTATAAATGAAAATGATGTCACAATAGACACAGAAGACACAAACGATACAGACGACAGGGACATGAATGACAGTGATGTCACAACAGACACATACAACACAGAGGACACAGATATTAAAAATTAAAATGATGTCACAATAGACACAGACGACACAGACATTTTAAATGACAATGATGTCACCATAGACTATCATGACACAGACGCCACAGACATTACTAATGATAATGATGTCACAATAGACACAGAATACACAGATGACAAAGACATTATAAATGACTATGATGTCGCAATAGAGAAAGACCACACAGATGATACAGTCATTATAAATAACATAGATGTCACAATAGACAAAGACGACAGAGCCGACACAGACAACACAGATGACACAGACATTATTAATGAAAATGATGTCAAAATAGAGACAGACGACACAGATGACACAGACACTACAAATGACAATTATGTCACAATAGACACAGACGACACTGTCGACAGATACAACACAGACTTTCTAAATGATAATGATGTCACAATAGACACAGCAGAGAACACAGTTTTAAAAGACAAGAGAGATTATAAATGACACGGATTTCACAATAGACTCCGACGATACAAACGACACAGATATTATAAATGATAAGATATCAAAACAGACAAAGACGACACAGACATAATCAATGAAGATGATGTCACAATAGACACAGATGACACAGACATTAAAAATTAGCATGATGTCACAATAAGCACAGACAACAGAGACCACACAGATATTATATATGACGATGTCACAGTAGACACAGACAACACAGACACTATAAATGAACATGATGTCACAATAGGCACAGACAACTCAGAAAACAGAATTTAGAAATGACAATGAAGTCACAATAGACAAATATCATACAAACGACAGAGACGACACATTATATATTAGAATTATGTCACAATAGAATCAGATGACACAGACCATACAGACATTATTAATGACAATGATGTCACAATAGACACAGAAGACAGAGATATCTTAAATGACAGTGATGTCACAATAGAAACAGACGACACAAAGGACAGACATAATAAATGACAATTATATCAAAATAGACACAGAAGACAGACGACACCGATGAATCAGACGACACATATTATAAATGAAAATGATGTCACAATAAACAAAGATGAAACAGACAACACAGACATTAAAAATTACAATGATGTCACAATAAACAAAGATGACACAGACGACCCAGACATTATAAATTACAGTGATGTCAAAATAGACACAGAGGAAACAGATATTATATATGACAAGGATGTCACAATAGACACAGACAGTACAGACGACACAGTTGTAAAAGACAAGAGAGACATTATAAATGACAATGATTTCAGAATAGACTCCGACGATACAAACGACACAGATATTATAAATTACACTTATGTTATAATAGACAGTGATGACACAGACGGCAGAGTTGTTATAAATGACAATGATGTCCCAATACACACAGACGACACAGACGAGACAGATGACAAAAACATGATAAATGACGATGTCACAATAGACAGACGACACCGAAGACACTGACATTATAAATGACAATGATGTCACGATAGACACAGACGACACAGACACTTCTAAATATCGATGTCACAATGGACACAGATGACACAGATATTATAAATGAAAATGATATCTCAGTAGACACAGACGATACAGAAGACACAGACATTATAAAAAACAATGTTGTCAAAATAGACACAAACAATACAGACATTATTTATGACAATGATGTCACAATATACAAAGACGACACAAACGACACAGACATTATTAATGAAAATGTTACTACAGAGACAGACATTATAAATGAAAATAATGTCACTATAGACACAGACGACAGAAACGACACAGAAGACAAAACCATTATAAATGACAACGATTTCAAAGTAGACAAAGACGACACACACGACAGAGACATTATAAATGACAATGATGTCACAGTAGACACAGACCACACTGACGACTCAGATGACACAGACGACACAGACATTATAGGTGACAATGATGTCACAATAAACCGACTACACAGACATTATAAGTGACAATGGTGTCACAATTAACCGATGACACCGACATTATAAGTGACAATGATGTCACAATATACACGGACGACACAGACATTATAAGAAACGATGTCACAATTGACAGACAACACAGACATAATAAATGACAATGAGGTCACTATGTACACAGACGACACAGATGACAGATGACACAGACTTTCTAAATGACAATGATGTCACTATAGACACAGACGACAGACACGAAAATGGCAACACAGACATTATAAATGACAATGATTTCACAAAAGATACAGACGACACAGACACGAAAATGAAAACACAGACATTATAAATGACGATGTCAAAATAGACACACGACACTCATGACACTCACTATATATGAGAATGATGTCACAATAGGCACAGACAGACACGAAAATGACGACTCATACAACACAGACATTATAAATGACAGTGATTTCACAATAGAGACAGATGACACAGACACGAGAATGATGACAGAGACAACACAGACATTAAAAATGACAATGATGTCAAAATAGGCACACACGACACACACCATATATAACAATGATGTCACAATAGACACAGATGACACAAACATCATAAATGACAACGATGCTCATTGCATCTTGAAAGACAAAAAATAAAACCCAAACAAAATTACTAGCTGGCGTTTGTAGGTAATGTAGGTACAAGTCATATCTAACTGTTGACTCAGCAGCCAACCCACCTGGCTATGGGAATCTACCCCCAGTTCAATTGTCACCCCTTGCTGCCAGACCCAATGCCTCTGCACCTGTAGAACTCAACATTCAATAACTTACCCCCAGACTCGATAGTAACTAAACAATTCCACACACTGTTTTGATTCAGGAATACCAACCCTTCTTCACACAACAGCCAGGCAGAAAAAAAAAGATAAAATCAAATCTTAACAACCATACACACCAGATTTATTGCCCCAAGAATTTAAACTGCTCTACCGACACTCCAACGTCAGATCTGAGATGGCTTTGGTCATTCCCTCTGTGGCTGCATAACCGACCAGAGTCTAGAGATGACACGTGGATCAAATGCAAAGATGACATCAAGACCTGCAGAAGATTTAAGACACAGCAGAGTCTACACAATCTAAACAACAAGACAGATATAGGCTGGAACTGCCCTGCCTGGTACACGCTAGCTTGGGGCTGAAAATTAAACCCCTCTCCAAACGTGTAACAAGGTGCACTCTTCCTGCACAACCCTCTACCCTATGCTAAATCCCTTCCCTGCCATTCTCAACATTCTGCCCTCTTCCCGGACCAAAACCACAGCCCCCTTAACTTTCTGAGGACCGAGGGCCTGAAGATATCCTTGGCAGAAAAAACCCAAACTGCATCAACTATCTGGAAAAATCCTGCACTCTCACATTGTCCTGGACAATAATCTGCAAAAAAAAAAAACAAAAAAACATACAGAAAACACAGTGCATAGTCAGCATCACACTGCTCACTGCCAACATCTTGTACTACACCCACTGCAAAACTGCCAAGGCATTCTGCTCACCTATTTGATGCCAATTCAAACATTGGATGCTGCAGTCATCATCACCTGGGGCACTTCAGGTAGACAGACGGAAAATTTACTATTGCGCTTCTGAGAAATCAGTCCCGTGCTCCATCTCTCTACTCCCCTGTTCACCTCAACTGCTCTTTGCATTCTAAAAGTGGACCACACAGCATCTACAAAACCAAAGGCCAATGCTCAATGGAGTTGCTGCGTACTACAGGGCTCTAACACACCTATTTGAACAACAACCTCCTCACCTCTCAGACCACACATCAGCAAGAAGCTTCACCCCTCTGAGGCTGCATTTGGCACCTGCCACAGAAAAAGCATGCTTTTGTACTACACTAAAGCACAGGCTGCCCCAAGCAACACCTATCTCCACTGCATTACCTTGACTGCTCAGATGCCCGGCTTGCCTCATCTTCTGTGGTTGTGTTGAGGCTTGAGCTCCACCTGGAATATACAAACAGCAAGGATGATTGTAACTTCATTGAAGAAAACCAACACACGGTAACTGATCATACAGCCACGGTTACATTTCCCTACCAACACCACAGCCAACTCACCTCATTATGGCACACTAACTGCACGCAACTCCATCCGTGCCCCTCGGCACACAGGTCAGCCCGCTACGTCTGAAAAACACAACAGCAAAGAAGTCACCCTGACGCTCAGCAACGCCCTAAGAATTCCAAGACTCTACTGCACATTACAGCCAAGCAAAGCTAGTCCACAACCAAACCCAAACATTAATTGCCGCTCCCTTGACATTGAAACCCCTTCGCTACTGCTCCACTGGCTGCTCCCATGCAGTTTTGGTCACCCCCTCTGTGGCTCCAGAGACAAGCAGAAACTACCCTCCTCACCCGCCACACCTAGGGCTGCTAGATCTGCAAATAAGGGATGCCCCTAGACCGCAATGTCTAGGCACGTCAAAACGTTAAGCACACAATCGGGCCACTATACCCCTGCTGACGCTTATCGCCTCCTCTACACACCTGGCAGAGCAGCTCCAACCAGACACAAATACACGCAGAACATCAACACATAAGACCAACGTCGTGAACCGGGAACAAAAGAAAAGTCGCGGCAACAAGGAGGACTCCTGGACCACGCGTGCCAATGGGCAAGGCAATGGACGGGGCTCCGAGGAACAACCTACGGTAGCCCTGGAAAAGCGAAGAACCGTACATGGTTCCAAAGAGATGGTGCCACAACTGGCAAGATGAACGGGCAAGAAACCCTTTTAAAGTCCTAAACATGCAGAGGATGGACGGAACAAGTCCCAGAACAGGGATCCAGGAAAACAGAAGACTAACTATCCCGGATGGCGAGGCAGGCTGCAAGGCTGCAGCAGAAGACAGCTGACCGGATGCTTCCAAAACACAAGAGCGATCCACACTTTAGAAATGCAAAGAAAGAAAAGCAGTGCCCCATCGACACTGCCTTGATGAGTACGAGCATTTGGGACCCTAGACATGGCACCCAAGGCACGCCCGCCATGCCCTGAGCACAAAAGACAACATCAAGACCTGCAGAAAATTTCAGACATGGCACGGTGACTACACAAACTAGACAACAACAGATACAGGCTGGAACTGCCCTGCCCATGCAGGGTTTGAGCTGAGAAGTGGGCCCCTCTGCCTTCACCTGCCCAAAGACGACTCTCCTTCCACAGCCTAGGCTACCTTCCAAACCCCTCCCTGCTAGCCCCATCCCACCTCCCGCTTCCCAACTCCGGTCTCTCAATTTAGCTTTCAGAGGGCCATGAATGAAGCTGTCCTTGGACAAAGCAGCTCAAATCACATCAGCTAACAGAAATAATCCTGCAGTCACTGCGTTCCTCTTCAGCATCTGCAAGAAAAATGAACAGAAAAACACAGTGCCAAAACACGAGAACGATCCCGGCTTCAGGAGCACGATGCAAGAAAAGCAGTGCCCAATCAACAGTGCATTGATGAGTACGAGCATTCAGGACCCTAGATATGGTGCTCGAGGCATGTCCGGCATGCTGTAAAGGATCACTCATTACAACGGGATGTGGCCAAAACCAGGAGGATGTACGTGAAAGGATCACCTTTTAAATGACTAAAGGCACAAGATGCATGGAAGAAGTCTCAGGTCAACAGGGATCCTTGAAAATATATGACTAGCGATTGTGGCTGCCAACACAAGCTGCAAGGCCACGGGAAAAGATGGCTGACTAGAAACTTGGAAAATGTGAAGCCAATCCACACTTAGGTTATGATGCAAGAAGAACAGTGCCTAATTGGTATTGTACCCATGAGTACAGGCATTCAAGACCCTCGAGATGCTGCTCAAGTCATATGCTGCATTCCTTTAAAGCAAAGGGGACATCAAGGCTTAAGAAACGTAAAAGAGAAACAGAATATAAAGCACACAGCACAGACAAGCTGGAACGGCCCTGCCTGGAACGTGCTAGCTTTGGGCTGAGAAGTAACACCCTCCAGCTCTCCCTGCCCAAAGGGGACACTTCCCGCACAGCCCTCTCCCCTAGGCTACTTTTAAAACTCCTCCCTGCCATCCCCAGCCTTCTCCCCTCTGTCATACCCCACCCCTGCCCCCGTCCCTCAACTTAGCTTTCAGACCACCAGGAGGCTTCCTCAGCAGAAAAAATACTCCAAGAGCATCAGCTTCCTGGAATGATCCTACAGTTGCCAGGATCCACTTTGCAATCTACAAGAAAATTAAATAGTGCCAACAGCCAGCATCGCACTGATCAATGTCACCACCTTACATGACAACTTGTTCTGCCTAACTGCCATGTCCTTCCACTCACTTGCTCCACAGCAGTTCTTCTGTCAGATGCTGCAGCTGTTATCACTCAGGGTAATTAAATTCAGAGAATTACTCACACCTGTGAGAAGTCTGCCCCATGCTCCTTCTCCCTACTACCCAGCTCATCTCAAATGCTCTTCCCATTCCCAAGGTGGCCCACACAGTGCCTGCCAAACCAAAAGTAAATACTATGTTGCCAAAGAACACTTTGCTCTTCTAGACATACTCAACTTCCTCCTCACCATCAGCCCCACAATGATGAGAATAAGCCTGACTACCTCACCAGCACCCCAAAATTCTCTGCTATCTGCTTACCTCTCCTCCTCACCACTTAAGTTATAGGACCAGTAGTGGTGATACCCAGGACAAAAGAAAGATGAGCCACGGAAATCCACATTTTAGGAAGGAACCAAACTTTAGTCGTAGGAGTGAACAAGAAGAACTTGAAAAAAATATTCTTATCAAACCCCAGTAAAGATTATTAACACAGAAGACATAAAAACACAGGACACTCACCACACAGCAATGGAGACTGGAATTACAGAGGCAGTCAGCCAATGAAAAACTCGCAACAGTGGGATTGACTACTCTAAGACCTAAATTGGAAACTCAATGACCATAAAAAACCACAATGGATTAACAGGGACAAGGTAACAACTGCTGTAAGCAATAATAGAGCAAACCTCACTGGTAAGCTCAGGAAAAATCTAAAACGCTACTAAATAAGGGAGGCTTGCGTGCCCACAGACCAGATGAAGAAGAGTTGCTCAGCTGCTAACTGTTATGAGCCAAAACAATATCCAATCTCTTCCCTGAGAAATGCAAGGGAAACAAGCGGCAGAATCCTGCACTGTAGATAGGCAGCGAGTCCATACCTTGAAGTAGCAAGGTCTCTGATATTCATAGGATCACCAGGTTGGAAAAGACCCATTGGATCATTGAGTCCAACAATTCTTATCAATCACTAAACAATGCCCCTCACCATCTCATCCACCCATCCTTTAAACACCTCCAGGGAAGGTGACTCTACCACCTCCTTGGGCAGCCTTTGCCCATCCCCAATAACCCTTTCAGTGAAATATTTTTTCCTGATGTACAGCCTGAAGCTTCCTTGGCAGAGCTTAAGGCTATTCCCTCTTGTCCTGTCCCCTGTCCCTTGGGAGAGGTGACCAGCTCCCTCCTCTCCACAACCTCTTTTCAGGTAGCTGCAGAGAGCAATGAGGTCTCCCCTCAGCCTCTTCTTCTCCAGGCTAAACACCCCCAGCTCTCTCAGCCGCTCCTCATAAGGCTTGTTCACCAGCCCCTTCACCAGCTACATTACTCTTCTCTGGACATTCAGATGGATGGAGACAGGATGCACGCAAAGAAGTTAGTTGAGGAACACAATAAGTAAAAGGTATAAGGGAGCAGAGATCTCCAAGCCCTAGAGATTACATTTCTTAGGATAACTAATACTTTTCAACTTGTGTCTCAACATCATCATTACCTCATTGGCTACAGAGAGACTAGAACAACAGACACCTGAACGGCACTTGCATCTGACCACCAAACTGACCCAAGAAAGACTGATGAACCCATCTCCCTTTCCCCAAACCATTAAAGCCCTTTTCTACCCCTGAAGTATCAGAGAAGGAACCCGGCTCCTGCTTAACAGCACCTGCCCTATATTTTAACCCCCCTGACCCTTCTGTGTTGCTATTCCCTGGGAGCTGTGCTCCTGAGCCCTTCCCAGGGCTCCCCTGGCCCCTTCTATCTTCCACCAACCCACAGACTCTACTTCCTACCCTAGGCCAACAAACTTCATTCCTGATTATTATCACCCACAAGGTGCCCATTACAAACTGCAGAGCTCCTAGGGCCAATACATCATGCCACACAGAATGAGGAACAACAACAAATCATCCCATAACCAAAAACTCGAGGCAAAGCACCCAGAAAAAAATACAAAGAAGGATACCAAAAACATCTTGCCCCCTCCAACACCCAATCAAAAATTACTGACAAAAAAGCCCCATAGTTACACCTGTATGTGCTGCTTTGCCTGGACTCTTCCAAAGCTCATACCTCCAACAGACGCCTCTGCTTCTTTAGAAGAACAAAAAGAAAAAAAAAACTAAAAAAGCCAAAAACCACCACTTACCCAACTAGCTTAATCTGCCTAAAAGCTACAATGAATGGAAACAGCAGCAAAACTCTAATCTCAAGGATAAACCACAACCTAAATGACCTCCAGAGGCAAGGCCTGTGGCTTATATACCCCCTGGGCCTTCCCGCCCACCACCTGTGACTGGGGTGTGGTGAAGCCCTCACAGGTATAAATAGTGCCTGAGGAGGAGCTGTGTTTTATTAACTCTGCCTTACATTCTCAGCTAGAACAACACTACTACATGTCTGAAAGTATCCTTACAAGAAATAACAGTATGCGTGCTGTCACTGCAACATTGCTAGTTGTGACAGTGATGGGACTAGGTAACGAACATTTTAGAGCTGGACTTTTTGGTTCCTTTCATTTATCGTGCTGCTACAATTCCTGTTCCCAGGTATCCCTATACCCCTACTCTTTAATTTTTCTGTGCTCTTTTCTCTCTTTTTTTTTCCCCCCCTAGTCTTCAGTATCTGTTCTCTGCCTATACTATTTTTTTCCTTTTCCATCTTTATCCCAATCTGCGTTCCTCATTCTGTTCCCCCACAATTTCACTGGCTTGATCCTTGTAGCTTGTTCTTTCTCTGCACCTGCAAATGCCTAGCTTTTCTTTCTCTTTCCTTCTTTCTCTATTCCTTTGTATTGCTTACTGTTGCTGTTCCAGCTTTTCCATTCACTCTGTATCTTGACACTCCCCTTTACTTCTCTTGCTGTTTCTGAATTTTTGTGCTAGTCCTTGCTCTTTTTTATAATCCTCTGTCTGTCTGTAGGGCTCCTAGTTCCTCTCAAACAAGTCAGCTCTTTTTTATGTACACACATGGCCTTATAAGAAATGGCTCAGAAACCTGGGGTTGTTTAACCTGGAGAAGTGGAGGCTGAGGGGAGACCTCATTGCTCTATACAACTACAAGGTCTACAAAGAAGGTCGAACAAGGGAAATGAAGGGCAAAGAAGGTGGGAGAAGGGCAAAGAAGGTGGGAGAAGGGCAAAGAAGGTGGGAGAAGGGCAAAGAAGGTGGGAGAAGGGCAAAGAAGGTGGGAGAAGGGCAAAGAAGGTGGGAGAAGGTTGGAGAAGTTCAAAGAAGTTCGAAGAATATCGGAGAAGGTCAGAGAAGTTAAGAGTAGGTCAGAGAAGGTCAGATTAGGTCGGAGAAGGTCAGAGAATGTCAAAGAAGGTTGGAGAAGTTCAAAGAAGGTCGGAAAAGGTCGAAGGTGGTTGGAGAATTTCAAAGAAGTTCGTAGAATTTCAGAGAAGGTCAAAGAAGGTCAGAGAATTTCGGAGAAGGTCAAAGAAGCTCAGAGAAGGTCAAAGAAGGTTGGAGAAAGATAAAGAAGGTTGGAGAAGATTGGAGAAGGTCGAAGAAGGTAAAAGATGGTCGGAGAAGGTCAAAGAAATTTGAAGAAGGTTGGAGAAGTTAGGAGAAGGTCAGATAAGGTCAAAAAAGCATGGAGAAGGTCGGAGAAAGTAAAAGAAGCTTGGAGAAGGTCGCAGAAGGTCAAAGAAGCTTGGAGAAGGCCTAAGAAGGTTGGAGAAAGATAAAGACAGTTGGAGAAGTTCGGAGAAGGTCGGAGAAGGTCAGAGTAGTTCGGAGAAGTTCAAAGGTGGTCGGAGAAGGTCAAAGAGGGTTGGAGAAAGATAAAGAAGCTCGGAAAAGGTCGGAGAAGCTCGGAGAAGGTCAAAGAAGGTTGGAGAAAGATAAAGACGGTTGGAGAAAATGGGAGAAAGTCGGAAAATGTCAAAGAAGGTCGGAAAGGTCAGACAAGGTCGGAGAAGGTGGGAGAACGTTGGAGAAGGTCAGATAAGTTAAAAGAAGGTCGGAGAAGGTCAGAGAAGGTCAGAGAGGATCGGAGAAGGTCAGAGATCAGAGAGGATCGGAGAAGGTCAGAAGAGGGTCAGAAGAGGGTCAGAAGAGGGTCAGAGAGGGTCAGAGAGGGTCAGAGAGGGTCAGAGAGGGTCGGAGAAGGACAAAGGATTAGGAGAAGTTTTGGGAAGGTCAAAGAAGCCAGGAGAAAGTCAAAGAAAGTTGGAGAAGTATAAAGAGGGTCAGAGAAGATCAGAGAAGTTCAGAGAAGGTCAAAGATGGTCGGGGAAGTCAGAGCGTGTCTACAGCAACCTCATTGTCGTTTAGAAAGTCTGTGTTGCCTGTGTCTATAGCGACCTCACTGTCATCTGGGTCGTCTGTGTCTATAGTGACCTCACTGACATTTAGAAAGTCTGTGTCATCTGTGTCTATAGTGACCTCATTGATGTTTAGAAAGTCTGTGTCGTCTGTGTTCACAGCGACCTCATTGAGGTTTAGAAAGTCTGTGTCGCCTGTGTCTACAGCGACCTCACTGTCGTTTAGAAAGTCTGTGTCGCCTGTATCTATAGCGACCTCACTGACGTTTAGAAAGTCTGTGTCGTCTGTGTCTATAGCGACTTCGTTGAGGTTTAGAAAGTCTGGGTCGTCTGTGTCTATAACGATCTCATTGAGGTTTAGAAAGTCTGGGTCATCTGTGTCTACAGCGACCTCATTGAGGTTTAGAAAGTCTGTGTCGTCTGTGTCTACAGCGACCTCATTGAGGTTTAGAAATTCTGTGTCGTCTGTGTCTACAGCGACCTCATTGAGGTTTTGAAAGTCTGGGTCGTCTGTGTCTATCGCGACCTCATTGAGGTTTTGAAAGTCTGTGTCATCTGTGTCTACAGCGACCTCATTGAGCAATTTGGAGAAGGTCAGAGAAGGTCGAAGAAGATCAGAGAAGGTCAAAGAAGGTCGGAAAAGGTCAAAGAAGGTCGGAAAAGGTCAAAGAAGGTCAGAGAGGGTCGGAGAAGGTCAGAGAGGGTCGGAGAAGGTCGGAGAAGTTTGGAGAAGGTCGCAGAAGGACAAAGGATTATGAGAAGTTTGGAGAAGGTCAAAGAAGCCAGGAGAAGGTCAAAGAAAGTTGGAGAAGTATAAAGAGGGTCAGGGAAGATCAGAGAAGTTCAGAGAAGGTCAAAGATGGTCGGGGAAGTCAGAGCGTGTCTACAGCGACCTCATTGTCGTTTAGAAAGTCTGCGTCGCCTGTGTCTACAGCGACCTCATTGTCGTTTAGAAAGTCTCTGTTGCCTGTGTCTACAGCGACCTCACTGTCGTTTAGAAAGTCTGTGTCGCCTGTCTCTACAGCGATCTCATTGTCGTTTAGAAAGTCTGTGTTGCATGTGTCTATAGCGACCTCACTGTCATCTGTGTCTATAGTGACCTCATTGATGTTTAGGAAGTCTGTGTCGTCTGTGTTCACAGCGACCTCACTGAGGTTTAGAAAGTCTGTGTCGCCTGTGTCTACAGCGACCTCACTGTCGTTTAGAAATTCTGTGTTGTCTGTGTCTACAGCGACCTCATTGAGCAATTCCGAGAAGGTCAGAGAAGGTTGAAGAAGGTCAGAGAAGATGGAAGAAGGTCAAGGAAGGTCGGAGAAGGTCAAGGAAGGTCGGAGAAGGTCAAGGAAGGTCGGAGAAGGTCAAGGAAGGTCGGAGAAGGTCAAGGAAGGTCGGAGAAGGTCAAGGAAGGTCGGAGAAGGTCAAGGAAGGTCAGAGAAGGTCGGAAAATATCAAAGAGGTTCAGAGAAGGTCAAAGAAGTTTGGAGAAAATCAAAGAAGTTCTAAGAAGGTCAGAGAAGGAAGGAGATATTTGGAGAAAGTCAAAGAATATCGGAAAAGGTCAGAGAAGTTTGGAGAAGGTCAAAGAACATCAGAGAAGATCTGAGAAGGTCAAAGAATGTCGGAGAAGGTAAAAGAAGGTCGGAAAATGTCAAAGAAGTTCAGAGAATGTCAAAGAAGTTCAGAGAAGTTCAGAGAAGGTCGTAGAAGTTCGTAGAAGGACAGAGAAGGTCGGAGAAGCCCAAGGAAGTTCAGAGAAGGTAGTAGAATTCAGAGAAGTTCGAAATAGATCAGATAATTTTGGAGAAGTTCGGAGAAAGTCAAAGAAGGTGGGAGAAGGGCAAAGACTGGTGGAGAAAGGAGGAGAATATCAGAGAAGGGCAAAGACGGGTGGAGAAGGGCAAAGACGGGCAGAGAAGTGTGGAGAATATACGAGAAGTGCAAAGATGGGCGGAGAAGGGCAATAATGGGTGGAGAAGGGTAACCATGGGCAGAGAAGGTCAAAAAAAGGTGGAGAAGGGTGGAGAATATTGGAGAAGTGCAAAGAAGGGCAAAGACGAGCAGAGAAGGGCAAAGATGAGCAGAGAAGGGCAAAGATGGGCGGAGAGGGACAGAGAATATTGGAGAAGTGCAAAGAAGGGCAAAGATGGGAGGAGAAGGACAAAGACGGGCTGAGAAGAGCAAAGATGGTAGGAGAAGGACGGAGTATATCGGAGAAGGGCAAAGATGGGCGGAGAAGGGCAAAGGGGCGGAGAAGGGCAGAGATTATCGGAGAATTTCAAAGGAGGCAAAGAGGAGCGGAGAAGGGCAAAGAGGGGCGAAGAAGGGCAAAGATAGGCGGAGAAGGGCAGAGAATATCAGAGAAGTGCAAAGATGGGAAAAGACGTACAGGGAAGGGATAAGATGTGCAGAGAAGGGTGGAAAATAATGGAGAAATGCAAAGATGGGCAAAGAGTTTAGGAGAAGGGCAAAGATGGGCGGAGAAGTGTGTACAATATTGGAGAAGTTCAAAGAAAAGCAGAGACGGGCGGAGAAGGGCGGAGACGGGCGGAGAAGGGCGGAGACGGGCGGAGAAGGGCGGAGACGGGCGGAGAAGGGCAAAGACGGGCGGAGAAGGGCAAAGACGGGCGGAGAAGGGCAAAGAAGTGTGGAGAAGGGCAAAGTTGGGCAGAGAAGTTAAGAAAAGGGCAAAGAAGGGCAAAGACGGGTGGAGAAGGGAGGAGAACATCGGACAAGTGCAAAGAAGGGCAAAGACGGGCGGAGAAGGGCAAAGACGGGCGGAGAAGGGCAAAGACGGGCGGAGAAGGGCAAAGACGGGCGGAGAAGGGCAAAGACGGGCGGATAATATCGGAGAAGTGCAAAGCAGTGCAAAGATGGGAGGAAAAGGGGAAAGGCGGGCTGAGAAGGGCAAAGATGGGAGGAGAAGGACGGAGAATATCGAAGAAGGGCAAAGAGAGGAGGAGAAGGGCAAGGACGGGCGGAGAAGGGCAAGGACGGGCGGAGAAGGGCAAGGACGGGCGGAGAAGGGCAAGGACGGGCGGAGAAGGGCAAGGACGGGCGGAGAAGGGCGGAGATTATTGGAAAAGTTCAAAAGAAGCCAAGACGGGCGGAGAAGGGCAAAGACGGGCGGAGAAGGGCAAAGACGGGCAGAGAAGGGCAAAGAGGGTCAGATAAGTTAAAAGAAAGTCAGAGAAGGTCAGAGAAGGTCAAATAAGTACGGAGTAGGTCGGAGAAGGTCAGAGAAGTTCAAAGAATGTTGGAGAAGGTTGCAGAAGGATAGAGAAGCTCAAAGAAATTCAGAGAATTTCAAAAGTTGTTGAAGAAGTTTGGAGAAGTTCGGAGAAGATCAAGGAAGGTCAGAGAATTTCAAAGGCATTCGGAGAAAGTTGGAGGAGTTCATAGAAGGTTGGAGAATGTCAAAGAATTTTGGAGAAGGTCAAAGAAGTTCAGAGAAAGTCCAAGAAGGTCAGAGAAGTTCGGAGAAGGTCAAAGAAGGTCTGACAAGGTCAAAGAAGGTCAGAGAAGATGAAAGAAATTCGAAGAAAGCGGTAGGAAGTAAAAGAATTTCAGAGAATATCAAAGAAGTTCGGAGAAGGTCGGAGAAATTTGTAGAAGGTCAAAGAACATCGGAAAATGTCAGAGAAGTTTGGAGAAAGTCAAAGAACATCAGAGAAGTTCCGAGAAGGTCAAAGAATGTCGGAGAAGGTAAAAGAAGTTTGGAAAATGTCAAAGAAGTTCAGAGAATGTCAAAAAAGTTGGAGAAGTTCGAAGAAGGTCGGAGAAGTTCGTAGAAGGACAGAGAAGGTCGGAGAAGGCAAAGGAAGTTCAGAGAAGGCTGTAGAATTCAGAGAAGTTCAAAAAAGATCAGATAATTTCAGAGAAGTTCAGAGAAAGTCAAAGAAGGTGGGAGCAGGGCAAAGGGGTGCGGAGAAGGGCAAAGGGGTGCGGAGAAGGGCAAAGGGGTGCGGAGAAGGGCAAAGGGGTGCGGAGAAGGGCAAAGGGGTGCGGAGAAGGGCAAAGGGGTGCGGAGAAGGGCAAAGGGGTGCGGAGAAGGGCAAAGACGGGTGGAGAAGGGTGGAGAATATCAGAGAAGTGCAAAGATGTGCAAAGACGGGCAGAGAAAGGCAAAGACGGGCTGAGAAGTGTGAAGAACAACGGAGAAGGGCAAGGACAGGCGGAGAACAGCAAAAACGGGTGGAGAACGGCAAAGAAGGGTGAAGAAATGAGGAGAATACTGGAGAAGGGCAAAGGGGGGCGGAGAAGGGCAAAGAGGGGCGGAGAAGGGCAAAGGGGGCGGAGAAGGGCAAAGGGGGCGGAGAAGGGCAAAGAATGGCGGAGAAGGGCAAAGAATGGCGGAGAAGGGCAAAGAATGGCGGAGAAGGGCAAAGACGGGCAGAGATTGGCAAAGACGGGTGGAGAAGGGTGTAGAATATTGGAGAAGTGCAAAGATGGGCAAAGACGGGCGGAGAAGTGCAAAGACGGGCGGAGAAGGGTGGATAATATCGGAGAAGGGCAAGGACGGGCGGAGAAGGGCAAGGACGGGCAGAGATTGGCAAGGACGGGCAGAGAAGGGAAAACATAAGAGGATAAGGGCAAAAACGGGCAGAGAAGGGTGGAGAATATCGGAGAAGGGCAAAGACGGGCGGAGAAGGGCAAAGACGGGCGGAGAAGGGCAAAGACGGGCGGAGAAGGGCAAAGACGGGCGGAGAAGGGCAAAGACGGGCGGAGAAGGGCAAAGACGGGCGGAGAAGGGCAAAGACGGGCGGAGAAGGGCGAAGACGGGCGGAGAAGTGCAAAGACGGGCGGAGAAGGGCAAAGACGGGCGGAGAAGGGCAAAGACGGGCGGAGAAGTGCAGAGAATATCGGAGAAGTGCAAAGATGTGCAAAGACAAGGGGAGAAGGGCAAAGACGTGCAGAGAAGGGCAAAGATTGGCGGAGAAGAGCGGAAAAGATCAAAGAAGGGCAAAGATGTGCGGAGAAGGGCAAAGACGGGTGGAGACGGGTAAAGAAGGGGGGAGAAGTGCAAAGACAGGTGGAGAAGGGTGGAGAATATCAGAGAAGTGGAAAGATGGGCAAAGACGGGGGGAGAAGGGTGAAGACGGGGGGAGAAGGGTGAAGACGGGGGGAGAAGGGTGAAGACGGGGGGAGAAGGGTGAAGACGGGGGGAGAAGGGCAGAGAATATTGGAGAAGGGCAAAGATGGGCAAAGAAAAGGGTAGAAGGGCAAAGACGGGCGAAGAATTGTGGAGAGTATCGGAGAAGAGGAAAGATGGAAAAAGACGGGTGAGAAGGGCAAAGATGGACGGAGAAGGGCAAAGTCGGGCAAAGAATTGTGGAGAATATAGGAGAAGGGCAAAGACGCCTGGAGAAGGGCAAAGACGGCTGGAGAAGGGCAGGGAATATTAGAGAAGGGCAAAGATAAGCAAAGAAAATGGTAGAAGGGCAAAGACGGGCGGAGGAGTGTGGAGAACATCGAAGAAGTGCAAAGAAGGGCAAGGACGGGCGGAGAAGGGCAAGGACGGGCGGAGAAGGGCAAGGACGGGCGGAGAAGGGCAAGGACGGGCGGAGAAGGGCAAGGACGGGCGGAGAAGGGCAAGGACGGGCGGAGAAGGGAAAACATAAGGGGATAAGGGCAAAAACGGGCAGAGAAGGGTGGAGAATATCGGAGAAGTGCAAAGATGGGCAAAGATTGGTGGAGAAGGGCAAAGATGGCCGGAGAAGGGAGGAGAATATCGGAGAAGTGCAAAGAATGGCAAAGACGGACGGAGAATGGCAAAAACAGGGGGAGAAGGGCAAAAAAGGGATGGAGAAGGGCAAAGAGGGGCGGAGAAGGGCAAAGTTGGGCTGAGAAGGGCAAAGATGGGGGGAGAAGGGCAGAGAATATCGGAGAAGTGCAAAGATGTGCAAAGACAAGGGGAGAAGGGCAAAGACGTGCAGAGAAGGGCAAAGATTGGCGGAGAAGTGCAGAAAAGATAAAGGAAGGGCAAAGACGGGCGGAGAAGGGCAAAGACGGGCGGAGAAGGGGGGAGAAGGGCAGAGAATATTTGAGAAGTGGAAAGAGGGGCAAAGACAGGTGGAAAAAAACAAAGATGGGTGGAGAAGGGTAAAGAAGGGGGGAGAAGTGCAAAGACGGGAGGAGAATGGTGGAGAATATCAGAGAAGTGGAAAGATGGGCAAAGACGGGCGGAGAAGGGCGAAGACGGGCGGAGAAGGGCAAAGACGGGCGGAGAAGGGCAAAGACGGGCGGAGAAGGGCAGAGAATATTGGAGAAGGGCAAAGATGGGCAAAGAAAAGGGTAGAAGGGCAAAGACAGGCAAAGAATTGTGGAGAGTATCGGAGAAGAGGAAAGATGGAAAAAGACGGGTGAGAAGGGCAAAGATGGACAGAGAAGGGCAAAGTCGGGTGGAGAATTCTGGAGAATATAGGAGAAGGGCAAAGACGCCTGGAGAAGGGCAGGGAATATTAGAGAAGGACAAAGATAAGCAAAGAAAAGTGTAGAAGGGCAAAGACGGGCGGAGAAGTGTGGAGAATATCGAAGAAGTGCAAAGATGGGCAAAGACTAGAGGAGAAGGGCAAGGACGGGCGGAGAAAGGCAAAGACGGGCGGAGAAGAGAAAACATAAGGGGAGAAGGGCAAAGATGGGCGGAGAAGCGTGGAGGAAATCGGAAAAGCGCAAAGATGGGCAGAGACGGGCGGAGAAGGGCAGAGACGGGCTGAGAAGGGCAAAGTAGGATGGAGAAGGGCAAAGAAGGGAAGAGAAGGGCAAAAGCAGGCGGAGAAATGTGGAGAATATCGGAGAAGGGCAAAGACGGGCGGAGGAGGGCGAAGACGGGAAGAGATGGGAAAGCATGAGGGGAGAAGGGCAAAGACGGGCAGAGAAGGGTGGAGAATATCGGAGAAGTACAAGGATGGGCAAAGACGGGCGGAGAAGGGCAAAGACGCGGGGAGAAGGGCAAAGACGCGGGGAGAAGGGCAAAGAAGGGGGAGAAGGGCAAAAACAGTGGGAGAAGGGCATAGATGGGCGGAGAAGGGCAAAGACAGGCGGAGCAGAGAAAACATGATGGGAGAAGGGCAAAGATGGGTGGAGAAGGGTGGAGGAAATCGGAGAAGCGCAAAGATGGGAAAAGACGGGCGGAGAAGGGCAAAGACGGGTGGAGAGGTGCGGAGGATATTGGAGAAGTGCAAAGAAGGGCAAAGACGGGCGGAGAAGGGCAAAGTAGGATGGAGAAGGGCAAGGAAGGGCAGAGAAGGGCAAAAGTGGGCGGAGAAATGTGGAGAATATCGGAGAAGGGCAAAGACGGGCGGAGAAGGGCAAAGACGGGCGGAGAAGGGCAAAGACGGGTGGAGAAAGGCAAAGACGGGGGGAGAAGGGCAAAGACGGGGGGAGAAGGGCCAAAAGGGGTGGAGAGGGGCAAAGACGGGCAAAAAAGTGCAAAGACAGTTGGAGAAGGGCAAAGACGGGCGGAGAGGATTAAAGACAGGTGGACAATTGCAAAGGAAGGCGGACAAAGGCAAAGACGGGCGCACGAGTGCCAAGATGGGCGGAGAAGGGCAAAGACGGAGGGACAAGGGCAAAAAGAGGCGGACAAGAACAAAGACGGTGGTAGAAGGGCAAAGACAGACAGAGAAGGGCAAAGACGGGTGGACAAGAACAAAGACGGGGGGAGAAGGGCAAAGACGGACAGAGAAGTGCAAAGACGGACAGAGAAGGGCAAAGAGGCTTAGACAAGAGCAAGGACAGTCAGAGAAATCCCGAGAATACCAGAGAAGGGCAAAGACGGGCGCAGAAGGGCAAAGACGGGCGCAGAAGGGCAAAGACGGGCGCAGAAGGGCAAAGAAAGTGGACAATTGACAAGACGGTTGGACAAAGACAAAGATGGTTGCACAAGTGATAAGACGGGCGGACAACGTCTAAGAAGGGCTGACAAGTGCAAAGATAGGTGGAGAAGGGCAAAGACGGTCGGACAAGGGCAAAAACATGCGGACAAGAACAAGGATGGGGGGAGAAGGGCAAAGACGAGTGGAGAAGGGCAAACAAGTGCGGAGAATGCAAGAACGGGCAGAGAAGTGCAAAGACGTGCCAAGAAGAGCAAAGACGGGTGCAGAAGGGCAAAGAAGGGCTCACAAGTGAAAGACGGGCGGAAAAGGTCAAAGAAGTGCAGAGAGTGGCAAAGAAGTGCGGATAGTGGCGAGGAAGTGAGGAGAGTTGCAAAGATGTCTGGAGAGTGGCAAAGGCGGGCGGACAAGGGCAAAGACGGGCGGACAAGGGCAAAGACGGGCGGACAAGGGCAAAGACGGGCGGACAAGGGCAAAGACGGGCGGACAAGGGCAAATACAAACAGAAAAGTGCAAAGAATCTTGGAGAAGTACAAAGACGGGCAGAGAACGGCACAGACGGGGGGAGAAGGGCACAGTTGGGCAGAGAAGAGCAAACAAGTGCGGAGAATGCAAAGATGGGCAGAGAAGTGCAAAGATGAGCAAAGACGGGCGGAGAAGGGCAAAGACGGGCGGAGAAGGGCAAAGACGGGCGGAGAAGGGCAAAGACGGGCGGAGAAGGGCAAAGACGGGCGGAGAAGGGCAAAGACGGGCGGAGAAGGGCAAAGACGGGCGGAGAAGGGCAAAGACGGGCGGAGAAGGGCAAAGACGGGCGGAGAAGGGCAAAGACGGGCGGAGAAGGGCAAAGACGGGTGGAGAAGGGCAAAGACGGGCGGAGAAGGGCAAAGACGGGCGGAGAAGGGCAAATAGGGGTGGGGAAGTGCAAAGACGGGCGGGGAAGTGCTTAGACAGTGGGACAAGTGCAAAGACGGGCGGAGATATGCAAAGATGGACGAAGAAATGCCAAGATGGGCGGAGAGGAGCAAAGACGGGCAGAGAAGTGCAAAGACGGGCAGAGAAGTGCAAAGACGGGCGGAGAATGACAAAGACGGGCGGAGAATGACAAAGACGGGAGGAGAAGATCAAAGACGGGTGCAGAAGTGCAAAGAAAGGCGGACAATTGCCAAGATGGGTGGACAAAGGCAAAGACGGGTGCACAAGTGATAAGACGGGCGGACAACGTCTAAGAAGGGCTGACAAGTGCAAAGATAGGTGGAGAAGGGCAAAGACGGGTGGAGAATTGCAGAGAGTACCGGAGAATGGCAAAGATGGTTGGAGAAAGGCAAAGTCGGTCAGAGAAAGGCAAAGAAGTGCTGAGAGTGGCAAAGACGGGCGGAGAAGGGCAAAGATAGGTGGAGAAGGGTAAAGACGGGCGGAGAAGGGCAAAGACAGGCTGACAAGGGCAAAGACGGGCGGAGAATTGTGGAGAGCATTGGAGAAGGGTAAAGACGGGCGGAGAATGGCAAAGTCGGGCAAAGAAAGGCAGACGAGACAGATGACACAGATGTTATAAATGACAATGATGTCAAAAAAGAAACAGAAGAAACAGAGGATGTTGACGACACATACAACAAGACATTATAAATGAAAATGATGTGACAATATACACAGACGACACAAACGACACAGACAAAACAGACAAAAAAGACAACACAGGAATTATTTATGACAATGATGTCACAATATACACTGCTGACGCAGACGACACAGACGACAAAGACATTATATATGACAATGATGTCACAATAGACACAGAAAAAACAGATGACACAGACGACACAGATGACACAGACATTATAAATGTCAATGATGTCACAATTGACACAGGCAACACAGATATAAATTACAATGATGTCACAAAAGAAACTGAAGACAGACATTATGAATGACAATGATGTCACAATAGACACAGACGACACAGACTACATAGACGACACATAGCACACAGACGACAAAGACATGATAAAGGCAATGATGTCACAATAGAAACAGACGACAGATATAAATGACAATGATGTCAAAATAGACACTGATGACACAATACACAGACAAAGACATTATAAATGACAATGATGTCGCAATAGACAAAGATGACAGAATACACAGACGACAGAGACATAATTTATGACAAAGATTTCACAATAGGAACTAACGACACAGACGACACAGACATTATAAATGAAAATGATGTCACAATAGACACAGACGAGAGATGAAACAGATGACACAGACAACAAAGACATTATAAATGACAATGATGTCACAATAGACACAGATGAAAGAGATGACAGAGACTTTATAAATGACAATGATGCCACACTAGACACAGATGACACAGACAACACAGAGGACAGAGATGACATATGCAAAAAAGACATTATTAAAGAAAATGATGTCACAATAGACACAGACGACACATACATTATAAACGACAATGATGTCACAATAGACACAGACGAAAGAGATGACAGAGATGACACAGACATTACAAATGGTAATGATGTAACAATAGACACAGACAAAAAAAATTTATAAATGACAATTATGTCACAATAGACACAGAGGATACAGTCTTTATAAATGACAATGGTGTCAGAATAGACACATATGACACAGACATTATATATGACAACGATGTCACAATAGGTACAGAAGACACAGACGGCACATACATTATAAATGACAATGATGTCAAGATAGACACAGACGACAGAAAACACAGACATTATAAATGAAAATTACGTCACTATAGACACAGACGACACAGACATTATAAATTACACGATGTCATAATAGACATAGACAACACAGACTACACAGATATTATAAATGACAATGATGGCACAAAAGACACAGACGACACAGACATTATAAAGGACAACGGTGCCAAAATAGGCACAGACGTCACTGACTACACAGACACTAAAATTGACAATTAAGTCACAATAGCCACAGATGACACAGACGACACAGATATTATAAATGACAATTTTTTAACAACGAAACAGACGACATAGACATTATACATGACAATGATATCACTATAGACACAGATGACACAGACATTATAAATGCAAATGATTTCACAGTAGACACAGACGACACAGAAATTATAATTGACACTGCTGTCACCATAGACACCGACGACACAGACACAGAAGTCACAGACATTATAAATGACATTGATGTCACAATGGACACAGAAGACATAGACAACACAGACATTATAAATGACAATGATGTCACAATAGACACAGACCACAATGACATTATAAATTACAATGATGTCACAATAGACACAAATGACACAGACAGTATAAATTACAATGATATCAAAATAGACACACGATGACACAGACATTATAAATGACAATGATTTCACAATACACACAGATGACAAAGATGTGATAAATGACAATGATTTCACAATAGACACAGACGACACAGATGACAAAGACATTATAAAAGACAATGATGTCACAATCGACACAGACAATGCAGCTGACACATACATTATAAATGTCAATGTTGTCAAAATAGACACAGACCACACAGACCACACAGAAGACATAGATACTACAAATGACAATGGTATCACTATAGTCACAGATGACACAGACGACACAGACGTTATAAATGACAATGATGAAACAATAGACACAGACGACATACGACACAGATATAATAAATGAAAATTATGTCACAATAGACACAGATGACACAGATAGCAAAGACAACACAGACATTATAAATAACAGTGATGTCAAAATAAACACTGTTAACACAGACGAAACAGATATTTTTAATGACAATTATGTCACAATAGACACAGACAACACAGACATTATAAATGACAATGATGTCACAATTGACACAGACGTCACAGAGGATACAGACCACACAGAAGACAGATGACACAGATATTATAAATGACAATGATGTTCACAATATACACAGATGACACAGGCATTATAAATTACAAAGATGTCACAATACAAACGGACGACAAAAAAAGACACAGACATAAGTGACAATGATGTCACAATAGACACAGACGACAAAGATGACACAGACATTATAAATGACAATGCTTACACAGACGACACAGACATTATAAACCAAAATGATGTCGCAATACACACAGACGACACAAACGACACAGACATAGATGACAATGATGTCACAATAGACACAGACATTATAAATGACAATGATGTCACAATAGACATAGATGACACAGACTACACAGACACTGAAATGACAATGATGTCACAAAAGCCACAGATGACAGAGACCTTATAAATTAAAATTATGTCACAATAAACACAGACGACATAGACGAAAAAGACATTATAAAAGACAATGATGTCACAAAACACAGACAACAAAGACTTTATAAATGAAAATGATTACACAGACGACACAGACAATATAAATGACAATGATGTCACAATAGACACAGATGACACAGACGAACCAGTCATTAAAAATGACAATGATGTCAAAATAGACACAGACAACAATGACTACACAGACTTTATAAATGAAAATTATGTCACAATAGACACAGACGACATAGAAGACACAGATATTATAAATGACAATGATGTTACTGTTAGCAGAATGACAAACACATAACCACACTAGGAGGTTATATGTGGTGCTTTATTTCGAGGCCCCGGGAACCAGGGGTACGCACCCAAATCTGGTTCTAAAGACCGTCACATCGCGTCCGCTTTTTATTCTCTAAAAGTTTCGCAATCTATTGTATATTCAACAGGTTACTTCATTATCTAATACATATGCATAGGTAGGTTACTTCATCGCCTTATTGCGACATCAGTCTCTATTGCGCCTGCGTAGCCCCCTCTGGTGGTCGTCCTGATGAAGTAAGTAGTCTTCCTCAGATGAAGTAAGTAGTCTTCCTCGCATTGTCTTTATTACATCTTGTTCTTTTGGCAAACTCGTCGGTTTTTCTTGGCTGGACCCGCACTTATCTCCACTTGACCGCTCAGGTATATCTTTCTTGCCTCCTGAAACCTATTCTTCTGTCCTTCACAAGATTTATGATGGTCTTTTGGCTGCTGCAGGTGTATGTTCTACTTGGGTAGGGTAGCTAGTACGTACTTTTCCTAAGCATACCTGGATCTTATTTGTTACATGAGGTCCTTTGAGCAAGCACCTCGGGTCTGTTGCTAGGATACGTTAAGAATCAACAGAATCATGAAATTTTACATTCAGTCTTAGTTCCTGATTAGTCGATGATCAGTATTTTATTCTACTTTAAGTGTAACTTTCCTAGCATTTCCCCCCTTTGAAAATACTTCACCTTAGCAAGTATTTTCATTTTATGTAACTGTTTCTTGGTAAGTTGATGGGGGTATTGGGTGCTGTGGATATTCTCGTGTCACTGCTCCAATAATTTTGTGTGTCCAGTTTTGTTTGCGAGTAATTTCTCTCCGGATACACAAATATACCAGATAGATTGTAAGGAATATAAGCAAAAGTGTGAATAACGTTTGAATGAGAGAGTGTATTCAGCTAGTAAGATGGATGCCTAATCTATCAAATAATGCCCCAACCCAATTTTGACCAATTTCTTCTTTCTCTTTTTCAGCTTCTTCTTCTATTTTTCCCAATTGCGAGATATCATATTCCACATCGGCTGTGACATTAGGTATATGCACACAGCAGTGATCAGTTCGATCTTTGAGATATCCACAGACACCATGTTCTTTTAACAAGAGCATGTCTAATGCCATTCTGTTCTGCAAAGTCATTTTCGTTGTCGCCTGTAGTTGCAAGTTTAAATCTCGAAATCCCTTCTTTGTTATTTTTGCCAATCTTTCAGCTTGTCCAATTAGTTTGTAAATCATTTCTCTATTACGATACGTCGCTATTTGGGCAAAAAGGGATTCTAATGCCCATCCCACTTTAACTCCTGTCTCAGGCTCCTGCCAAGTGTCATCTATGTCTCTAATATCGTTTTCTATGTCTCTTTTAGCACGAATTTGTAAAGTTTCCAATTTACCTCTGAAGGGGGATCGCTTCCAAATTGGGCACAGGGTAGGCAACCCCAGAGTTATTTCTTTAACTGGACCCTCCATTGATAAATGTGTAGTCCAAATTCCATCATTAGATGCCCAAACAAAATTACTCATACTGCGTACTGTCGAATATTTACAGTCTATTCCATTAACTGGTACTTGTATTACCTTTCCCCCGACCTTAAATCCCCGACAGGCACACCCTACTATTAGAGCCATTTTAACTGGAGGTATGGTGATCTCTTCAGGGTCTAGGTCACAATCTAAAATTTTAGAACAATTTCACCATGGAACGCTATCAATAGGATCTCTACTGATCCGGCCATTTACTGGTAATTTGTCACTACTTTGTTTTCCTGTCCATTTAAAACACTAAGATGTTTCTCCTCCGTATTGGAATTTTTGTAAAATACTTGTTGACCAAACTGTGTCCCAATTTTGTTCTGTATCATTTCTTTTCTGGCACACCCATTCCATTGTATTTCTTTCTCTCATTATTTCTTTTATTTCATCATATGAACACCATCCTACATCTTTAAATCGTCCGATACGTGTGAACTTATAGTTTGGTAATTTTTCACAATCGCTTCGACTTCCTGCAGTTCTCCACTCCCTTCTTATACTTATTTTCTGTTTTTCCTGTATGGGTGTTATTATTTGTTTACATTCGGTTTTATTTTCTTTTACCTCTGGGAGTGGGAAAGTCAATATTCCCCAGCTTATCGGTTCTCCAGCCGTTTTTGGTAAAGGCAAGCATGCTGTAATCTTACTTGTATTTTGCATTCTAGCAAAATCCTTGATTAACCCAATCATCAAATTTTCTTCAGCATCTTTCTTTTGAACATAAATCTCCTGGGGTGCCTGGGTCAGTTTTATGGCTCGTTTCACTCTGGATTCAGTAATATTGATTTCGCTATATCCAAAGGTAGTAGCATTTTGATACTGGCATCTGTAAGTTCCCAAGTCGGATCTTTTTATCCCTTTAATAATCTGGACTAATATTCCTCCCAGTCTCAATTCTATTGAGTGTCTTTTATCACTTAGAACTGCTTTTCCTTCCTTTATCTATCCAAATTCCTCAGGCTGGGGGTCCTCTAGGAGGCAGTAAATAAGTGCCTCACTACCCAGAGGAGCCGGATAATGTGTATGCCCTGCTTTTATTCCATGGTCTTGAAGGGGATCTATTATCAGTGTTCTTTCTCCATAGTCTACATTACTTCCTGCTCTCACAAAACACCTATATTTTCCTTGGTCAGTCAAAGTTAAATTCGTCAGCTCCAGTTTTGTCTCACCTCGTATGGGATTTCGCGGATAAAACTTGTTCGATACTTTCCCTTTAAGTTTCTATGTCCCTTGTAGTTCTTGTTTGTAACCATCTAACCCCGAATTTTTGCTATCATAGATTGTTTCAGGTGCTCCACAAGTTCCAGATACCTTTTCCCAAAAAAATCTGAATTAATTTCCTTTTCATTGGGACATGACTTTGAAACCTGCAAGACAGAATGGCATTTTGTCCAATGGTATACTTGCTTGTTTCTCTCCTATATGGGATTTCTAGAGATGTGACACCTATTATAGGTATCAAGGACCAAACTATAATCAAAGTCCCGTACTCGAAGTACGACATTTTACTTGCTTTTCAACTTCAGTCTCGTTGGTCCGACTACTTCGACTCTCCAGTCCTTGGGTGCCTTCTTCACTCGTGTGTAGTGGATCCAAGAGTCTATTCCTTTTACCTTTACCGCAGTGAAAGTTGTTAGCAGCACCAGGTACGGTCCATTCCACCGTTCCTTCAGTGGTTCTTCACTCCAATCGCGGACGTAGACCTGGTCTCCCGGTTCAATTTCATGTACTGAATTTTTTAATGACACCGGACGGTTCCAGATCAAGGCCCTTCGTAGCTGTGTCAAAGTTCTACCAAGAGATAACACATAGTTGTACACATCTTGGTGTCCTTTAATATGCATGTTTGGGTTTGGTTGTGGCGACTCATATGGTTTCCCAAAGAGGATTTCATAAGGACTCAGTCCCATCCCACTCCTAGGCTTTATCCTTATTCTTAGAAGGGCTATTGGTAATGCATGGGGCCATTGAATTTTAGCTTCTTGGCATATTTTATTGACCTGTCTTTTTATCGTCTGATTCATCTTTTCTACTTGTCCACTAGATTGTGGTCTCCATGGGGTATGGAGACTCCAGGAAATTCCCAATGCCTTACTTACTTCTTGTACAATTGTGGCTACAAAGTGTGGGCCCCTATCAGACGATAGACCTAAAGGAACCCCAAACCTAGGGATAATTTCCCTCAACAACCATTTCACTGTTTCTTTGGCTTGATTGGTGCGACAGGGAAAGGCTTCTGGCCATCCAGAAAAAGTGTCGACCCCAACTAACAAATATTTGTACCCTTGAGCTTTAGGTAATTCTACAAAGTCTATTTGCCAATAATCTCCTGGTTCCATGCCTACTCTGATGTGTCTCATTTCTACTCTCCTCCTAACCACAGGATTATTCCTCAAGCAAAGTTCACATTTTGAATTTACAGATTTTGCCATTGTTAACATCTGTGCCGAAATTATGCTTCGTTTCAGATAAGTCACTAATGCTTCTGCTCCCCAATGGCACTTTTGATGTTCTGCCTGTAGAATTGCCCGCATAATGACAGGAGGTACAATTATTTGTCCAGTTGTAGTTACGTACCATCCTTCAGAATTTAGGTTTGCCTTCATTAAATTGGCCAATTTCTTGTCCTCTTCCGAGTATTTCGGTTTCTGTGTCAGGTAATCTTGTAAAGGGCTTACCTTGGTAGGTATCAAGGCCATCATCGTCTGTACCTGTCGTGCTATCCGCCGAGCTGTTCGATCTGCCAATGCGTTTCCTTCGGCCACCTTAGAGTCTCCTCCTTGATGTGCCTTGCAATGCATGATCGCTACCTGCTCCGGTAATTGCACAGCAGATATCAAGTTTAAAATTTCCTTTTGGTATTTTATATTGGTTCCCTGCGAGGATAATAATCCTCGTTCTTTCCATAAAGCTCCGTGTACATGAACTACTCCAAAGGCATATTTTGAATCTGTCCATATGTTTACTCGTTTATCTTTGCCTAATTCTAATGCCTTTGTGAGGGCTATTATTTCTGCCCGTTGTGCTGAGGTCTCCACCGGTAGGGCCTGTGCTTCTATTACCATGCTCTGTGTGGTCACGGCATATCCTGCATACCGCGTTCCATTCTCCACGAAGCTACTCCCGTCTGTGAAGAGCTCTTGATCAGGCTGTTCGATTGGAGTATCTTTCAAGTCCGCTCTCGTTGCATATGTGTGTTCTATGACTTCTATGCAATCATGTTCCAAAGGACCATCTTCTGTTGCTGCACCTAAAAAGGCTGCTGGGTTTAACAGGTTAGTTGTTTTCAAACTTACATCATCCTGTTCAGTGAGTATGGCTTGGAACTTCATCATTCGGCTAGGGGAAAGCCAATGCTCCCCTTTTTGTTCTAAGACTGTTAACACCATATGAGGTATATAAACTTCAATGTTTTTTCCTAGAGTCAATTTTCTGGCTTCTTGTATCAGAATTACAGTTGCTGCTACGGCTCTCAGGCAGGATGGCCAACCTGCACTAACGGGGTCCAACTGTTTAGAGAAGTATCCCACTGGTCGTTTCCAGCTTCCTAATTTCTGTGTTAAGACACCCAGTGCTAATCGTTGTCTTTCGTGAACAAACAACTGGAAAGTCTTTGTTAAATCCGGTAAGCCCAATGCTGGTGCCTTAGTCAAGGCCTCTTTTAGTTTCCTAAAGGCCTCCTTTTGAGGTCCCTCCCAAATGAGATTAGGCAATTTTTGTGCCTCATACAGAGGTTTTGCTATAAGTCCATAGTCCATTATCCACAGCCTACACCACCCTGCCATTTCCAAGAATGTCCTCAGTTCATGCAAGTTCCGGGGTTCTGGAATTGCACAAATTGCTCTAACACGATCCGTTCCTAACCTTCGTTGTCTCTGTGTTATCTCACATCCAAGATACAATACAGTTGTGCATGCAATTTGAGCTTTTTCTCTTGAAACCTTGTATCCATTTAGGCCCAGTTGGTTTAAAATCTCAATAGTCACTTGTATGCATAATGATTCTTGTTCTGTTGCAAGGAATATGTCATCTACATATTGTAACAAAAGATACTGTGTTCTTGGTACCTGAATTTTTCCTTGCGTAGTCCATATCTCCAATTCTTTCGCCAGTTGGTTTCCAAAAAGAGTTGGGCTATTTTTGAATCCTTGTGGGAGCCTCGTCCACGTGAGTTGCGTTTTTCGTCCATTATATGGGTTTTCCCACTCAAAAGCAAAAAGTTTCCTACTATATTTGTCAAGGGGAATGCAGAAGAAGGCATCTTTTAAATCAGTTACTGTAAACCATTTATATTTTTCCTTCACAGATGTCAACAATGTATATGGGTTAGCTACGACTGGATGTATATCTTTCGTAATATTGTTGATGGCCCTCAGATCTTGTACTAACCTATACTCCCCATTTGGTTTCTTTACTGGAAAGATCGGAGTATTATATTCTGACTCACATTCCTCCAATATTCTAAATTTTAAAAATTTTTCAATGATTTCTACTATTCCGTATCGAGCTTCCATTTTTATGGGATACTGTTTTATTCGTACTGGCCTTGCTCCCTCTTTTAACTCCACTATTACCGGTTGAGCAGTTTTTGATTTTCCTGGTATACTTGTTTCCCAAACTGTAGGGATTACTGCCTCTTCTACCTTCTTGGGTATCTGAGGTTTGGGATTTTCCTTCACTACTAAAATCTTTCCTACATTCGATTCTGGGACTTGCATAATCAATTCTCCATTTTCAAAGCTGATTTTTGCATTTAGTTTAGATAACAAATCCCGTCCCAGAAGAGGAACCGGGCAGTCGGGTACATATAAGAATTCATGTGTTAATTCCTTTCCCCCAAATCGTAACTCTAAGGGTCGCATGAATGGCCGTATTTCCTCTTTCCCTGTGGCCCCCACTATTGTAGTAGTTTTGTTTCCTATTTTTCCATATAAATCATTTAAAATTGAATATGTTGCGCCAGTATCCACCAAAAATTGCACCTCTTCCCCTCCTAATTTTATTTTCACTAGGGGTTCACTGCTTTCTAAATCTAGTCAGCTTTGGTTTCCATAATTTCCCAGAACCATCATTTTTGCTGCCTCTGCATTTCTAAATGAACTCCCTGTCTGTCTTATGCTTTGTGGACATTCATTTTTCCAGTGTCCTTCCTACTTGCAGTACGCACACTGGTTGAGCCCTAATCTGGCCGGATAATTGAGCCCAAATCCTCTTCCCCGTCCGCGCACTATTCCTCTTCCCCTACCTCGGTTCCCAAATTCATTCTGACCTCTACTTTGCATCACCGCCAATAGGTGCTGTTGCTGCCTTTGTGCACTATCTTTTTCACGATTGTTGTACACCTTCCAGGCAACTTCCAGCAATCTATCTAAGTCTCGCAACTCCGCACCCTCTAATTTTTGCAGTTTCTTTCTAATATCATCTTGCGACTGTCCTAAGAAAATCAAAGCTAACTGGGCTTTAGCCTGTTCTGTCTCCACGTCCAAATCAGTGAATTTCCTAGCCACTTCTTTCAACCGCTCTAAAAATGCAGAGGGAGACTCCGTCTTCTCCTGTTTAACACTATACAGCTTTGACCAATTAATTGTTTTGGGCATAGTATTCTGTATTCCAACAACTACCCATTCCTGGTACCTTCTCAAATTCTTCATTCCTCCCATAATATTATAATCCCACATGGGATCTTCAAGAGGAAAGTTCTGATCAACCGTCCCAGTGACAACACCCTGTCTAATATCTTCCCTGACCCGCTCACGGGCAGTTCTCAACACCATCTCCTTTTCTGTAGAATCCATCAAAGTGTCCAATAACACCTGAATATCATCCCAATCAGGATTCTGAGTCTTTAGAATCATTTTTACTACCCTTGCTACCTTATCTGGGTTTTCTCGATAAACTCCAGCAGACTGTTTCCAAAGCATCAAATCTCCTGGCGTAAAAGGCACTTTAACATATACCGGACCCTCCGCTCCGACCCCCTGACGCAGTGGTGCTAGTAATGCCTTAGATGGCTGACGTTCAGCCTCCCTCCCCTGGATTTCTCTTTGCCGCGTTCGATGAGAGATCGGAGTACCTGGATAAACCTGTTCCTCCTCATATTCGCATTTTCTATCCTCCCCCTTTCTGTCCCTCCCCTCATTACCCGATCCCCCCTCCCTGGGGTCTGGGGCTGAGGGGGTTATCAATAAATTAAAATCATCATCTTGCTGATGTCGTGAAGCATTTTCTACTGCTAAACATTTTATGCACTTTTTCTCAGCCACACAACCATCACATTGCTCATTTGATTTTACACTGACAACCATTAGTCCGCATGCTCTTTTCCATTCATCATTCCGCCTTAAAATAAAAAACAGTTCTACATATGGTACTTCATCCCATTTTCCCTCTCGTCTACAAAACAACATTAACTGAAAAATCGTATTATAATCTAGAGTCCCATTTTCTGGCCAATGAACCTGGTCTTCTAATTCATATTGTGTCCACCAGACATTACAATATTCAATCAACTTTCCTTTTTGCATATCCTGCCCAAATCCTCCCTCCTTCCAGTGACTCAAAATACATCCTAATGGAGATGACTTAGGTATTGACATTGTGGTTGAGTTTTTTTTTTTTGTTTTTTTTTTTTTTTTGCTGGTTTTTTTTTAGTTTTTTTTTTTTCTTCCTTTTTCTCTTTTTTTTTTTCTCTTTTTACCACAAACAGCTTAGAATGGATTAACTAGACAGGAAAGTATAAATTACTGAGAGCAGAACAAAACTACAAAGTACCAGAAATACCAGAATTCCGGAATTACCAGACCAGACCACTGATGCCGAACCTGCAGAGCTTTCGCCGCTGTCTTACGGACGGCGCCTAGGCTTCCCGTCGGAGCTCCTGAGCCCAACCAAGCGCAGCTTTCGCCGCGTCTAACAGGCAGGCTTTACCAGACCCTTGAGCCCAACCAAGCGCAGCTTTCGCCGCGTCTGACAGGCAGGCTTTACCAGACCCTTGAGCCCAACCAAGCGCAGCTTTCGCCGCGTCTGACAGGCAGGCTTTACCAGACCCCTGAGCCCAACCAAGCGCAGCTTTCGCCGCGTCTGACAGGCAGGCTTTACCAAACCCCAAATGGTACCATTCCAGATAAAGCACCGTGTCTTACCAATATCCCTGGTCCGTCGGGAGCAGCGGAGGTCGGTCGCGGTCGATGGCTCCCCGAGAATCACTCGGTGCCGGCTGGAGCAGAATCGATGCGCGAGCCGCCTCAGCAATGCCCGCGAGGTCCCATCTGGGTCGCCAAAAACTGTTAGCAGAATGACAAACACATAACCACACTAGGAGGTTATATGTGGTGCTTTATTTCGAGGCCCCGGGAACCAGGGGTACGCACCCAAATCTGGTTCCAAAGACCGTCACATCGCGTCCGCTTTTTATTCTCTAAAAGTTTCGCAATCTATTGTATATTCAACAGGTTACTTCATTATCTAATACATATGCATAGGTAGGTTACTTCATCGCCTTATATTGCGACATCAGTCTCTATTGCGCCTGCGTAGCCCCCTCTGGTGGTCGTCCTGATGAAGTAAGTAGTCTTCCTCAGATGAAGTAAGTAGTCTTCCTCGCATTGTCTTTATTACATCTTGTTCTTTTGGCAAACTCGTCGGTTTTTCTTGGCTGGACCCGCACTTATCTCCACTTGACCGCTCAGGTATATCTTTCTTGCCTCCTGAAACCTATTCTTCTGTCCTTCACAAGATTTATGATGGTCTTTTGGCTGCTGCAGGTGTATGTTCTACTTGGGTAGGGTAGCTAGTACGTACTTTTCCTAAGCATACCTGGATCTTATTTGTTACATGAGGTCCTTTGAGCAAGCACCTCGGGTCTGTTGCTAGGATATGTTAAGAATCAACAGAATCATGAAATTTTACATTCAGTCTTAGTTCCTGATTAGTCGATGATCAGTATTTTATTCTACTTTAAGTGTAACTTTCCTAGCATTACAATAGACACAGACGACACAGGCGTTATAAATGACAATGATAGCAAAATAGACACAGATGACACAGACATTATCAATGACAATAATGTCACAATAGACACAGACAACACAGAGAATACCAATGACAATGATTTCACAACAGACACAGAGGTCACAGACGACCCAGACTTTACAGAGGACACAGGAGACACCAACATTATAATTGAAAATGACATCACAATAGAAAAAGACTACACAGACGACCCAGAAGACACAGACTTTATAAATGATTATGATGTCAAAATAGACACAGATGACACACACATTATGAATGAAAATGTTTTCACAATAGACACAGATGACTCAGACGACACAGACATTATTAATGGCAATGATATCACAATAGACAAAGATGACACGGACGACACAGATGAAAAAATACATTATAAATGTCAATGATATCACAAAAGATACAGACGACACAGACATTATAAATGACAATGTTGACACAATAGACACAGACCACACGGATATTATAAAAGAAAATGATGTCACAAGAGACACAGACGACACAGATGACACAGATATTATTAATGACATCGATGTCACAATAGACACAGATGACTCAGACAACACAGACATTATGAATGAAAATGACATCACAATAGACACAGACGACAAAGACATTATAAATGACAATGATGTCACAATAGACACAACAGACACAGAAGACACAGACGTTATAAATGAAAATTATGTCACAATAGACACAGACGATACAGTTGACATAGACTTTATAAATGAAAATGATGTTCTAATAGACACAGACGACACAGACATTATAAATGACAATGATGTCACAATAAACATAGACGACATAGACGACACATCGTTAACGACAATGATGTCACATGAGACACAGATGATACATATACTATAAATGACAATGATGTCACAGGAGAAACAGATGACACAGACTTTATAAATTACAATGATGTTACAATAGACACCGATGAGAGTCATAAAGGAAAATGATGTCACAATAGATAGAGATGACACAGAATACAAAGACGACAGAGACTTTATTAACGACAATGATGTCACAATAAACAGACGACAGAGACCTCAGACACTATAAATGGCAATGATGTCACAATAGACACAGACTACACAGACTTTAGAAATTACAATGATGTCATAATAGACGCAGACAACACAGATCACACAGACATTATAAATGACAATGATGTTACATTAGAAACAGATGACACAGACAATAAAAATGACAATAATATCAGAATAGACACAGACGACACAGACATTATAAAAGAGAATGATTCCAAAAAAGACAACGACACAGACTACACAGACGACACAGACATTATAAATTAAAATGATGTCACAATAGACACAGAAAACACAGATGACACAGACGACAAAGACATTATAAAAGACAGTGATGTCACAATAGACACAGACGACACAGACTTTATAAATGACAATGATGTCACAATGGACACAGACGACACAGACCACACAGATATAATAAATGACAATGAAGTTCAGAATATACACAGACGACACAGATGACACAGACATTATAAATGACACTGATGTCATTATAGACACAGATGACGCAAATATTATTAATGACAATGATATCACAAAAGACACAGACGACACATACGACAACGACGATAGAGACGACACAAAAGACACAGACAATGTAAATGACAATGATGTCTCAAAACACAAGGACGACACAGGCGACAAAGACATTATAAATGACAAGGATTTCACAAAAGACACATACAACACAGTCATTATAAATGACAATGATGTCACAATATAAATAGATGACACAAACGACACAGATATTATAAATGACAATAATGCCAAAATAGACACAGACAACACAGAAGACATAGGCATCATAAAATAAAAAAAGTCACAATAGACACTGAAGACACAGACATTAAAATTGACAATGATGTCACAATTGACACAGAAGACACCGACATTATATACGACAATGATGTCACGCTAGACACAGACGAAACAGACATTAAAAATGACAATGATGACCCAATATACAGAGATGACACAGATGACAAAGACATTAAAAAAGACAAAGTTGTCACATTACACCGAAGACACAGATGACAGATATTATATGACAATGATGTCACAATATACACAGACAACACAGACGACACAGACATTATAAATGATATCGATGTCACAATAGATGCAGACAAGAGACAAGACAGAAGACACTGACATTATTATGACAATGATGTCACAATAGACGCAGACAACACAGATGACAAAGACGACACAATGTAATTGACAATGATGTCACCATAGACACAGAAGAAAAAGACGACACAGACGACACAGACATTAAAAATGACATTGATGTCACAACTGACACAGATGAAACAGATATTATAGCTGACAATTATGTCACAATATACAAAGATGACACAGACGACACAGAAGACACAAATTATCAATGAGAAGGATTGAACAATAGACACAGAAACACAGATGACACAGACATTATAAATGACAAAGATGTCACAATAGACACAGATGAAACGACGACACAAGCATTATAAACGACAATGGTGTAACAATAGACACAGACAACACAGACGACATAGAGGACACACATGTATAATACAATGATGTTGCAATAATCACAGATGACACAGACATTACTAATAAAATTAATTCCAATAGACATAGACGATAGAGACGACACGGATGACACAGACATTATAAATTAAAATGATGTCATTATAGATACAGATGACACAGACATTATAAATTACAATGATGTCAAAATAGACTCAGACGACACAGACATCACAGACGACACAGACAGTATAAATTACAAAGATGTCACAGTAGACACAAGCAACACAGACAACAACACCGATAGAGATGACACAGATGAAACAGACATAAAAAATCACAATGAAGTCACAACAGACACAGATGACACAGACATTATAAATGACAATGATGTCACAAAACACAGACAACAAAGACTTTATAAATGAAAATGATTACACAGACAACACAGACAATATAAATGACAATGATGTCACATTAGACACAGATGACACAAATGACACAGTCATTACAAATGACAATGATGTCAAAATAGACACAGACGACAACAACTACACAGATTTATAAATGAAAATTATGTCACAATAGACACAGACGACATAGAAGACACAGATATTATAAATGACAATGATGTCACAATAGACACTGACGACACAGATATTAAAAAAGAAAATGATGTCACAATACAAACAGACGATACAGACGACAGACATTATATATTACAGTGATGTCACAACAGACAGATACAAAAAAGACGACACAGACATTATAAATGACAATGATTTCACAATAGACAGAGACGACAGAGATATTTTAAATGACAACAATGTCACAATAGACAAAAACGACACATACGACTCAGACATTATAAATGACAATGATGTCACAACAGACAATGATGACACAGAAAATATACATGACTATGATGTCACTATAGACACAGACATTATAAATGAGAATGATGTTACAATATACACAGACGACAAAGACATTAATAATGAAAATGATGTCACAATAGACACCGACGACACAGGCATTATAAGTGACAATGATGTCACAATAGACTCAGACGACACAGACATTATAAACGACAATGATGTCACAATAGACACAGGGGACACAGACGACACAGACATTATAAATGACAATGATGTCACAATAGATGCAGATGACACAGATGACACTGACATTGTGAATGAAAATAATGTCACAATAGACGCAGATGCCACAGACGACACAGACATAATAAATGAAAATGATGTAAAAATAGAAACTGATGACAGACATTATAAATTAAAATGATGTCAAAATAGACACAGAAGACACAGACATTATAAATGACAATGATGTCACAATAGACAGAGACGACACATACGACACAGACATTATAATTGTCAATGATGTTACAATTGACACAGATGACAAAGACTTTATAAATAGCTATGATGTTACAATAGACACAGGCGAAACAGACATTATAAATGAAAATGATGTTACAGTTGACACAGACGACAAAGATGACACAGACTATATAAATGACAATGATATCACCATAAACACAGATGCCAGAGATGACACAGAAGTTCAAAGATGACACAGACGACACAGACATAAAAAATGACAATTATATCAAAATAGACCAGACGACACAGACATTATAAATGACAATGATGTCACAATAGACTCAGACGACACAGATATTATAAATGACAAAGATGTCACAATATACACAGACATTATAAGTGACATTTATTTAACAACACACTCAGACGATACAGATGATACAGGCGTTATAAGTGACAATGATCATAGAATCATAGAATAACCAGGTTGGAAGAGACCCACCGGATCATCGAGTCCAACCATTCCTATCAAACACTATACCATGCCTCTTAGCACCTCGTCCACCCGTGCCCTAAACACCTCCAGGGAAGGTGACTCAACCACCTCCCTGGGCAGCCTCTGCCAGGGACCAATGACCCTTTCTGTGAAGAACTTTTTCCTAATGCCCAGCTTAAATCTCTCCTGGCTGAGCTTGAGGCCATTCCTTCTTGTCCTGTCCCCTGTCACTTGGAAGAAGAGACCAGCACCCTCCTCTCTACAACCTCCTTTCAGGGAGTTGGAGAGAACAATGCGGCCTCCCCTCAGCGTCCTCTTCTCCAGGCTAAACAACCCCTGCTCTTTCAGCCGCTCCTCGTAAGACCTGCTCTCCAGCCCCCTCACCAGCTTTGTTGCTTTTCTCTGGACTCGCTCCAGAGCCTCAACATCCTTCTTGTGGTGAGGGGCCCAGAACTGAACACAGGATTCGAGGAGCGGTCTCACCAGTGCTGAGTCCAGAGGGAGAAGAACCTCCCTGGACCTGCTGGTTATGCTGTTTCTGATACAAGCCACGATGTCATTGGCCTTCTTGGCCACCTGGGCACACTGCTGACTCATGTTCAGTCGCTGTCAACCAACACTCCCAGGTCCCTCTCCTCTAGGCAGCTTTCTAGACAGACTTCTCCTAGTCTGTAGCACTGCATAGGGTTGTTGTGCCCCAAGTGCAGGACCCGGCACTTGGCCTTGTTAAACCTCATGCCATTGGACTCATCCCAGCGGTCCAGACTGTTTAGATCCCTTTGCAGAGCCTCCCGACCCTCCAGCAGATCGACACTTCCACCCAGCTTAGTGTCGTCCGCAAACTTGCTGAGGGTGCACTCGATTCCTCCATCCAGGTTATTGATAAAGACATCGAACAGGGCTGGACCCAGCACTGAGCCCTGGGGAACCCCACTTGTCACTGGCCTCCAGCTGGATTTCACACCATTTACCACCACTCTCTGGGCCCAGCCAGCCAACCAGTTTTCCATCCAGGAGAGTGTGCGCCTGTCCAGGCCAAAGGCTGACAGTTTCTCAAGCAGAATGCTGTGAGAAACTGTGTCAAAGGCCTTACTGAAGTCCAGGAAGACCACATCCACAGCCTTTCCCTCATCCAGCAGCCGAGTCACTTTGTCATAGAAGGCAATCAGGTTAGTTTGGCAAGACCTACCTTTTGTGAACCCATGTTGACTGGACCTGATCACCCAGTTCTCTTGCATGTGCTTCATGATAGCACTCAAGATCACCTGCTCCATGACTTTCCCTGGCACTGAGGTCAGACTGACAGGAATGGAGTTTCCTGGGTCCTCCCTGCGACCCTTCTTGTAGATGGGCACAACATCAGCCAGCCTCCAGTCCAGTGGGACTTCCCCAGTCAGCCAGGACTGTTGGAAGATGATGGAAAGAGGTTTGGCCAGCACATCTGCCAGCTCCTTCAATACCCTAGGGTGAATCCCGTCCGGCCCCATAGACTTGTGGGTGTCTAGTCGGGCTAGCAAGGCTCTGACCACCTCCTCTTGGATCACGGGAGCCTCATTATGCTCCTCCAGCTCCTGGGTTTGTACACAGATGGAATGACCCTCCTTACAAATAAAGACTGAGGCAAAGAAGGCATTAAGTACCTCAGCCTTTTCCTCATCCCCAGTCACTGTTGTTCCTTCTGTGTCCAATAGGGACTGTATGGTCTCCCTAGTCCTCCTTTTATTATGTATATGTTTGTAGAAAGATATTTTGTTCTCTTTCACAGACTTGGCCAATCTGATTTCTAGCTGAGCCTTAGCCCTTCTGAGTTTTTCCCTACACAATATGTCACAATAGACACAGATGACACAGATTTTATAAATTAAAATGATATCAAAATAGACACAGACGACAAAGACATTATAAATGAAAAAGATGTCTCAATAGACACAGAAGACACAGACATTATAAATGACAATAACGTCACAATAGACATAGACTCAGACGACACAGACACTATAAACTACAATGATGTCACAATAGACAAAGACTAGACAGACGACACAGACAACAGATATTATAAATGACAATGATGTCACAATAGACACAGACGACACAGACGACCCAAAGGACACAGATGTTATAAATGAAAATGATGTCAGAGTATTCATAGACGACACATACGATGTAGACATTATAAATAAAAATAACGTCACAACAGACGAAAACGACAGAGATGACACAGACAAAAGAGACATTATAAATGACAAAGATTCCACAATAGACACAGACGATACAGACGATAGAGACGACACAGACGACTTTAATTCTAAATAAAAATTAGGTCACAGAAGACACAGAAACATTATAAATGACAATGATATCACAACAGAAACAGTTGACAGACATTATAAATTACAATGATGTTACAATAGATACAGACGACAGAGACGACATAGACTTTATAAATGGAAATGATTTCACAATAGACAAAGACGACACAGATGACACAAATGACACAAAAGACACAGATATTATAAAAGACAATGATGTCACAATAGACACAGATGACAGACTTTACAAATGCCAATGATGTCACAACAGAAATAGATGACAAAGACATAATAAATGACAATTATGTTAAAAAACATACAGAAGGTACAGAAGACTCAGACATAATACATGAAAATTATGTCAAAATCTAGAAGACACAGATATTATAAATTACAGTGATGTCAAAATAGACACAGACGACACAGACGACAGACATACTAAATGAAAAAGATGTCACAATAGACACAGCTGACATAGACGACACAGACTTTATAAATGACAGTGATGTCACAATAGTCAAAGACGACACATATGACACAGACATTGCAAATGAAAATTATTAAAAAAACCATAAAAATGATACAGATGACTCAGACATTATACATGAAAATGATGTCACAATAGACACAGACAACACAGACATTATAAATGACAATGAGGTCACAATAGAAAAAGACGACACAGATGACCCAGACGACAAAGACATTATTAATTAAAACGATGTCATAAAGTACACAGACGACAGAGACATTATAAATGACAATGATGTCACAATAGACAGTCGACACAGACGTTATAAATGACAACGATGTCACAATAGATCAGATGACACAGACGACACAGACATTATAAATGACTATAATGTCACAATATACACAGACGACACAGACCACAGAGATATTATAAATGACAATGATGTCACAATAGACACAGATGACACAGACATTATAAATGACAATGATGCATAAATAGACAAAGATTACACAGACGACAAAGACATTATAATTGAAAATGATTTCACAACAAAGAGGACACAGACATTATAAATGACGATGACGTCACAACAGAAAAAGACGACAAAAACGACACAGACAACACAGACACTATAAATAACAATGATTTCAAAATAGACAAAGACGACACAGACATTATAAATGACAATGATGTCACAATAAACACAGACGTCACAGAAATTAAAAAAGAGAATTAGGTCAAAATTGACACAGACGAAAATGTCATTATAAATGACAATGATGTCACAATAGACACAGACGACAGAGACGGCACATACGACACAGACATTATAAATGACAATGGTGTCACAATAGAAAAAGACGAAACAGATATTATAAATGACAATGACGTCAAAATAGAAACAGACGACAGAGACAACACAAATATTATAAATGACAATGATGTTACAAAAGACAAACGATACCGACGATACAGACATTATAAATGAAAATGATGTCTCAATAGACACAGACGAGACAGACAACACAGACGTCACATCATTATAAATGAAATTGTTTTCACAATAGACACAGACGACACAGACATTATAAATGACAAAAATGTCACAATAGACACAGACGACACAGACATTATAAACGACTATGATGTCACAAGAGACACAGAAGACACAGACCACAGAGATATTATATATGAAAATGATGTCAAAATAGACACAGATGACAGAGACATTAAAAATGACAATGATGCCAAAATAGACAAAGATTACACAGACGACAAATACAACATAGACATTATAATTGAAAATGATGTCACAATAAAGAAGACACAGACATTATAAATGAAAATGATGTCACAATAGAAAAAGACGACAAAAACGACACAGACGACACTGACATTATAAATAACAATGATGTCACAATAGACACAGACGACAAGACAACATAGACATTAGAAATGAAAATGATGTCACAATAGACACAGACATTATAAATGACAGTGATGACAAAATACATACAGATGACAGACAAAACTGTCATTATAAATGACAATGATATCACAATAGGTACAAACAACTCAGACGACACAGACATTATAAATGACAGTGATATCAAAATAGACATAGGCGACACAGATGACACTGATATTATAAATGACAATGATGTCAAAATAGACACCGATGACACAGACATTATAAATGGCAAAGATGTGACAAGACACACAGATGACACACATGACACAGACATTATAAATGAAAATGATGTCACAACAGACACAGACGTCAGACGACAGAGACTACAGAGATGACACAGATATTGTAAATTAATATTATGTCACAATAGAAACAGAGAACACAGATGACACAGACACTATAAATGAAAGAGATATCACAATAGACACAGACGACGCAGACGAGAGAGGCATTATAATTGACTATGATGTCACTATAGACACAGACATTATAAATAACAATGATGTCACAATAGACACAGATGACAAAGACATTTTAAATGACAACGATGTCACCATAGACAAAGATGACACAGACGACACAGACATTACAAACGACAATGATGTCACCATAGACACAGAAGACACAGACGACAAAGACATAAGTGACAATGATGTCAAAATATACACAGACGACAAAGAAATTATAAATGATAATGATGTCACAATAGACAAACAACACAGACAACAGAGATGACAGACATTATTAAGAACAATGATGTCAAATTACACACAGACGACACAGATTACAAAGACATTAAAAATTATAATGATGTCATAATAGACACAGACGACACAGACACTATAAATGAGATTTATGTCACAATAGACACAGACAGCACAGATGACACAGTTTTAAAAGACAAGAGAGACATTATAAATGACAATGATTTCAAAATAGAAACAGACGCCACAGACCACACAAAGGACACAGACAACACAGATAATACAGACGTATAAAGGACACAGACAATATAAATGACAATTATGGCAAAATAAACACAGATGACACAGACATTATATATGACACTGATGTCACAATAAACAGAGACGACACAGATGACACAGGCATTATAAATGACAATGATGTCACAATAGACAGAGACAACAGATGACACAGATGACACAGACGACAGACATTATAAGTGATAATGATGTCACTACAGACACAGACGACAGACGACACAGACTTTATAAACGATAATTATGTAACAAAACACTCAGATGATACAGATGACACAGACAATATAAATGACAATGATGTCACAATAGACGCAGATGACAAACATTATAAATGACAATGCTGTAACAATAGACACAGACGACAGACGACACAGGAAGTATAAATAAAAATTATGTAAAAATACACACTGACGATACAGACGACACAGATGACAGTCATTTTTAATGAAAATGACGTCACAATAGACACAGAAGACAGGTATTTTAAATTAAAATGATGTCAAAATAGACACAGAGACAAAGACATTGCAAATGACAAAGATGTCACAATATACACAGAAAACAGAGACGACTGTGACGACACAGACATTATAAATGACAATGATGTCATAATATTCACATACGACACAGACATAAATGACAATGATGTCACAATATTCACAGACGACACAGACATTATAAATGACAATGATATCACAATACACACATACAACACAGAAAACACAGACATAAATAACAATGATATCACAATAGACACAGACGACACAAACTACACAGGAAACACAGACATTATAAAAGAAAAAGATGTCACAATAGACACAGAGGATACAGACGATAGAGATGATACAGACCACGCAGACGACAGTCATTCTAAATGAAAATGATGTCAAAATAGACACAGAAGAAACAGAAGACACAGACATAATAAATGACAATCATGTCACAACAGACAGAGACGACACAGACGACACAGATATTGTAAGAAAAACTATGTCGCAACAGACACAGACATTATAAATGACAATGACGTCTGAATAGACAAAGACAACAGAGACGACGCATACGACACAGACATTATAAATGAAAATGATGTCAAAATAGACACAGACAACACAGACGACTCTGACATAATAAATGACAATGATATCAGAATAGACACCGACGACACAGACATTATAAATGAAAATTATGTCAAAATAGACACAGATGACACAGACATTATAAATTAAAATGATATCAGAATAGACACAGACGACAGAGACGACACAGACATTATAGATGACAATAATGTCACAATAGACACAGACTATACAGATGATGGATGACAAAGACAGCACAGACAACAAAGTCATTATAAATGAAAATGATTTCACAATAGACAAAGACGACACAGACGACACAGACTACACAGACAACACAGACTTTATAAGTGACAATTTCACAGTATGCAAAGGCGACACAAACGACACAGACTTTATTAATGAAAAAGATGTCACTACAGACACAAATGACACAGACATTATAAATGAAAATGATGTCACTATAGACGAAGACGACAGAAATGACACAGACGACAAAACCGTTATAAATGAAAATGATGTCACAGTAGACATAGACGTAACACAGGACACAGACATTATAAATGACAGTGATGTCACAATAGACACAGACAACACAGACATTATACATGACAATGATTTCACAATAAACACAGAGGACACAGACGATAGAGACCACACAGATGAAAAAGCCATTATAAATGAAAAAGATGTCACAATTGACACAGACCTCACTGACATGACAGACATTACGTATAACAATGATGTCTCAATAGACACACATGACACAGACCACACAGACGAGACAGACATTATAAATGACAATGATGTCACAACAGACACAGATGATACAGACTACACAGACATTATAAATGACAATGATGTCACAACAGACACAGACCAAACAGACATTATAAATGACATTGATGTCAAAATAGACACAGACGATACAGACTACAAAGACATTAAAAATGACGATGTCACAATAGACACAGACAACACAGACGACACAAATGACAAATGACACAGACATTATAAATGACAATTATGTCACAACAAAAACAGACGACACAGACATTATAAGTGACAATGATGTCACACTAGACACAGACTACTCTGATATTTTAAATGACAATGATTTCATAATAACCACAGACGACAGAAACAACAGAGGCGGCAGAGACTACACAGACCACAGAGACGACACAGACAACAGACATTATATATGACAATGATATCACAATATACACAGGCACACAGATGACACAGACATTAGAAATGTCAGTGGTTTCACAATAGACACAGACGACACAGACATTATAAATGACATTGATGTCACAACAGACAGACGACACAGACATTATAAATGATAATGATGTCACAATAGACACAGACAACAGAGATGTCAATGACATTATATATAAAAACGATGTCAGAATAGACACAGATGACACTGACGACACAGACAGACTACAGACATTATATATGACAATTATGTCACAAGAGATACAGATGAAACAGATGACAGAGTTGACACAGATGACAAAGACATTATAAATTACAAAGTTGTCACAATATCACAGACAACTCAAACATGATAAATGACAATGATGTCAGAATAGACCAGACAACACAGACGACACAGACATTATAAATGACAATGACGTCACAATAGACACAGATGGCACAGACATTATAAATGACAATGATGTCACAATAGACACAGAATACACAGACATTATAAATGACAATAGTTTCACAGTAGACACAGAATACACGGACATTACAAATGACAATGATGTCGCAATAGACAGATGACACAGATATTATAAATGACAAGATGTCACAACAGACAAAGACAACACCGACGACACAGAAATTATCAATGAAAATAATGTCACAATAGACACAGACGACACCAACGACACAGACTTTATAAATTACAATGATATCACAATAGACAGAGATGACACAGACATTAAAAATTAGCATGATGTCACAGTAGACACAGACAACACAGACACTATAAATGAACATGATGTCACAATAGGCACAGACAACTCAGAAAACAGAATTTAGAAATGACAATGAAGTCACAATAGACAAATACGATACAAACGATAGAGATGACACAGGCATTATATATTAAAATTATGTCACAATAGAATGAGATGACACAGACAATACAGACATAATTAATGACAATGATGTCACAATAGAAAAAACCGACACAGACTGCATAGACGACACAGACATTTTAAATGACAGTAATGACACAATAGACACAGGCGACAGAGGTGACAACGACATTAAAAATGACAATGATGTCACAACAGACAAAAACGACAGGGACGAAAAGGAGGACACAGACATTATAAATGAAAATGATGTCAAAGTACACACAGACAACTCAGATGACACACACCACACAGACATTATAAATTACAATGATGTCACAATAAACACAGAAAACACAGAATACACAGACATAATAAATGACAATTATATCACAATAGACACAGAAGACAGACGACATCGATGAATCAGAAGACACAGACGACACAGATATTATAAATGAAAATGATGTCACAATAAATAAAGATGACACAGACGACACAGACATTATAAATTACAATGATGTCAAAATAGACAGAGATGACAAAGACATTATGAATGACAACGGTGTCTCAATAGACACAGACGACACAGAAGACACACACATAAAAAATGACAATGATGTCACAATACACACAGACGACAGAGACAGCAAAGACATTATAAATGACAATTATGTAACAATAGACACAGAAGATACAGACGACACAGATGACACAGACTTTTTTAATGACAATGATGTCAAAATATACACAGACAACACAGAAGACACAGATATTATAATTGACAATGATGTCAAAATAGAAACAGATGACACAGACAATATATTATACAATGATGTCACATAAGACACAGATGACACAGACATAATAAATGACAGTGATGTCACAATAGACAGATGACAGGGATGACATAGATGACACAGATGGCACAGACATTATTAATGAAAAAGATGTCACGTTAACACAAACAACACAGACGAAATTGACGACACCGATGCCACAGACATTATAAATGACAATGATATCACAATAGATAAAAACAACACAGACATAAATGACAGCGATGTCACAATAGACACAGATGACATAGACGACACAGACATTATAAATGACAGTGATGTCCCAATAGACATAGATGACACCAACAACACAGACATTATTAGTGACAATGATGACAAAATAGACAAAGACGAGAAAGATGACACAGACAATATATTTGAAAATGATGTCAAAAAAGACACAGACGACAGAGACATAATAAATGACAATGACATAATAAATGACTATAGACACAGACACACAGACAATATAAATGAAAATGAGGTCACAATAGACACAGACACACAGAAAATATAAATGAACATGAGGTCACAATAGACACCCAAGACAGAGATGACACAGACATTATAACTGACCATGATGTCATAATAGACACAGACGACACAGAGGACACAGACATTATAAATGACATAGATTTTAAAATAGACACAGACGCGACAGACGACACAGACAACACAGATGAATTCGATAACACAGACGTTGAAAATGTTGTCACATTAAACGCAGACAAAAAAGACAACACAGACGACAAAGACTTTATAAATGAAAATGATGTCACAATAGACACAGAAGACACAAACGATACAGACGACAGGGACATGAATGACAATGGTGGCACCATAGACACAGACGACATAGAGGACACTGATATTGAAAATTACAATGATATCACAATAGACACAGACGCCACAGACATTACTAATGACAATGATGTCACCATAGACACAGAATACACAGACGACAAAGATATTATAAATCGCTATGATGTCGCAATAGAGAAAGACCGCACAGATGATACAGTCATTATAAATAACAATGATGTCACAATAGACACAGATGACACAGAAGAGAAACATATTATAAATGAAAATGATGTCACAATAGACACAGACGCAACAGCCGACACAGACAACACAGATGACACAGACATTATTAACAACAATGACGTCAAAAGAGAGAGACGACACAGATGACACAGACACTACAAATGACAATGATGTCACAATAGACACAGACGACACAGTCAACAGAGACAACACAGACATTATAAAAGAAAATGATGTCACAATAGACACAGACGACAGATATTATATATGACAAGGAAGTCACAATAGACAAAGACAGCACAGATGACACAGTTGTAAACGACAAGTGAGACATTATAAATGACAATGATTTCACAATAGACTCCGATGATACAAAAGACACAGATATTATAAATTACAATTATGTCATAATAGACAGCGACGACACAGTCGACAGTGTTGTTATAAATGACAATGAAGTCCCAATACACACAGACGACACAGACGAGACAGATGACAAAAACATGATAAATGACGATGTCACAATAGACAGACGACACCGAAGACACTGGCATTATAAATGACAATGATGTCACGATAGACACAGACGACACAGACACTTTTAAATATCGATGTCACAATGGACACAGATGACACAGATATTATAAACGAAAATGATATCTCAGTAGACACAGACGATAGAGAAGACACAGACATTATAAAAGACAACGTTGTCAAAATAGACACAAACAATACAGACATTATAAATGACAAAGATGTCACAATATACAAAGACCATACAAACGACACAGACATTATTAATGAAAATGATGTCACTATAGACACAGAAGACAAAACCATTATAAATGAAAATGTTTTCACAGTAGACAGAGACGACACACACGACACAGAATGAGGTCAAAATTGACAGAGAATGAGGTCAAAATTGACACAGACGACACAGACATTATAAATGACAGTGATATCAAAATAGACATAGACGACACAGACAACACAGACACTATAGACTACAATGATGTCACAATAGACACAGACTAGACAGACAACACAGACGACAGACGTTATAAATGACAATGGTGTCGCATTCGACACAGACGACACAGATGACAGACATTATAAATGACAATAATGTCACAATATTCACAGACGACACAGACATTATAAATGACAATGATATCACAATACACACAGACGGCACAGACAACATAGACATTGGCCAAGAAGGTCAATGGCATCTTGGCTTGTATCAGAAATGGTGTGACCAGCAGGTCCAGGGAGGTTATCCTCCCTCTGTACTCGGCACTGGTGAGACCGCTCCTTGAATCCTGTGTTCAGTTCTGGGCCCCTCACCACAAGAAGGGTGTTGAGGCTCTGGAACGGGTCCAGAGAAGAGCAGCAAAGCTGGTGAAGGGGCTGGAGAACAGGCCTTATGAGGAGCGGCTAAGAGAGCTGGGGTTGTTTAGCCTGGAGAAGAGGAGGCTGAGGGGTGACCTCATTGCTCTCTGCAACTACCTGAAAGGAGGTTGTGGAGAGGAGGGTGCTGGCCTCTTCCTCCATGTGACAGGGGACAGGACAAGAGGGAATGGCCTCAAGCTCCGCCAGGGGAGGTTTAGGCTAGACGTTAGGAAAAAATTCTTTACAGAAAGGGTCATTGGGCACTAGAACAGGCTGCCCAGGGAGGTGGTTGAGTCACCTTCCCTGGAGATGTTTAAGGTAAGGGTGGATGAGGTGCTGAGGGATATGGTTTAGTGTTCGATAGGAATGGTTGGACTTGATGATCCAGTGGGTCTCTTCCAACCTGGTGATTCTGTGATTCTGTGACATTATAAATGACAATGATATCACAATAGACACAGACGACATAGACAACACAGATATTATAAATGAAAATGCCGTCTGAATAGATGTAGACAACACAGACGACTCAGACATTATAAATGAGAAGGATGCCACAACAGACAGAGATTACACAGACGACAAAGACAACACAGACATTATAAATGACAATGACGTCACAATAGACACAGGCGACACAGAAAACAGAGACGACACAGACACTGTGAATTAAAATTATGTCATAACAGACACAGAGGACACAGACATAATAAATGAAAATGCCGTCTGAATACACAGACAACACAGACAGCACGGACTACACAGAGATTTTAAATGACAATGATGTCACAATAGACATAGACGACACAGACATTATAAATGACAACGATGTTTCGATACACACAGACGACACATATAACTCAGACATTATAAATGACAATGATATCAAAATAGACACAGACGACACCGACGAAAGACTACACAGAAAACACTGACATTATAAATGACAAGGATGTCACAATAGACACAGACGATACAGATGACACAGACATTGTAAATGAATATGATGTCACAATAGACAAAGACAACACAGACATTATAGATGACAATGATCTCACTATAAACACAGACGACACAAAAATTATAAATGAGAATGAGGTCAAAATTGACACAGACGACACGGACATTATAAATGACAATGATGTCACAATAAACACAGACGACACACCAGTTACAGACATTATGAATGACAATGACGTCACAATAGACTCTGACGACAGAGACAACACAGACATTATAAATGAAAAAGTTGGCACAATAGACATAGACGACAAAGACGACACAGAAGAAACAGACATTATATAAGGCAATGATGTCACAATAGACACAGACGACAAAGACATTATAAATGACAATAGATTCTCAATAGGAACAGACGACACAGACATGATAAATAACAATGATTTCACAATAGACACAGACAACACTGATGACAGACATTATACATGATAATTATGTCACAATATACACAGACGACACTGTCATTTTAAAAGACAATGTGTCACAATAGACACAGACGACACATACAACAAGACATTATAAATGACAATGATGTCACAATAAATACAGATGTCACAGACAACACAGATGACAAAAAGAAACAGGCATTATAAATGACAACGATGTCACAATAGACACACACGACAGACATTATAAATGACAATGATGTCACAATAAATACAGATGTCACAGACAACACAGACGACACAGATATTTTATATGACAATGATGTCTCAGTAGACAGAGATGACACAGACAACACAGACATTATAAATTACACTGATGTAACAATAGACACAGATGTCAAAGACAACACAGACGATAAAGATGACAACGAGGAAACAGACATTATAAATAAAAATGATGTCACAATAGAAACAGATGGCACAGAAGACACAGACTTTATAAATTACAAAGATGTCACAACAGACACTGATGACACAGAAGATACAGATGTCAAAATATTATAAATGACAGTGATGTCACAGTAGACAGACGACAGAGAATACACAGAAGACTGACGCATTATTTATGACAATGATGTCACAATAGACACTGATGACGCAGACGACATAGACGACAAAGAATTATTAATGAAAATGATGTCACAATTGACACAGACGAGAGATGAAGCAGAAGACAAAGACGACACAGAAATTATAATGACAATGATGTCACAATAGACACAGACGACACATCACACAGACTTTATAAATGACAATGATGTCACAACAGACACAGAGGACACAGACATTATAAGTGACAATGATATCACAATAGACACAGACGAGAAACGAGATAGACGACACAGAAGACAGAGACGACAGATGCAACAAAGACATTATAAATGAAAACGATGTCACAATAAACACAAACAACACAGATAACACATGACATGGACATAATAAATGAAAATGAGGTCACAATAGACACAGATGACACAGACGGCACAGACACTAGAAATGAAAATGATGTCACAATAGACACAGACGACACAGACGTTATAAACGACAAAGATGTCAAAATAGACAGAGACGACACAGACTACATAGACATTATAAATGAAAATGAAGTCACAATAAACACATATGAGAGATGACATTAATGACAAAGACGACAGTGACGACACAGACATTAGAAATGAAAATGATGTCACAATACACATAGACGACACAGATGTTATAAATGAAAATGATATTAATATAGACACAGACAAGAGACCACAGAGACGACACAGACGTTACAAATCATAGAATCATAGAATAACCTGGTTGGAAGAGGACCACCGGGTCATCGAGCCCAACCTTTAAAGTTGGCAGTTAAGGAACGCAGAGTGTGTTTAAATATTTTCATTTATTCATTTCCTTTTCTTTCCCCCTTTTTTCTCTCAACAACTGAGAAAAATCTGATACATAAATGCGCAAGATCAGATAAATAATTATAGCACTTTCACAGGGCATGTGGAGGCCATCAAACAGACAAAAATATCTACTATAAAATCAAAGGTATAGGACTTACATGCATCCTGCTTCCCTTACTTAAAAGACAATGATGTCACAACAGACACAGATGACACAGACATTATAAATGACAATGATGTCACAATAGACACAGATACCACAGACAACACAGACAATATAAATGACAATGATGTCACCACAGACGCAGACGACACAGAGCACACAGACAACACAGATGACGAAGATATAATAAACTACAGTGATGTAACAATAGACACAGAAGACACAGACATAAACGAAAATTATCTCACAATAGACACAGATGACATATACGACACAGACGAATAAGACATTAGAAATTACAATGATGTCACAATATACACAGATGACACAGACAACACAGAGGACAGACGACAGATGCAACAAAGGCATTATAAACGATAATGATGTCACAATAGACACAGACGACACAGACAACATAGACGACAAGAGGACACAGACGACAAAGACATTATAAAGACAACAATGTCACAATAGAAACAGACGACAGATATTATAAATGACAATGATTTCAAAATAGACACTGATGACATAGAATACACAGACGACAGAGACATAATTTACGACAATGATGTCACAATGGAAACTGACGACACAGACAACAAAGACATTATAAATGAAAATGATGTCACAATAGACACAGACGAGAGACGAAACAAATGACACCGTCCACACAGAAATTATTATGACAGTGATGTCACAATAAACACAGACAACACAGATGACACAGACGACAAAGACATTATAAATTACAATGATGTCACAATAGACACAGACATCACAGACGACACAGACAACACAAACGACACAGACATTATAAATGACAATGATGTCACTATACACAGACGTGAGACGACATAGACGACACAGTGGACAAAGACATTATAAATGAAAATGATGTCACAATAGACACTGACGACAGAGTCGACACAGACTACAAAGACATTATAAATGAAAATGATGTCACAATAGACACAGACAACACAGATGACACATATGACACTCCTATTATAAATGACCATGATGTTACAATAGACAAAGACGACACACACTACACAGACTCTAAAAATGAAAATGATGTCACAATAGACACAGACTTAACAGACAATATAAATGACAATGTTGTCAAAATAGACACAGACGACAAAGACGACAAATACCTTATAAATGACAATGTTTTCACAATAGACACAAACGACACAGACGACACAGAGGTCAGTGACGAGACATGCAACATAGACATTATAAATGACCATGATGTCACAATAGACAGAGACAACACAGACGACACAGACATTAGAAATGACAAAGATGTCACAATAGACACAGACGACACATACACACATTTATTATTAATGACATCGATGTCACAATAGACACAGACGTCAGAGACAAGACAGACGACAAAGACATTATAAATGAAAATGATGTCAAAATACACACAAACGACAAAGACGAAACAGATGTTATAAATGAAATCCATGTCACATAAGACACAGATGTCACAGACGATACAGATGACACAGACGACACAGATATTATAAATGAAATTGATGTCAAAATAAACACACATGAGAGACCACACAGAAGACACAGACTTTATAAATCATAGAATCATAGAATAACCAGGTCTGAAGAGACCCACCGGGTCATCAAGCCCAACCTTTAAAGTTGGCAGTTAAGGCACCCAGAGTGTGTTTAAATATTTTCATTTATTCGTTTCCTTTTCTTTCCCTCTTTTTGTCTCAAATCCTGAGAAAAATATATCTGATATATAAATGCGTAAGATCAGAAAAATAATCATGGCATGTTCATAGGGCATGTGGAGGCCATCAATTCAAAAAAAATTATAAACTATAAAACCAATGGTATAGGATTTACATGCATCCTGCTTCCCTTACTTAAATGACAATGATGTCACAACACACACAAATGACACGGACATTATAAATGACAATGATGTCACAATAGAAACAGAGGACACAGACATTATAAAAGAAAATGATGTCACACTAGACACAGACGACACAGAGGACAGAGACGAGATATGCAAGAAAGACATTGTTAAAGAATAATTTATCACAATAGAAACAGACGTCACAGACGACACATACATTATAAATGAAAATGATGTCACAATAGACACAGACGACAAAGACATTATAAATGAAAACTATATCACAATAGACAGACGATTCAGATGACACAGACGACAGAGGTATTATAAATTTCAATTATGTCACAATAGACAGAGACGACGCAGATGATTTCACAATAGACACAGACGACACAGACATTAAAAATGAAAAAGATGTCACAATAGACACAGATTAGAGAGTCAGTATAAATGACAATGTCATCACAATAGACACAGATGACATAGATATTATAAATGACAAGGATGTCACAATAGACTCAGACGACAGAGACAATAGAGGGGAAACAGACGACACAGATATTATAAATGGCAGTGATATCACAATAGACCCAGACAAGACAGACGAAACAGACAATATAAATGACAATGATGTCACAATACACACAGACGATACAGGCGACACAGATGACACAGACCACACAGACATTATAAATGACAATGATGTCAAAATAAACGCAGACGACACACAAGATAAAGACATTATAAATGACAATGATGTCAAAAGGGACACAGACGACACAGACAATATAAATGACAAGAATGTCACAATAGACTCGGACGACAGAGACAATACAGAGGAAACAGACAACACAGATATTATAAATGGCAGTGATGTCACAATAGACCCAGACAAGACAGACGACACAGACAATATAAATTACAATGATGTCACAATAGAGAGAGACGACACAGACATTATAAATGACAATTGTGTCACAATAGATACAGACAACACAGATGACACAGATGATATAACATAAAATTTTATCAAGGTAGACACAGACGACACAGAAGACAAAGACATTATAAATGGCAATGATGTCACAATAAACAGAGATGACACAGATGACAGTATAAATGAAAATGATATCACAGATGACACAGATGACCCTGATGACACAAACGACACAGACATTATAAATAACATTGATGTCACAATAGACAAATATGATACAGACCACACAGACATTATAAATGAAAATGATGTCACAATAAACACAAACGACACAGATGACAAGATATTATACATGACAATGATATCACAATAGACACAGACGACACAGAACACACAGACATTAAAAATGAAAATGATGTCAAAGTAGGCAAAGATGACACAGACATTATACATGAAAATTGTTTCAAAATACACACAGACGACACAGAAGACACACATTATAAATGAAAATGATGTCACAATATAAAGAGACGACACAGACATAAATGACAATGATGTCAAAACATACACAGATGACACAGACATTATAAATGACAATGGTGTCACAATAGACACAGACGACAAAGAAGACACAGACATTATAGAAGAAAATTATGTCACAACAGACACAGACGACACAAAGGACGGACATTATAAATGACAAAGATGTCACAATAGACACAGATGACACAGACTTTATAAATTAAAATTATGTCACAATTGACACAGACAACATAGACGACAAAGACATTATAAATGACAACGATGTCACAAAACACAGACGACACAGATATTATAAATGACAACGATGTCAAAATAGACAGAGATGACACAGACTTTATAAATGACGATGTTACAATAGATACAGACGACAGAGACAACACAGATATTATTAATGACAATAATGTCACAATAGACAGAAAACACAGACGACAGAGACATTACAAATGACAATGATGTCAGAATAGAAACAGAGGTCACAGATGACCCACACTATACAGACAACAAAGAAGACGCCCACATTATAAATGAAAAAGATGCCAAAATAGATACAGAAGACACAGACAACACAGATGACACAGATGACATAAATGACAATGTTTTCACAATAGACACAGATGACTCAGACCATACCGATGACACAGATATTATTAATGAAAATGATATCACAACAGACACAGACGACACAGAAAAAAAAGACATTATAAATGACAATGATGTCACAAAAGACACAGACGAACCAAACAATATAAATGACAATGATGTCACAATTGACACAGATGACACAGACAAAACAGACTACTTAGGCATTATATTTTTCATATATGTCAAAGTAAACACAGACCACACAGACGAGACAGACGACACAGACATTATAAATTAAAATGATGTCACAATAGACACAGACAACACAGACTGTATAAATGACAATGATGTCACAAAAGACAGAGGACACAGACTACACAGACACTATAAATGACAATGATGTCACAGTAGACACAGATGACACCAACAACACTGACATTTTTAATGACAATGAAATCACAATAGACACCGACAAAACAAACGACACAGATATTATAAATGACAATTATTTCAAAATAGACACAGAAGCAACAGACGCCTCAGATGCCACAGACGCCTCAGATAACACAGATGACTCAGACAACACAGACTGTACAAATTACAACAATGTCACAATAAACACAGACAAAAAAGACGACACAATCGACACAGAAAAAAAGAAGACATAGAGATTATGAATGACAATGAAGTCACAATAGACACAGATGACAGACACAGAAGACAGAAACGACACAGACATGATAAATGAAAATGATGTCACAATAGACACAGACGAAACAGACATGATAAATGACAATGATGTCACAATATACAAAGACGACAGAGACGGCAAAGACATTATAAATGACAATTATGTAACAATAGACACAGACAACAGACATTATAAGTGACATGGATGTCACAATAGACACAGAAGTCACAGAGGACACAGACATTATAAATGACATGGATTTCAAAATAAACACAGACAACACAGAGGCCACAGAGGCCATAGATGTTATAAATGAAAATGATACCACAATAAAAACAGATGAAAAAGACGACACAGACGACAAAGACTTTATAAACGAAAATGATGTCACAATAAACACAGACGACACAGATATTATAAATGAAAATGATGTCACAATAAACAAAGATGACACAGACGACCCAGACATTATAAATTGCAATGATGTCAAAATAGACAGAGATGAAACAGACATTATAAATGACAATGATGTCAAAATAGACACAGGGGAAACAGACATTATAAATAAAAATGATGTCACAATAGACACAGACGACAGAGACGGGAATGACGTTATAAATGACAATTATGTAACAATAGACACAGAAGATACAGACGACACAGACATTTTTAATGACAATGATGTCACAAATATACAGAGAAAACACAGACGACACAGACATTATAAATGACAAGGATTTCAAAATAGACACAGATGCCAGAGACGACACAAAGGACACAGACAACACAGATAACTCAGATGACACAGACGTTATAAATGAAAATGATGTCACAATAGACACAGAAGACACAAACGATACAGACGACAGAGACATGAATGACAGTGATGTCACAACAGACACATAAAACACAGAGGACACAGATATTAAAAATTACAGTGATGTCACAATAGACACAGACAACACAGACATTTTAAATGACAATGATGTCACCATAGACTATCATGACACAGACGCCACAGACATTACTAATGACAATGATGTCACAATAGCCACAGAATACACAGATGACAAAGATATTATAAATGACTATGATGTCGCAATACAGAAAGACCACACAGATGATACAGTCATTATAAATAACATAGATGTCACAATAGACAAAGACGACACAGCCGACACAGACAACACAGAAGACACAGACATTATTAATGAAAATGATGTCAAAATAGAGACAGATGACACAGACACTACAAATGACAATGATGTCACAATAGACACAGACGACACAGTCGACAGATACAACACAGACTTTATAAATGATAATGATGTCACAATAGACACAGCAGAGACAACACAGTTTTAAAAGACAAGAGAGATTATAAATGACACGGATTTCACAATAGACTCCGACGATACAAACGACACAGACATAATCAATGAAAATGATGTCACAATAGACACAGATCACACAGACATTAAAAATTAGCATGATGTCAAATAGGCACAGACAGAGACCACACATATATTATATATGACGATGTCACAGTAGACAGACAACTCAGAAAAAAGAATTTAGAAATGACAATGAAGTCACAATAGACAAATACGATACAAACGACAGAGATGACACAGACACTATATATTAGAATTATGTCAAAATAGAATCAGACGACACAGACAATACAGACATAATTAATGACAATGATGTCACAATAGACACAGAAGACAGAGACATTTTAAATGACAGTGATGTCACAATAGAAACAGACGACACAGAGGACAGACATAATAAATGACAATTATATCACAATAGACACGGAAGACAGAGGACACCGATGAATCAGATGACACAGATATTATAAATGAAAATGATGTCACAATAAACAAAGATGACACAGAAAACACAGACATTATAAATGACAATGATGTCAAAATAGACACAGAGGAAACAGACATTATAAATGAAAATGATGTCACAAAAGACACAGAAGACACAAACGATACAGACGACACAGACAACACAGATGACAATGATGCCACAATAGACACAGGCGACACACGACACATACAGTGTAAATGATAATGATGTCACAATAGACACAGGTGACAGAGTCGACAGAGACAACAAAGACATTATAAATGAAAATGATGTCATAATAGACAGAGACGACACAGATATATATGACAAGGATGTCACAATAGACACGAACAGCACAGATGACACAGTTGTAAAAGACAAGAGAGACATTATAAATGACAATGATTTCACAATAGACTCTGACGATACAAACGACACAGATATTATAAATTACACTTATGTCATAATAGACAGCGACGACACAGTCGACAGTGTTGTTATAAATGACAATGAAGTCCCAATACACACAGACGACACAGACGAGACAGATGACAAAAACATGATAAATGACGATGTCACAATAGACAGACGACACCGAAGACACTGGCATTATAAATGACAATGATGTCACGATAGACACAGACGACACAGACACTTTTAAATATCGATGTCACAATGGACACAGATGACACAGATATTATAAACGAAAATGATATCTCAGTAGACACCGACGATACAGAAGACACAGACATTATAAATGACAATGTTGTCAAAATAGACACAAACAATACAGACATTATTTATGACAATGATGTCACAATATACAAAGACGACACAAATGACACAGACATTATTAATGAAAATGATGTTACTACAGAGACATACATTAAAAACGAAAATAATGTCACTATAGACACAGACGACAGAAAGGACACAGAAGACAAAAACATTATAAATGACGATGATTTCACAGTAGACAAAGACGACAAACACGACACAGACATTATAAATGACAACGATGTCACAGTAGACACAGACGACACAGACTTTATAAATGACAATGATGTCACAAGAGACACAGACGGCACAGACATCAGAGACAACACAGACAGTATAAATGACAATGATGTCCCAATAGACACAGACAACACAGATGACACAAATGACACAAATGACACAGACATTATAAATGACAATTATGGCAAAATAAACACAGACAACACAGACATTATATATGACACTGGTGTCACAATAAACAGAGACGACACAGACATTATAAATGACAATGATGTAACTATAGACACAGATGACACAGACATTCTAAATGACAATAATGTAACTATAGACACAGACGATACAGACGACACAGACGTTATAAATGACAATGATGTAACTATAGACACAGATGACACAGACATTATAAATGACAATAATGTAACTATAGACACAGATGACAGACATTATAAATAAAAATGCTGTGACAATAGACTCAGACGACAGAAGACACAGGAATTATAAATGACAATTATGTAAAAATACACACTGATGATACAGACGACACAGCCATTTTTAATGAAAATGATTTCACAATAGACACAGATGACGCAGATATTTTAAATTAAAATGATGTCAAAATTGACACAGGAGACAAAGACGTTATAAATGACAAAGACGTCACAATAGACACAGAAAACAGACAACTATGACGACACAGATGTTATAAATGACAAAGATATCACAATAGACAAAGACAACAGTGACGACAGACATTATAAACGACAACAATGTCACAATAGACAAAGACGTTGTAAATGACAACGATGTCACAATAGAAAAAGACATTGTAAATGACAACGATGTCACAATAGACATAGACGACACAGACACTCTAAACTACAATGATGTCACTATAGACAGACTAGAAAGACAAAACATACGACACAGACATTATAAAAGAAAATTATGTCAAAATAGACACAGAGGATACAGACGATAGAGACGATACAGACCACACAGACGACAGTCATTCTAAATGAAAACGATGTCAAAATAGACACAGAAGACACAGATGACACAGGCATAATAAATGACAATGATGTCTTTGTCGTCTCTGTCTGTTGTGACAACACAAATATAATAAAAAAAATTATGTCACAACAGACACAGACTTTATAAAAAACAATGCCGTCTGAATAGACACAGACAACACAGACGACACATATGACAGAGACATTATAAATGAAAATGATGTCAAAATAGACAGAGACGACACAGACATTATAAATGACAATGATGTCAAAACAGACACAGGCGACAGGGACATTATAAGTGACAAGGATATAAGAACAGACACCGACAACACAGACGTTACAAATTACAATGATATCACAACAGACACAGACAACAGAGACAACACAGACATTTTAAATTACAATGATGTCACAATAGACACAGACGACACAGACATTATAAATGACAATTATGTCACAATAGACACAGATGATACAAACATTATAAATGACAGTGATATCACGATATTCACAGATGACTCATACGAGACAGACATTATAAAAGAAAATGATGTCAGAATAGACACCGACGACACAGACATTATAAATGAAAATGATATGACAACAGACACAGACGACAGAGACGACACAGATATTACAAATGACAATAATATCACGATAGACACAGACTATACAGAGGACAGGGATGACACAGACAACACAGACAACAAAGTCATTATAAATGAAAATGAACTCACAATAGACACAGACGACACAGACATTATTATTGAAAATGATGTCACTACAGACACAAACAACACTGACATTATAAATGAAAATGATGTCACATTAGACACAGACATTCTAAATGACAGTGATGTCGCAGTAGACACAGACAACACAGACATTATACATGACAATGATGTCACAATAAACACAGAGGACACAGACGATAGAGACCACACAGACAACAAAGCCATTATAAATGAAAATGTCACAATTGACACAGAAGACACAGACGTCACTGACGTCACAGACATTACATATGACAATGATGTCTCAAAAGACACACATGACAGAGACCACACAGATGAGACAGGCATTATAAATGACAATGATGTCAAAACAGACACAGACGACACAGACATTATAAACTACAATGATGTCAAAACAGACACAGACGATACAGACTACACAGACATTAAAAATGACAATGATGTCACAACAGACACAGATGATACAGACGACACAAACGACAAACGACACAGACATTATGAATGACAATTATGTCACAATAAACACAGACGACACAGACATTATAAGTGACAATGATATCACACTAGACACAGACTACTCTGATATTTTAAAAGACAATGATTTCATAATAACCACAGACGACAGAAACGACAGAGGCGACAGAGACTACACAGACCACAGAGACGACACAGAAAACAGACAATGATGTCACAATATACACAGGCACACAGATGACACAGACATTAGAAATGACAGTGGTTTCACCATAGACACAGACCACACAGACATTATAAATGACATTGATGTCACAACAGACAGACGACACAGACATTATAAATGACAATAACATCACAATAGAAACAGATGACACAGACATTATAAATGACAATGATGTCACAATAGACTCAGAATACACAGACATTATAAATGACAATAGTTTCACAGTAGACAAAGAATACACAGATATTATAAATGACAAGATATCACAATATACAAAGACGACACCGACGACACAGACATTATAAATTACAATGATGTCACAATAGACACAGATGACACAGACATTAAAAATTAGCATGATGTCACAATAGGCACAGACAACAGAGACCACACAAATATTATATATGACGATGTCACAGTAGACACAGACAACACAGACACTATAAATGAACATGATGTCACAATAGGCACAGACAACTCAGAAAACAGAATTTAGAAATGACAATGAAGTCACAATAGACAAATATGATACAAACGACAGAGATGACACAGACATTATATATTAGTATTATGTCACAATAGAATCAGACGACACAGACCATACAGACATTATTAATGACAATGATGTCACAATAGACAAAAACGACACAGACATTTTAAATGACAGTGATGACACTATAGACACAGGCGACAGAGGTGACAACAACATTAAAAATGACAATGATGTCACAATAGACCAAAACGACAGGGGCAACAAGGACGACACAGGCATTATAAATGAAAATGATGTCAAAGTACACACAGACGACTCAGACGACACAGACCACACAGACATAAATTACAATGATGTCACAATATACAAAGATGACACAGACATTATAAATGACAACGATGTCACAATAGACACAGACCATACAGAAGACTCAGATGACACAGACGACACAGATATTATAGGTGACAATGATGTCACAATAAACCCACGACACAGACATTATAAGTGACAATGGTGTCACAATTAACCAGTGACACCGATATTATAAGTGACAATGATGTCACAATATACACAGACGACACAGACATTATAAGAAACGATGTCACAATTGACAGACGACACAGACTTTCTAAATGACGATGATGTCACTATAGACACAGACGACACACGAAAATGGCAACACAGACATTATAAATGACAATGATTTCACAAAAGATACAGACGACACAGACATTATAAATGACAATGTCAAAATAGACACACGACACTCACTATATATGAGAATGATGTCACAATAGGCACAGACAGACACGAAAATGACGACTCATACAACACAGACATTATAAATGACAGTGATTTCACAATAGAGACAGATGACACAGACAGACACGAGAATGATGACAGAGACAACACAGACATTAAAAATGACAATGATGTCAAAATAGACACACACAACACACACCATATATAACAATGATGTCACAATAGACACAGACGACACAAACATCATAAATGACAACGATGCTCATTGCATCTTGAAAGACAAAAAATAAAACCCAAACAAAATTACTAGCTGGCGTTTGTAGGTAATGTAGGTACAAGTCATACCTAACTGTTGACTTGGCAGCCAACCCACCTGGCTATGGGAATCTACCCCCAGTTCAATTGTCACCCCTTGCTGCCAGACCCGATGCCTCTGCACCTGTAGAACTCAACATTCAATAACTTACCCCCAGACTCGATAGTAACTAAACAATTCCACACACTGTTTTGATTCAGGAATACCAACCCTTCTTCACACAACAGCCAGGCAGAAAAAAAAAAGATAAAATCAAATCTTAACAACCATACACACCAGATTTATTGCCCCAAGAATTGAAACTGCTCTACCGACACTCCAACGTCAGATCTGAGATGGCTTTGGTCATTCCCTCTGTGGCTGCATAACCGACCAAAAATGATTCTCCTCACCCCATGTATCTATGGCTACTTGCTCTGGAATGCACCTCGCCCTTCAAAGCCTAACTAGACGGGTATATGTAAAGATAGAATTTCACTGCTATTCTTCTGCTAACTACTGATTCTTTAGCTCAGGCAGAGCAGCTCCAGCCAGATTCAAACGTGCACAGACTGACTCTGCACAGAAAACCAATGACAGGATGCAGAAACAAAAAGGAAACTTGGTAAGAATGACTCTCAAAAGAGGGCTGGCATTGGGCAACAAGATGTAGGGAGCTGCAAGAAAGATTATGTCAGCCCTTGAAAAATGGAAGACTATGGCCCCTTTAAGAGCCATAGCCACAACTAGAAGGATGCAAGGGTGAGCCCTTCTTAAAGACCTCAAAACAGAGTACGTATGGAGGAAGTGCCAGAACAGGGATTTAAGAAAATGGAACAATAAGGGCTGAGGATGCTAACGTGTCCTGTGATGCCTACGCAATAGGCAACTGACCAGAAATTGCCAAAATACAAGACCTACCTGTACATGAAGATCAGAAAGCAAGAAAAGCAGCGCCTGATCAGCACCTTACTAAGAACAGACATCCAAGAGTCTAGAGATGACACGTGGATCAAATGCAAAGATGACATCAAGACCTGCAGAAGATTTAAGACACAGCAGAGTCTACACAATCTAAACAACAAGACAGATATAGGCTGGAACTGCCCTGCCTGGTACACGCTAGCTTGGGGCTGAAAATTAAACCCCTCTCCAAACGTGTAACAAGGTGCACTCTTCCTGCACAACCCTCTACCCTATGCTAAATCCCTTCCCTGCCATTCTCAACATTCTGCCCTCTTCCCGGACCAAAACCACAGCCCCCTTAACTTTCTGAGGACCGAGGGCCTGAAGATATCCTTGGCAGAAAAAACCCAAACTGCATCAACTATCTGGAAAAATCCTGCACTCTCACATTGTCCTGGACAATAATCTGCAAAAAAAAAAAAAAAAAAAAAAAAACATACAGAAAACACAGTGCATAGTCAGCATCACACTGCTCACTGCCAACATCTTGTACTACACCCACTGCAAAACTGCCAAGGCATTCTGCTCACCTATTTGATGCCAATTCAAACATTGGATGCTGCAGTCATCATCACCTGGGGCACTTCAGGTAGACAGACGGAAAATATTACTATTGCGCTTCTGAGAAATCAGTCCCGTGCTCCATCTCTCTACTCCCCTGTTCACCTCAACTGCTCTTTGCATTCTAAAAGTGGACCACACAGCATCTACAAAACCAAAGGCCAATGCTCAATGGATTTGCTGCGTACTACAGGGCTCTAACACACCTATTTGAACAACAACCTCCTCACCTCTCAGACCACACATCAGCAAGAAGCTTCACCCCTCTGAGGCTGCATTTGGCACCTGCCACAGAAAAAGCATGCTTTTGTACTACACTAAAGCACAGGCTGCCCCAAGCAACACCTATCTCCACTGCATTACCTTGACTGCTCAGATGCCCGGCTTGCCTCATCTTCTGTGGTTGTGTTGAGGCTTGAGCTCCACCTGGAATATACAAACAGCAAGGATGATTGTAACTTCATTGAAGAAAACCAACACACGGTAACTGATCATACAGCCACGGTTACATTTCCCTACCAACACCACAGCCAACTCACCTCATTATGGCACACTAACTGCACGCAACTCCATCTGTGCCCCTCGGCACACAGGTCAGCCCGCTACGTCTGAAAAACACAACAGCAAAGAAGTCACCCTGACGCTCAGCAACGCCCTAAGAATTCCAAGACTCTACTGCACATTACAGCCAAGCAAAGCTAGTCCACAACCAAACCCAAACATTAATTGCCGCTCCCTTGACATTGAAACCCCTTCGCTACTGCTCCACTGGCTGCTCCCATGCAGTTTTGGTCACCCCCTCTGTGGCTCCAGAGACAAGCAGAAACTACCCTCCTCACCCGCCACACCGAGGGCTGCTAGTTCTGCAAATAAGGGATGCCCCTAGACCGCAATGTCTAGGCACGTCAAAACGTTAAGCACACAATCGGGCCACTATACCCCTGCTGACGCTTATCGCCTCCTCTACACACCTGGCAGAGCAGCTCCAACCAGACACAAATACACGCAGAACATCAACACATAAGACCAACGTCGTGAACCGGGAACAAAAGAAAAGTCGCGGCAACAAGGAGGACTCCTGGACCACGCGTGCCAATGGGCAAGGCAATGGACAGGGCTCCGAGGAACAACCTACGGTAGCCCTGGAAAAGCAAAGAGATGGTGCCACAACTGGCAAGATGAACGGGCAAGAAACCCTTTTAAAGTCCTAAACATGCAGAGGATGGATGGAACAAGTCCCAGAACAGGGATCCAGGAAAACAGAAGACTAACTATCCCGGATGGCGAGGCAGGCTGCAAGGCTGCAGCAGAAGACAGCTGACCGGATGCTTCCAAAACACAAGAGCGATCCACACTTTAGAAATGCAAAGAAAGAAAAGCAGTGCCCCATCGACACTGCCTTGATGAGTACGAGCATTTGGGACCCTAGACATGGCACCCAAGGCACGCCCGCCATGCCCTGAGCACAAAAGACAACATCAAGACCTGCAGAAAATTTCAGACACGGCACGGTGACTGCACAAACTAGACAACAACAGATACAGGCTGGAACTGCCCTGCCCATGCAGGGTTTGGGCTGAGAAGTAGACCCCTCTGCCTTCACCTGCCCAAAGAGGACTCCCTGCACAGCCTAGGCTACCTTCTAAACCCCTCCCTGCTAGCCCCATCCCACCTCCCGCTTCCCAACTCCGGTCTCTCAATTTAGCTTTCAGAGGGCCACGAATGAAGCTGTCCTTGGCCAAAGCAGCTCAAATCACATCAGCTAACAGAAATAATCCTGCAGTCACTGCGTTCCTCTTCAGCATCTGCAAGAAAAATGAACAGAAAAACACAGTGCCAAAACACGAGAACGATCCCGGCTTCAGGAGCACGATGCAAGAAAAGCAGTGCCCAATCAACAGTGCATTGATGAGTACGAGCATTCAGGACCCTAGATATGGTGCTCGAGGCATGTCCGGTATGCTGTAAAGGATCCCTCATTACAACGGGATGTGGCCAAAACCAGGAGGATGTACGTGAAAGGATCACCTTTTAAATGACTAAAGGCACAAGATGCATGGAAGAAGTCTCAGGTCAACAGGGATCCTTGAAAATATATGACTAGCGATTGTGGCCACCAACACAAGCTGCAAGGCCACGGGAAAAGATGGCTGACTAGAAACTTTGAAAATGTGAAGCCAATCCACACTTAGGTTATGATGCAAGAAGAACAGTGCCTAATTGGTATTGTACCCATGAGTACAGGCATTCAAGACCCTCGAGATGCTGCTCAAGTCATATGCTGCATTCCTTTAAAGCAAAGTGGACATCAAGGCTTAAGAAACGTAAAAGAGAAACAGAATATAAAGCACACAGCACAGACAAGCTGGAACGGCCCTGCCAGGAACGTGCTAGCTTTGGGCTGAGAAGTAACACCCTCCAGCTCTCCCTGCCCAAAGGGGACACTTCCCGCACAGCCCTCTCCCCTAGGCTACTTTTAAAACTCCTCCCTGCCATCCCCAGCCTTCTCCCCTCTGTCATACCCCACCCCCGTCCCTCAACTTAGCTTTCAGACCACCAGAAGGCTTCCTCAGGAGAAAAAAACTCTAAGAACATCAGCTTCCTGGAATGATCCTACAGTTGCCAGGATCCACTTTGCAATCTACAAGAAAATTAAATAGTGCCAACAGCCAGCATCGCACTGATCAATGTCACCACCTTACATGACAACTTGTTCTGCCTAACTGCCATGTTCTTCCACTCACTTGCTCCACAGCAGTTCCAATGTCAGATGCTGCAGCTGTTATCACCCAGGGTAATTAAATTCAGAGAATTACTCTCACACCTGTGAGAAGTCTGCCCCATGCTCCTTCTCCCTACTACCCAGCTCATCTCAAATGCTCTTCCCATTCCCAAGGTGGCCCACACAGTGCCTGCCAAACCAAAAGTAAATACTATGTTGCCAAAGAACACTTTGCTCTTCTAGACATACTCAACTTCCTCCTCACCATCAGCCCCACAATGATGAGAATAAACCTGACTACCTCACCGGCACCCCAAAATTCTGTGCCCTCTGCTTACCTCTCCTCTCCTCCTCACCACTTAAGTTGTAGGACCAGTAGTGGTGATACCCAGGACAAAAGAAAGATGAGCCACGGAAATCCACATTTTAGGAAGGAACCAAACTTTAGTCGTAGGAGTGAACAAGAAGAACTTGAAAAAAATATTCTTATCAAACCCCAGTAAAGATTATTAACACAGAAGACATAAAAACACAGGACACTCACCACACAGCAATGGAGACTGGAATTACAGAGGCAGTCAGCCAATGAAAAACTCGCAACAGTGGGATTGACTACTCTAAGACCTAAATTGGAAACTCAATGACCATAAAAAACCACAATGGATTAACAGGGACAAGGTAACAGCTGCTGTAAGCAATAATAGAGCAAACCTCACTGGTTAAGTTCAGGAAAAATCCAAAACTCTACTAAATAAGGGAGGCTTGTGTGCCCACAGACCAGATGAAGAAGAGTTGCTCAGCTGCTAACTGTTACGAGCCAAAACAATATCCAATCTCTTCCCTGAGAAATGCAAGGGAAACAAGCGGCAGAATCCTGCACTGTAGATAGGCAGCAAGTCCATACCTTGAAGTAGCAAGGTCTCTGATATTCATAGGATCACCAGGTTGGAAAAGACCCATTGGATCATTGAGTCCAACTATTCTTATCAATCACTAAACAACGCCCCTCACCATCTCATCCACCCATCCTTTAAACACCTCCAGGGAAGGTGACTCTACCACCTCCTTGGGCAGCCTTTGCCCATCCCCAATAACCCTTTCAGTGAAATATTTTTTCCTGATGTACAGCCTGAAGCTTCCTTGGCAGAGCTTAAGGCTATTCCCTCTTGTCCTGTCCCCTGTCCCTTGGGAGAGGTGACCAGCTCCCTCCTCTCCACAACCTCCTTTCAGGTAGCTGCAGAGAGCAATGAGGTCTCCCCTCAGCCTCTTCTTCTCCAGGCTAAACACCCCCAGCTCTCTCAGCCACTCCTCATAAGGCTTGTTCACCAGCCCCCTCACCAGCTACATTACTCTTCTCTGGACATTCAGATGGATAGAGACAGGATGCACGCAAAGAAGTTAGTTGAGGAACACAATAAGTAAAAGGTATAAGGGAGCAGAGATCTCCAAGCCCTAGAGATGACATTTCTTAGGATAACTAATACTTTTAAACTTGTGTCTCAACCTCATCATTACCTCATTGGCTACAGAGAGACTAGAACAACAGACATCTGAACAGCACTTGCATCTGACCACCAAACTGACCCAAGAAAGACTGATGAACCCATCTCCCTTTCCCCAAACCATTAAAACCCTTTTCTACCCCTGAAGTATCAGAGAAGGAACCCTGCTCCTTCTTAACAGCACCTGCCCTATATTTTAACCCCCCTGACCCTTCTGTGTTGCTATTCCCTGGGAGCTGTGCTCCTGAGCCCTTCCCAGGGCTCCCCTGGCCCCTTCTATCTTCCACCAACCCACAGACTCTACTTCCTACCCTAGGCCAACAAACTTCATTCCTGATTATTATCACCCACAAGGTGCCCATTACAAACTGCAGAGCCCCTAGGGCCAATACATTATGCCACACAGAATGAGGAACAACAACAAATCATCCCATAACCAAAAACTTGAGGCAAAGCACCCAGAAAAAAAATACAAAGAAGGATACCAAAAACATCTTGCCCCCTCCAACACCCAATCAAAAATTACTGACAAAAAAGCCCCATAGTTACACCTGTATGTGCTGCTTCGCCTGGACTCTTCCAAAGCTCATACCTCCAACAGACGCCTCTGCTTCTTTAGAAGAACAAAAAGAAAAAAAAACTAAAAAAGCCAAAACCCACCACTTACCCAACTAGCTTAATCTGCCTAAAAGCTACAACGAATTGAAACAACAGCAAAACTCTAATCTCAAGGATAAACCACAACCTAAATGACCTCCAGAGGCAAGGCCTGTGGCTTATATACCCCCTGGGCCTTCCCGCCCACCACCTGTGACTGGGGTGTGGTGAAGCCCTCACAGGTATAAATAGTGCCTGAGGAGCAGCTGTGTTTTATTAACTCTGCCTTGCATTCTCAGCTAGAACAACACTACTACATGTCTGAAAGTATCCTTACAAGAAATAACAGTATGCGTGCTGTCACTGCAACATTGCTAGTTGTGACAGTGATGGGACTAGGTAACGAACATTTTAGAGCTGGACTTTTTGGTTCCTTTCATTTATCGTGCTGCTACAATTCCTGTTCCCAGGTATCCCTATACCCCTACTCTTTAATTTTTCTGTGCTCTTTTCTCTCTTTCCCCCCCCCCCCTAGTCTTCAGTATCTGTTCTCTGCCTATACTATTTTTTTCCTTTTCCATCTTTATCCCAATCTGCGTTCCTCATTCTGTTCCCCCACAATTTCACTGGCTTGATCCTTGTAGCTTGTTCTTTCTCTGCACCTGCAAATGCCTTGCTTTTCTTTCTCTTTCTTTCTTTCTCTATTCCTTTGTATTGCTTACTGTTGCTGTTCCAGCTTTTCCATTCACTCTGAATCTTGACACTCCCCTTTACTTCTCTTGCTGTTTCTGAATTTTTGTGCTAGTCCTTGCTCTTTTTTATAATCCTCTGTCTGTCTGTAGGGCTCCTAGTTCCTCTAAAACAAGTCAGCTCTTTTTTATGTACACACATGGCCTTATGAGAAATGGCTCAGAAAGCTGGGGTTGTTTAACCTGGAGAAGTGGAGGCTGAGGGGAGACCTCATTGCTCTATACAACTACAAGGTCTACAAAGAAGGTCGGACAAGGGAAATGAAGGGCAAAGAAGGTGGGAGAAGGGCAAAGAAGGTGGAAGAAGATTGGAGAAGTTCAAAGAAGTTCGAAGAATATCGGAGAAGGTCAGAGAAGTTAAGAGTAGGTCAGAGAAGGTTGGATTAGGTCGGAGAAGGTCAGAAAATGTCAAAGAAGGTCGGAGAAGTTCAAAGAAGGTCGGAAAAGGTCAAAGGTGGTTGGAGAATTTCAAAGAAGTTCGTAGAATTTCGGAGAAGGTCAAAGAAGGTCAGAGAATTTCGGAGAAGGTCAAAGAAGCTCAGAGAAGGTCAAAGAAGGTTGGAGAAAGATAAAGAAGGTTGGAGAAGATTGGAGAAGGTCGAAGAAGGTAAAAGATGGTCGGAGAAGGTCAAAGAAATTTGAAGAAGGTTGGAGAATTTCGGAGAAGTTAGGAGAAGGTCAGATAAGGTCAAAAAAGCATGGAGAAGGTCGGAGAAAGTAAAAGAAGCTTGGAGAAGGTCGCAGAAGGTCAAAGAAGCTTGGAGAAGGCCTAAGAAGGTTGGAGAAAGATAAAGACAGTTGGAGAAGTTCGGAGAAGGTCGGAGAAGGTCAGAGTAGTTCGGAGAAGTTCAAAGGTGGTCGGAGAAGGTCAAAGAGGGTCGGAGAAAGATAAAGAAGCTCGGAGAAGGTCGGAGAAGATCGGAGAAGGTCAAAGAAGGTTGGAGAAAGATAAAGACGATTGGAGAAAATGGGAGAAGGTCGGAAAATGTCAAAGAAGGTCGGAAAATGTCAAAGAAGGTCAGAAAGGTCAGACAAGGTCGGAGAAGGTGGGAGAAGGTGGGAGAAGTTCGGAGAGGGTCAGATAAGTTAAAAGAAGGTCGGAGAAGGTCCGAGAAGGTCGGAGAAGGTCGGAAAAGGTCAGAGAGGATCGGAGAAGGTCAGAGAAGATCAGAGAGGATCGGAGAAGGTCAAAGAAGGTCGGAGAGGGTCAAAGAAGGTCAGAGAGGGTCAAAGAAGGTCAGAGAGGGTCAAAGAAGGTCAGAGAGGGTCAAAGAAGGTCAGAGAGGGTCAAAGAAGTTTGGAGAAGGTCGGAGAAGTTTGGAGAAGGTCGGAGAAGGTCGCAGAAGGACAAAGGATTAGGAGAAGTTTGGGGAAGGTCAAAGAAGCCAGGAGAAGGTCAAAGAAAGTTGGAGAAGTATAAAGAGGGTCAGAGAAGATCAGAGAAGTTCAGAGAAGGTCAAAGATGGTCGGGGAAGTCAAAGCGTGTCTACAGCGACCTCATTGTCGTTTAGAAAGTCTGTGTCGCCTGTGTCTACAGCAACCTCATTGTCGTTTAGAAAGTCTGTGTTGCCTGTGTCTATAGCGACCTCACTGTCATCTGGGTCGTCTGTGTCTATAGTGACCTCACTGACGTTTAGAAAGTCTGTGTCATCTGTGTCTATAGTGACCTCATTGATGTTTAGAAAGTCTGTGTCGTCTGTGTTCACAGCGACCTCATTGAGGTTTAGAAAGTCTGTGTCATCTGTGTCTACAGTGACCTCACTGTCGTTTAGAAAGTCTTTGTCGTCTCTGTCTACAGCGACCTCATTGAGGTTTAGAAAGTCTGTGTCGTCTGTGTCATCATTGTCTATAGTGACCTCACTGACGTTTAGAAAGTCTGTGTCGTCATTGTCTATAGTGACCTCATTGACATTTAGAAAGTCTGTGTCGTCATTACATTTAGTGACCTCATTGAGGCTTAGAAAGTCTGTGTCGTCTGTGTCTATAGCGACCTCATTGAGGTTTAGAAAGTCTGTGTCGCCTATGTCTACAGCGACCTCATTGAGGTTTAGAAAGTCTGTGTCGTCTGTGTCTACAGCGACCTCATTGACGTTTAGAAATTCTGTGTCGTCTGTGTCTACAGCGACCTCATTGAGGTTTAGAAAGTCTGGGTCGTCTGGGTCATCTATGTCTATAGCGACCTCATTGAGGTTTAGAAAGTCTGTGTCGTCTGTGTCTATAGCGACCTCATTGAGGTTTAGAAAGTCTGTGTCGTCTGTGTCTACAGCGACCTCATTGAGCAATTCGGAGAAGGTCAGAGAAGGTCAAAGAAGGTCGGAAAAGGTCAAATAAGGTCGGAAAAGGTCAGAGAGGGTCAGAGAGGGTCGGAGAAGGTCGGAGAAGTTTGGAGAAGGTCGCAGAAGGACAAAGGATTAGGAGAAGTTTGGAGAAGGTCAAAGAAGCCAGGAGAAGGTCAAAGAAAGTTGGAGAAGTATAAAGAGGGTCAGAGAAGATCAGAGAAGTTAAGAGAAGGTGAAAGATGGTCGGGGAAGTCAGAGCGTGTCTACAGCGACCTCATTGTCATTTAGAAAGTCTGTGTCGCCTGTGTCTACAGTGACCTCACTGTCGTTTAGAAAGTCTGTGTCGTCTGTGTCTACAGCGACCTTACTGTCGTTTAGAAAGTCTGTGTCGCCTGTCTATAGCGACCTCACTGTCATCTGTGTCTATAGTGACCTCATTGATGTTTAGAAATTCTGTGTCGTCTGTGTTCACAGCGACCTCACTGAGGTTTAGAAAGTCTGGGTCGTCTGTGTCTACAGCGACCTCACTGTCGTTTAGAAAGTCTGTGTTTTCTGTGTCTACAGCGACCTCATTGAGGTTTAGAAAGTCTGTGTCGTCTGTGTCATCACTGTCTATAGCGACCTCACTGATGTTTAGAAAATCTGTGTCGTCACTGTCTATAGGGACCTCATTGATATTTAGAACGTCTGTGTCGTCATTAAATTTAGTGACCTCATTGAGGTTTAGAAAGTCTGTGTCATCTGTGTCTATAGCGACCTCATTGAGGTTTAGAAAGTCTGTGTCATCTGTGTCTACAGCGACCTCATTGAGCAATTCGGAGAAGGTCGGAGAAGGTCGAAGAAGGTCGGAGAAGGTCGGAAAAGATCAAAGAGGTTCAGAGAAGGTCAAAGAAGTTTAGAGAAGGTCAAAGAATTTTGGAGAAAATCAAAGAAGTTCTAAGAAGGTCAGAGAAGGAAGGAGATATTTGGAGAAAGTCAAAGAATATCGGAAAAGGTCAGAGAAGATTAGAGAAGGTCAAAGAACATCAGAGAAGATCTGAGAAGGTCAAAGAAGTCGGAGAAGTTCAGAGAAGGTTGGAGAAGTTCGTAGAAGGACAGAGAAGGTCGGAGAAGCTAAAGGAAGTTCAGAGAAGGTAGTAGAATTCAGAGAAGTTCGAAATAGATCAGATAATTTTGGAGAAGTTCGGAGAAAATCAAAGAAGGTGGGAGAAGGGCAAAGACCAGTGGAAAAAGGAGGAGAATATCAGAGAAGGGCAAAGACGGGCGGAGAAGGGCAAAGACGGGCAGAGAAGTGTGGAGAATATACGAGAAGTGCAAAGATGGGCGGAGAAGGGCAATAATGGGTGGAGAAGGGTAACCATGGGCAGAGAAGTTCAAAAACAGGTGGAGAAGGGTGGAGAATATTGGAGAAGTGCAGAGAAGGGCAAAGACGAGCAGAGAAGGGCAAAGACGAGCAGAGAACGGCAAAGACGGGCGGAGAGGGACGGAGAATATTGGAGAAGTGCAAAGAAGGGCAAAGATGGGAGGAGAAGGACAAAGACGGGCTGAGAAGAGCAAAGATGGTAGGAGAAGGACGGAGAATATTGGAGAAGGGCAAAGATAGGCGGAGAAGGGCAGAGAATATCAGAGAAGTGCAAAGATGGGAAAAGACGTACAGAGAAGGGATAAGACGTGCAGATAAGTGCGGAAAATAATGGAGAAATGCAAAGATGGGCAAAGAGTTTAGGAGAAGGGCAAAGACAGGCAGAGAAGTGTGTACAATATTGGAGAAGTTCGAAGAAAAGTAGAGACGGGCGTAGAAGGGCGGAGAAGGGCGGAGAATATTGGAGAAGGGCAAAGATGGGCGGAGAAGGGCAAAGATGGGCGGAGAAGGGCAAAGATGGGCGGAGAAGGGCAAAGATGGGCGGAGAAGGGCAAAGATGGGCGGAGAAGGGCAAAGATGGGCGGAGAAGGGCAAAGATGGGCGGAGAAGGGCAAAGATGGGCGGAGAAGGGCAAAGATGGGCGGAGAAGGGCAAAGATGGGCGGAGAAGGGCAAAGATGGGCGGAGAAGGGCAAAGATGGGCGGAGAAGGGCAAAGATGGGCGGAGAATATCGGAGAAGTGCAAAGAAAGACAACGACGGGCGGAGAAGGCCTAAGACGGGCAGAGAAGGGCAAAGAAGTGTGGAGAAGGGCAAAGTTGGGCAGAGAAGTTAAGAAAAGGGCAAAGAAGGGCAAAGACGGGTGGAGAAGGGAGGAGAACATCGGACAAGTGCAAAGAAGGGCAAAGAGGGGCGGAGAAGGGCAAAGAGGGGCGGAGAAGGGCAAAGAGGGGCGGATAATATCGGAGAAGTGCAAAGCAGTGCAAAGATGGGAGGAAAAGGGGAAAGGCGGGCGGAGAAGGGCAAAGATGGGAGGAGAAGGACGGAGAATATCGAAGAAGGGCAAAGAGAGGAGGAGAAGGGCAAGGACGGGCGGAGAAGGGCAAAGACGGGCGGACAATTGCAAAGACAGGCAGATAAGTTAAAAGAAAGTCAGAGAAGGTCAGAGAAGGTCAAATAAGTACAGAGTAGTTCGGAGAAGGTCAGAGAAGTTCAAAGAATGTTGGAGAAGGTCGGAGAAGGATAGAGAAGCTCAAAGAAATTCAGAGAATTTCAAAAGTTGTTGAAGAAGTTTGGAGAAGGTCGGAGAAGATCAAGGAAGGTCAGAGAATTTCAAAGGCGTTCGGAGAAAGTCGGAGGAGTTCATAGAAGGTTGGAGAATGTCAAAGAATTTTGGAGAAGGTCAAAGAAGTTCGGAGAAAGTCCAAGAAGGTCAGAGAAGTTTGGAGAAGGTCAAAGAAGGTCTGACAAGGTCAAAGAAGGTCAGAGAAGATGAAAGAAACTCGAAGAAAGCGGTAGGAAGTCAAAGAAGTTCAGAGAATATCAAAGAAGGTCGGAGAAGGTCAGAGAAATTTGTAGAAGTTCAAAGAACATCGGAAAAGGTCAGAGAAGTTTGGAGAAGGTCAAAGAACATCAGAGAAGATCCGAGAAGGTCAAAGAATGTCGGAGAAGGTAAAAGAAGTTTGGAAAAGGTCAAAGTAGTTCAGAGAATGTCAAAAAAGTTGGAGAAGTTTGTAGAAGGACAGAGAAGGTCGGAGAAGGCAAAGGAAGTTCAGAGAAGGCTGTAGAATTCAGAGAAGTTCAAAAAAGATCAGATAATTTCAGAGAAGTTCAGAGAAAGTCAAAGAAGGTGGGAGCAGGGCAAAAATGAGAGGAGAAGGGCAAAAACTGGTGGAGAAAGGAGGAGAATACTGGAGAAGGGCAAAGGGGTGCGGAGAAGGGCAAAGGGGTGCGGAGAAGGGCAAAGACGGGTGGAGAAGGGTGGAGAGTATCAGAGAAGTGCAAAGATGTGCAAAGACGGGCAGAGAAAGGCAAAGACGGGCTGAGAAGTGTGGAGAACACCGGAGAAGGGCAAAGCCGGGCGGAGAAGGGCAAAGCCGGGCGGAGAAGGGCAAAGCCGGGCGGAGAAGGGCAAAGCCGGGCGGAGAAGGGCAAAGCCGGGCGGAGAAGGGCAAAGAGTGTCAGATAAGTTAAAAGAAAGTCAGAGAAGGTCAGAGAAGGTCAAATAAGTACGGAGTAGTTCGGAGAAAGTCAGAGAAGTTCAAAGAATGTTGGAGAAGGTCGGAGAAGGACAGAGAAGCTCAAAGAAATTCAGAGAATTTCAAAAGTTGTTGAAGAAGTTTGGAGAAGGTCGGAGAAGATCAAGGAAGGTCAGAGAATTTCAAAGGCATTCGGAGAAGGTCAGAGGAGTTCATAGAAGTTTGGAGAATGTCAAAGAATTTTGGAGAAGGTCAAAGAAGTTCGGAGAAAGTCCAAGAAGGTCAGAGAAGTTTGGAGAAGTTCGGAGAAGGTCAAAGAAGGTCTGACAAGGTCAAAGAAGGTCAGAGAAGGTGAAAGAAATTCGAAGAAAGCAGTAGGAAGTCAAAGAAGTTCAGAGAATATCAAAGAAGGTCGGAGAAGGTCAGAGAAATTTGTAGAAGGTCAAAGAACATCAGAAAAGGTCAGAGAAGTTTGGAGAAGGTCAAAGAATATCAGAGTAGATCCGAGAAGGTCAAAGAATGTCAGAGAAGGTAACAGAAGGTCGGAAAATGTCAAAGACGTTCAGAGAATGTCAAAAAAGTCGGAGAAGTTCGAAGAAGGTCAGAGAAGTTCGTAGAAGGACAGAGAAGGTCGGAGAAGGCAAAGGAAGTTCAGAGAAGGCTGTAGAATTCAGAGAAGATCAAAAAAGATCAGATAATTTCAGAGAAGTTCAGAGAAAGTCAAAGAAGGTGGGAGCAGGGCAAAAACGGGAGGAGAAGGGCAAAGATTGGTGGAGAAAGGAGGAGAATATTGGAGAAGGGCAAAGGGGTGCGGAGAATGGCAAAGAAGGGGGAGAAGGGCAAAGACGGGTGGAGAAGGGCAAAGACGGGTGGAGAAGGGTGGAGAATATCAGAGAAGTGCAAAGATGTGCAAAGACGGGCAGAGAAAGGCAAAGACGGGCTGAGAAGTGTGGAAAACACCGGAGAAGGGCAAGGACAGGCGGAGAAGGGCAAAAACGGGCGGAGAACGGCAAAGACGGGTGAAGAAATGAGGAGAATACTGGAGAAGGGCAAAGACGGGCGGAGAAGGGCAAAGACGGGCGGAGAAGGGCAAAGACGGGCGGAGAAGGGCAAAGACGGGCGGAGAAGGGCAAAGACGGGCGGAGAAGGGCAAAGACGGGCGGAGAAGGGCAAAGGAAGACGGAGAGTGGCAAAGACGGGCGGAGAAGGGCAAAGTCGGGCGGAGAATTGTGGAGAATATAGGAGAAGGGCAAAGACAGCTGGAGAAGGGCAGAGAATATTGGAGAAGGGCAAAGATAAGCAAAGAAAAGGGTAGATGGGCAAAGACGGGCGGAGAAGTGTGGAGAATATCGAAGAAGTGCAAAGATGGGCAAAGATGGGCGGAGAAGGGCAAAGACGGGCGGAGAAGTTCAAAAGCGGGCGGAGAAGTGTGGAAAATATCGGAGAAGGGCAAAGATGGGCGGAGAAGGGCAACAACAGGTGGAGAAGGGCAGAGAATATTTGAGAAGTGGAAAGACGGGCGGAGACGGGCGGAGAAGGGCGGAGACGGGCGGCGAAGGGCGGAGACGGGCGGCGAAGGGCAAAGACGGGCGGAGAAGGGCAAAGACGGGCGGAGAAGGGCAAAGACGGGCGGAGAAGTGCAGAGAATATTGGAGAAGGGCAAAGATGGGCAAAGAAAAGGGTAGAATGGCAAAGATGGGCAAAGATGGTTGAGAAGGGCAAAGATGGACAGAGAAAGGCAAAGTCCGGTGGAGAACTGTGGAGAATATAGGAGAAGGGCAAAGGGGTGCGGAGAAGGGCAAAGGGGTGCGGAGAAGGGCAAAGACGGGTGGAGAAGGGCAGAAAATATCAGAGAAGTGCAAAGATGTGCAAAGACGGGCAGAGAAAGGCAAAGACGGGCTGAGAAGTGTGGAAAACAACGGAAAACGGCAAGGACAGGTGGAGAACAGCAAAAACGGGGGGAGAAGGGCAAAGACGGGTGAAGAAATGAGGAGAATACTGGAGAAGGGCAAAGGCGGGCGGAGAAGGGCAAAGGCGGGCGGAGAAGGGCAAAGGCGGGCGGAGAAGGGCAAAGGCGGGCGGAGAAGGGCAAAGGCGGGCGGAGAAGGGCAAAGGCGGGCGGAGAAGGGCAAAGGCGGGCGGAGGAGGGCAAAAGCGGGCGGAGGAGGGCAAAAGCGGGCAGAGAAGTGTGGAGAATATCGGAGAAGGGCAAAGATGGGCGGAGAAGGGCAATAATGGGCGGAGAAGGGCAGAGAATATTGGAGAAGGGCAAAGAAAAGGGTAGAAGGGCAAAGATGGGCGGAGAAGTGTGGAGAGTATCGGAGAAGAGGAAAGATGGGAAAAGATGGGTGAGAAGGGCAAAGATGGATGAAGAAGGGCAAAGTCGGGCGGAGAATTGTGGAGAATATTGGAGAAGTGCAAAGATGGGCAAAGACGGGCGGAGAAGGGAAAACATGAGGGGAGAAGGGCAAAGACGGGCAGAGAAGGGTGGAGAATATCGGAGAAGTGCAAAGATGGGCAAAGACGGGTGGAGAAGGGCAAGGACAGGCAAAGAAGGGAGGAGAATATCGGAGAAGTGCAAAGAAGGGCAAAGACGGGGGGAGAAGGGCAAAGACGGGGGGAGAAGGGCAAAGACGGGGGAGAAGGGCAAAGACGGGGGGAGAAGGGCGGAGAATATCAGAGAAGTGCAAAGACGGGCAGAGAAAGGCAAAGACGGGCTGAGAAGTGTGGCGAACAACGGAAAAGGGCAAGGACAGGCGGAGAACAGCCAAAACCGGCGGAGAAGGGCAAAGACGGGTGAAGAAATGAGGAGAATACTGGAGAAGGGCAAAGGGGGGCGGAGAAGGGCAAAGACGGGTGAAGAAATGAGGAGAATACTGGAGAAGGGCAAAGAGGGGCAGAGAAGGGCAAAGAAGGGCAAAGACGGGCGGAGAAGGGCAAAGACGGGCAGAGATTGGCAAAGACAGGCAGAGAAGGGTGGAGAATATTGGAGAAGCGCAAAGATGGGCAAAGACGGGCGGAGAAGGGCAAAGACGGGCGGAGAAGGGCAAAGACGGGCGGAGAAGGGCAAAGACGGGCGGACAAGGGCAAAGTAGGATGGAGGAGGGCAAAGACAGGCAGAGAAGTTCAAAAGCAGGCAGAGAAGTGTGGAGAATATCGGAGAAGGGCAAAGATGGGCGGAGAAGGGCAATAACGGGCGGAGAAGGGCAGAGAATATTGGAGAAGGGCAAAGATGGGCAAAGGAAAGGGTAGAAGGGCAAAGATGGGCAAAGATATGTAAGAAGGGCAAAGATGGACGGAGAAAGGCAAAGTCGGGTGGAGAACTGTGGAGAATATAAGAGAAGGGCAAAGAGGGGCGGAGAAGGGCAAAGAGGGGCGGAGAAGGGCAAAGAGGGGCGGAGAAGGGCAAAGAGGGGCGGAGAAGGTCAAAAGCGGGCGAAGAAGTGTGGAGAATATCGGAGAAGGGCAAAGATGGGCGGAGAAGGGTAATAACGGGCGGAGAAGGGCAGAGAATATTTGAGAAGTGGAAAGAGGGGTAAAGACGGGTGAAAAAAACAAAGACTGGTGGAGAAGGTTAAAGAAGGGCGGAGAAGTGCAAAGAAAGGCGGAGAAGGGTGGAGAATATCAGGGAAGTGGAAAGATGGGCAAAGACGGGCGGAGAAGGGCAAAGACAGGCGGAGATTGGCAAAGACGGGCGGAGGATGGTGGAGAATATTGGAGAAGCACAAAGATGGGCAAAGACGGGCGGAGAAGTGCAAAGACGGGCGGAGAAGTTCAAAAGCGGGCGGAGAAGTGTGGAAAATATCGGAGAAGGGCAAAGATGGGCGGAGAAGGGCAACAACAGGTGGAGAAGGGCAGAGAATATTTGAGAAGTGGAAAGACGGGCGGAGACGGGCGGAGAAGGGCGGAGACGGGCGGCGAAGGGCGGAGACGGGCGGCGAAGGGCAAAGACGGGCGGAGAAGGGCAAAGACGGGCGGAGAAGGGCAAAGACGGGCGGAGAAGTGCAGAGAATATTGGAGAAGGGCAAAGATGGGCAAAGAAAAGGGTAGAATGGCAAAGATGGGCAAAGATGGTTGAGAAGGGCAAAGATGGACAGAGAAAGGCAAAGTCGGGTGGAGAACTGTGGAGAATATAGGAGAAGGGCAAAGGGGTGCGGAGAAGGGCAAAGGGGTGCGGAGAAGGGCAAAGACGGGTGGAGAAGGGCAGAAAATATCAGAGAAGTGCAAAGATGTGCAAAGACGGGCAGAGAAAGGCAAAGACGGGCTGAGAAGTGTGGAAAACAACGGAAAACGGCAAGGACAGGTGGAGAACAGCAAAAACGGGGGGAGAAGGGCAAAGACGGGTGAAGAAATGAGGAGAATACTGGAGAAGGGCAAAGGCGGGCGGAGAAGGGCAAAGGCGGGCGGAGAAGGGCAAAGGCGGGCGGAGAAGGGCAAAGGCGGGCGGAGAAGGGCAAAGGCGGGCGGAGAAGGGCAAAGGCGGGCGGAGAAGGGCAAAGGCGGGCGGAGAAGGGCAAAGGCGGGCGGAGGAGGGCAAAAGCGGGCGGAGGAGGGCAAAAGCGGGCAGAGAAGTGTGGAGAATATCGGAGAAGGGCAAAGATGGGCGGAGAAGGGCAATAATGGGCGGAGAAGGGCAGAGAATATTGGAGAAGGGCAAAGAAAAGGGTAGAAGGGCAAAGATGGGCGGAGAAGTGTGGAGAGTATCGGAGAAGAGGAAAGATGGGAAAAGATGGGTGAGAAGGGCAAAGATGGATGAAGAAGGGCAAAGTCGGGCGGAGAATTGTGGAGAATATTGGAGAAGTGCAAAGATGGGCAAAGACGGGCGGAGAAGGGAAAACATGAGGGGAGAAGGGCAAAGACGGGCAGAGAAGGGTGGAGAATATCGGAGAAGTGCAAAGATGGGCAAAGACGGGTGGAGAAGGGCAAGGACAGGCAAAGAAGGGAGGAGAATATCGGAGAAGTGCAAAGAAGGGCAAAGACGGGGGGAGAAGGGCAAAGACGGGGGGAGAAGGGCAAAGACGGGGGAGAAGGGCAAAGTCGGGGGGAGAAGGGCGGAGAATATCAGAGAAGTGCAAAGACGGGCAGAGAAAGGCAAAGACGGGCTGAGAAGTGTGGCGAACAACGGAAAAGGGCAAGGACAGGCGGAGAACAGCCAAAACCGGCGGAGAAGGGCAAAGACGGGTGAAGAAATGAGGAGAATACTGGAGAAGGGCAAAGGGGGGCGGAGAAGGGCAAAGACGGGTGAAGAAATGAGGAGAATACTGGAGAAGGGCAAAGAGGGGCAGAGAAGGGCAAAGAAGGGCAAAGACGGGCGGAGAAGGGCAAAGACGGGCAGAGATTGGCAAAGACAGGCAGAGAAGGGTGGAGAATATTGGAGAAGCGCAAAGATGGGCAAAGACGGGCGGAGAAGGGCAAAGACGGGCGGAGAAGGGCAAAGACGGGCGGAGAAGGGCAAAGACGGGCGGACAAGGGCAAAGTAGGATGGAGGAGGGCAAAGACAGGCAGAGAAGTTCAAAAGCAGGCAGAGAAGTGTGGAGAATATCGGAGAAGGGCAAAGATGGGCGGAGAAGGGCAATAACGGGCGGAGAAGGGCAGAGAATATTGGAGAAGGGCAAAGATGGGCAAAGGAAAGGGTAGAAGGGCAAAGATGGGCAAAGATATGTAAGAAGGGCAAAGATGGACGGAGAAAGGCAAAGTCGGGTGGAGAACTGTGGAGAATATAAGAGAAGGGCAAAGAGGGGCGGAGAAGGGCAAAGAGGGGCGGAGAAGGGCAAAGAGGGGCGGAGAAGGGCAAAGAGGGGCGGAGAAGGTCAAAAGCGGGCGAAGAAGTGTGGAGAATATCGGAGAAGGGCAAAGATGGGCGGAGAAGGGTAATAACGGGCGGAGAAGGGCAGAGAATATTTGAGAAGTGGAAAGAGGGGTAAAGACGGGTGAAAAAAACAAAGACTGGTGGAGAAGGTTAAAGAAGGGCGGAGAAGTGCAAAGAAAGGCGGAGAAGGGTGGAGAATATCAGGGAAGTGGAAAGATGGGCAAAGACGGGCGGAGAAGGGCAAAGACAGGCGGAGATTGGCAAAGACGGGCGGAGGATGGTGGAGAATATTGGAGAAGCACAAAGATGGGCAAAGACGGGCGGAGAAGTGCAAAGACGGGCGGAGAAGTGCAAAGACGGGCGGAGAAGTGCAAAGACGGGCGGAGAAGAGTGGATAATATCGGAGAAAGGCAAGGACGGGCGGAGAAGGGCAAGGACGGGCAGAGAAGGGCAAGGACGGGTCGAGAAAGGAAAACATAAGGGGATAAGGGCAAAAACGGGCAGAGAAGGGTGGAGAATATCGGAGAAGTGCAAAGATGGGCAAAGATTGGCGGAGAAGGGCAAAGATGGGCGGAGAAGTGTGGAGAATACCGGAGAAGGGAAAAGACGGTCAGAGATGGGCAAAGACAGGCGGAGAATTTCAAGGACGGGCAGAGAAAGGCAAAGACAGGCAGAGAATTGAGGAGAACAGTGGGGAAGGGCAAAGTCGGGCGGGGAAGGGCAAAGTCGGGCGGGGAAGGGCAAAGTCGGGCGGAGAAGGGCAAAGACGGGCAGACAAGGGCACAAAGGGGTGGAGAAGAGCACAGACGGGCAAAGAAGAGCAAAGACGGGCTGAGAAAGGCAAAGATGGTCTCACAAGTTAAAAGAAGGAGAAGGGCAAAGAGGGTTGAAGAAGTGCTGGGAATAACCGAGAAGGGCAAAGACAAGTGGAGAAAGATGGAGAACACCGAAGAAGGGCACAGAGAGACGGAGAAGGGCAAATATGGGAGGAGAAGGCAAAGACGGGCGGAGGAGGGCAAAGACGGGCGGAGGAGGGCAAAGACGGGCGGAAGAGGGCAAAGACGGGCGGAAAAGGGCAAAGACGTGGGGAGAAGGGCAAAGGCGGGGGAGAATGGGCAAAGACGGGCAGAGAAGGGCAAAGACGGGCAGAGAAGGGCAAAGACGGGCAGAGAAGGGCAAAGACGGGCAGAGAAGGGCAAAGACGGGCAGAGAAGGGCAAAGACGGGCAGAGAAGGGCAAAGACGGGCAGAGAAGGGCAAAGACAGGCAGAGAAGGGCAAAGACGGGCAGAGAAGGGCAAAGACGGGCAGAGAAGGGCAAAGACGGGCAGAGAAGGGCAAAGACGGGCAGAGAAGGGCAAAGACGGGCAGAGAAGGGCAAAGACGGGCAGAGAAGGGCAAAGACGGGCAGAGAAGGGCAAAGACAGACGGAGAAGGGCAAAGACAGACGGAGAAGGGCAAAGACAGACGGAGAAATGCAAAGAATGGAAGAGAAGTGCAAAGAGGGTTAGACAATGGCAAAGATGGGCATACAACCGCAAAGACCAGCGGACAGGGGCAAAGACGGGCGGAGAAGTGCAAAGACCGATGGACAGGTGCCAAGAGGGGCAGACATGAGCAAAGACGGGAGCAGAAGGTCAAAGACATGCGGAGAATGGCAAAGACGGGCGGACAAGGGCAAAGACAGGCGGACCAGTGCCATGAGGGATGTAAAAGGGCATAGACGGGCGGAGAATGGCAAAGACGGGTGGACAATTGCAAATGCGGTCGGAGAAGGGCAAATACGGGCAGAGGAGGCCAAAGACAGGTGGAGGAGGCAAAAGACGGGCGGAGGAGGCCAAAGACGGGTGGAGAATTTCGGGTAATACAGGAGACTTGCAGAGAATACCGGAGGAGGGCATAGACCGTTGGAGAAGGGCAATACGGGCGGAAAAGGGCAAAGATGGGCAGAGAACTGCGGAGAATACCAGAGAAGGGCAAAGATGGGTGGAGAAGTGCGGAGAAACCAGAGAAGGGCAAAGACGGGCGGACAAGGGCAAAGACGGGCGGACAAGGGCAAAGACGGGCGGACAAGGGCAAAGACGGGCGGAGAATGTTGGAGAACACCGTAGAAGTGCAAAGGAGGCTGGAGAAGGGCAGAGAATACTGGAGAAGGGCAAAGAAGGGCGTAGAAGCGCAAATAAGGGCGAAGATGGGCAAAAACGTACGGAGAAGGGCAAAGACGGGTGGACAAGGGCAAAGACGGGTGGACAAGGGCAAAGACGGGTGGACAAGGGCAAAGACGGGCGGACACGGGCAAAGGCGGGCGGACACGGGCAAAGATGGATGGACAAGTGCAAAGACAGGGGGAGAAGGGCAAAGACGGGCAGAGAATGCCGAAGACAGGTGAAGAAGTGTTGAGAATAACCGATAAGGGCAAATACGGGCAGAGGAGGCCAAAGACAGGTGGAGGAGGCAAAAGACGGGCGGAGGAGGCCAAAGACGGGTGGAGAATTTCGGGTAATACAGGAGACTTGCAGAGAATACCGGAGGAGGGCATAGACCGTTGGAGAAGGGCAATACGGGCGGAAAAGGGCAAAGATGGGCAGAGAACTGCGGAGAATACCAGAGAAGGGCAAAGATGGGTGGAGAAGTGCGGAGAAACCAGAGAAGGGCAAAGACGGGCGGACAAGGGCAAAGACGGGCGGACAAGGGCAAAGACGGGCGGACAAGGGCAAAGACGGGCGGACAAGGGCAAAGACGGGCGGAGAATGTTGGAGAACACCGTAGAAGTGCAAAGGAGGCTGGAGAAGGGCAGAGAATACTGGAGAAGGGCAAAGAAGGGCGTAGAAGCGCAAATAAGGGCGAAGATGGGCAAAAACGTACGGAGAAGGGCAAAGACGGGTGGACAAGGGCAAAGACGGGTGGACAAGGGCAAAGACGGGTGGACAAGGGCAAAGACGGGCGGACACGGGCAAAGACGGGCGGACACGGGCAAAGGCGGGCGGACACGGGCAAAGATGGACGGACAAGTGCAAAGACAGGGGGAGAAGGGCAAAGACGGGCAGAGAATGCCGAAGACAGGTGAAGAAGTGTTGAGAATAACCGATAAGGGCAAAGACGGGCGGGGAAATACGGAGAATACCGAAGAAGGGCACAGAGAGACGGAGAAGGGCAACTACGGGAGGAGAAGGCAAATACGGGCGGAAGAGGGCAAAGATGGGTGGAGGAGGGCAAAGACAGGTGGAGGAGGGCAAAGATGGGTGGAGGAGAGCAATGACGGGCGGATGAGGGCAAAGACGGGCGGACGAAGGCAAAGACGGGTGGACGAGGGCAAAGACGGGCGGAGACGGGCAAAGACGGTCGGAGAAGGGCAAAGAGTGGCTGACAAGTGCAAAGACGGGCAGAGAATATCGGAGAATACCGTAGAAGAGCAAAGGAGGGTGCAGAAGGTCAGAGAATACCGGAGAAGGGCAAAGAAGGGCGTAGAAGCGCAAAGAAGGGCGAAGAAGGGTGGAGAAGGGCAAAGACGGGCGGAGAAGGGCAAAGACGGGCAGACAAGGGCAAAGACGTGCGGAGAAGGGCAAAGACGGGCGGACAAGGACACAAAGGGGTGGAGAATGGCACAGACGGGCAAAGAAGAGCAAAGACGGGCTGAGAAGGGCAAAGATGGTCTCACAAGTGCAAATACGGGGGGAGAAGGGCAAAGACGGGTGGAGAATGGCAAAGACAGACGAAGAAGTGCTGAGAATAACCGAGAAGGGCAAAGACGGGCAGAGAAAGACGGAGAACACCGAAGAAGGGCACAGAGAGACGGAGAAGGGCAAATATGGGAGGAGAAGGCAAATACGGGTGGAAGAGGGCAAAGACGGGTGGAGGAGTGCAAAGAGGGGCGGATGAGGGCAAAGACGGGCAAAGAAAGGCAAAGAAGGATGGAGGAGGGCAAAGACGGGTGGAGGAGGGCAAAGACGGGTAGGGGAGTGCAAACACAGGCGGAGTAGAGCAATGATGGGCGGAATAAGGCAAAGACGGTTGGACGAGGGCAAAGACTTGTGGACGAGGGCAAAGACGGGCGGACGAGGGCAACGACGGGCGGAGATGTGAGCAGAATTACGGAGAAGGGCAAAGACGGGTGGAGAAGGGCAAAGTCAGGCAGAGAAGAACAAAGACGGGCGGAGGAAGGCAGAGAGAACCGGAGAAGGTCAAAGACGGGCGGAGAAGGGCAAAGACGTGCGGAGAAGGGCAAAGACGTGCGGAGAAGGGCAAAGACGTGCGGAGAAGGGCAAAGACGTGCGGAGAAGGGCAAAGACGGGCAGAAAAGTGCAAAGTCGAGCGGAGAAGAGCAAAGTTGGGCGGAGAAGGGCAAAGATGGGCGGAGAAGGGCAAAGAAGTGCAGAGAGTTGCAAACACGGGCAGAGAAGAAGGGCAAACATGGGCGGAGAAGTGTGGAGAATACCACAGAAGGGCAAAGACGGGCAGAGAAGTGTGGAGAATACTGGGCAAGGGCAAAGATGGGTGGAGAAGGGTGGAGAATACCAGAGAAAAGCAAAGATGGGAGGAGAAGAGCATATACGGATGGAGAATTGCAAAGATGGTCGGACGAGGGCAAAGATGGGTGGAGAAGGGCAAAGAAGGGTGGACGAGGGCAAAGACTTGTGTACAAGGGCAAAAAAAGGCGGACGAGGGAAAAGACGGGTGGACAAGGGCAAATGTGGGCGAAGAAGGGCAAAGAGGAGCGGGAAGGGCAAAGGCGAGCGGAGGAAGGCTAAGAGAACCGGAGAGTGGCAAAGAAGTGCAGAGAGTGGCAAAGAAGTGTGGAGAGTGGCAAAGAAGTGCGGAGAGTGGCAAAGAGGGGCGGACAAGGGCAAAGTAGTGTGGAGAGTGGCAAAGACGGGTGGAGAAGGGCAAAGAGGCGGGGAGAAGGGCAAAGACAAGCGGACAAGGGCAAAGATGGGCGGAGAAGTGCAAAGACGGGCGGAGAAGGGCAAAGATGGGCAGACAAGGGCAAAGACGGGCGGAGAAGAGCAAAGACGGGCGGAGAAGAGCAAAGACGGGCGGAGAAGAGCAAAGACGGGTGGAGAAGTGCAAAGACCGGTGGACATGGGCCAAGAGGGGCGGACAAGAACAAAGACGGGGGAAGAATGGCAAAGACAGACAGAGAAGGACAAAGACGGGTGGACAAGTGCAAAAAGGTTTAGACAAGAGCAAAGACAGTCTGAGAAATCCAGAGAGTACCGGAGACGTGCAAAGAAGGGCGGAGAAGGGCAAAGACGGGTGGAGAATGGCAAAGACGGGCAGAGAATTGCAAAGACGGTCGGTGAAGTGAAAAGACATTCAGAGAAGTTCGGAGAGTACCGGAGAAGGTCAAAGACGGGCGGACAAGGTCAAAGACGGGCGGACAAGGGTAGAGACAGGCAGACAAGGGCAGAGAAGGGTGGACAAGGGCAGAGAATAAAGGAGAAGTGCACAGACGAGCGGAGAAGGGCAAACAAGTGCGGAAAATGCAAAGACGGGCAGAGAAGTGCAAAGACGGGCGGGCAAAGGCAAAGATGGGCGGACAAGGGCAAAGACGTGCAGACAAGGGCAAAGACGGGCGGACAAGGGCAAAGATGGTTGGACAAGGGCACAGACGGGCGGAGAATTGCAAAGACGGGCGGAGAAGGGCGGACAAGGGCAAAGACGGGCGGAGAAGGGCACGGAAGGGCGGAGAAGATCACCGAAGGGTGGAAAAGGGCACAGACGGGCGGAGAACGGCACAGACGGGCGGAGAAGGGCACAGGCAGGCAGAGAAGGGCACAGTCGGGCAGAGAAGGGCACAGACGAGCAGTGAAGGGCAAACAAGTGCGGAGAATGTAAAGACGGGCAGAGAAGTGCAAAGACGTGCAAAGAAGTGCAAAGACGGGGGCAGAAGGGCAAAGACGGGGGGAAAAGGGCAAAGACGGGGGGAGAGAGGCAAAGACGGGCGGAGAAGTGCACGGACGGGCTGAGAAGGGCACAGACGGGCTGAGAAGGGCACAGACGGGCGGAGAAGGGCACAGACGGGCGGAGAAGGGCACAGACGGGCGGAGAAGGGCAAACAAGTGGGGAGAAGGGCAAACAAGTGGGGAGAAGGGCAAACAAATGGGGAGAAGGGCAAACAAATGGGGAGAAGGGCAAAGATGGGCAGAGAATTTCAAAGACATGCGAAGAAGAGCAAAGACGGTGGGATAAGGGCAAAGAAGGGGGGAGAAGTGCAAAGATGGTGGGAGAAGGGCAAAGACTGGCGGAGAAGTGCAAAGACAGGCGGAGAAGTGCAAAGACAGGCGGAGAAGCACGGAGAATACTGAAGAAGGGAGCAGACAGACGGAGAAGTGCAAACATGGGCGGAGGAGGCAAAAACGGGCAGACGAGGGCAAAGACGGGCAGATGAGGGAAAGATGGGTGGACGAGGACAAAGATGGGCGGATGAGGGCAAAGACGGGTGGACGAGGGCAAAGATGGGCGGATGAGGGCAAAGACGTGTGAAGATGTGTGGAGAATTACGGAGAAGAGCAAAGACGGGTGGAGAAGCTCAAAGTCGGGCAGAGAAGAGCAAAGACGGGTGGACAAGGGCAAAGACGGGCGGACAAGGGCAGAGACGGGCGCAGAAGGGCAGAGACGGGCGGAGAAGGGCAATTACTGGCGGAGAAGGACAAAGACGGGTGGAGAAGGGCAAAGAAGGGCGGAGAAGTGCAAAGAAGGGCGGAGAAGGGCAAAGAAGGGCGGAGAAGGGCAAAGAAGGGCGGAGAAGGGCAAAGACGGGCGGAGAAGGGCAAAGACTGGCAGAGAAGGGAAAAGACGGGCGGAGAAGGGCAAAGATGGGCGGACAACACCAAAGACGGGCGGACAAGGGCAAAGACGGGCGGACAAGGGCAAAGACGGGTGGAGAAGGGCAAAGACGGGCGGAGAAGGGCAAAGATGGGCGGACAACGGCAAAGACGGGCGGACAAGGGCAAAGACGGGCGGACAAGGGCAAAGACGGGCGGAGAAGGGCAAAGACGGGCGGAGAAGGGCAAAGACGGGCGGAGAAACACAGAGAGGGGCAGAGAAACACAGAGAGGGGCAGAGAAACGCAGAGACGGGCGGAGAAACGCAGAGACGGGCGGAGAAAGGCAGAGACGGGCAGAGAAAGGCAAAGACGGCAGACAAGGATAAAGACGGGCGGACGAGGCAAAGATGGGCGGACGAGGGCAAAGATGGGCGGACGAGGGCAAAGATGGGCGGACGAGGGCAAAGATGGGCGGACGAGGGCAAAGACGGGCGGACGAGGGCAAAGATGGGTGGAGAAGGGCAAACAAGTGCGGAGAATGCAAAGACGAGAAAAGAAGTGCAAAGAAGTGCGAAGAAGAGCAAAGACGGTCGGAGAAGGGCAAAGACGGGCAGACAAGGCAAAGACGGATGGACAAGAACATAGACCGGGGGAGAAGGGCAAAGACGGACACAGAAGGTCAAAGACGGGCGGACAAGTGCAAAGAGGTTTAGACAAGGGCAAAGACAGACTGAGAAGTTCGGAGAATATCGGAGAAGTGCAAAGAAGAGCAGAGAAGTGCAAGGACGGGCGGAGAAGTGCAAAGACGGGCAGAGAAGTGCAAAGACGGGCAGAGAAGTGCAAAGACGGGCAGAGAAGTGCAAAGACGGGCAGAGAAGTGCAAAGACGGGCAGAGAAGTGCAAAGACGGGCAGAGAAGTGCAAAGACGGGCGGAGAAATGTGAAGACGGTCGGAGAAATGCGAAGACGGTCGGAGAAATGCAAAGACGTTTGGAGAAGGGCAGAGAATTGTGGAGAGTACCGGAGAAGTGCAAAGTCGGGTAGAGAAGGGAAAGACGGGCGGACGAGGGCAAAGACGGCCAGACGAGGGCAAAGACGGGCGGACGAGGGCAAAGACGGGTGGAGAAGTGCTGAGAATAACGGAGAAGAGCAAATACGGGTGGAGAAGGATAGAGAATACCGAAGAAAGGCACAGAAAGACGGAGAACGGCAAACATGGGCAGAGAAGGCAAATACTGGTGGACGAGGGCAAAGACGGGATTGAGGAGGGCAAAGACAGAATTGAGGAGGGCAAAGACGTGCGGAGGAGGACAAAGACGGGCGATGGAGTGGTAGGACGGTTGGAGATGTGTGGAGAATTACAGAGAAGGGCAAAAATGGGTAGAGAAGGGCAAAGGAGGGCAGAGAAGAGCAAAGATGGGCAGAGGAATGCAGAGAGAACCGGAGAAGGGCAAAGAAGTGCATAGAGTGGCAAAGAAGTGTGGAGAGTGGCAAAGAAGTGCGGAGAAGAGCAAGGACGGGCCGAGAAGTGCAAAGATGGGCAGACAAGGGCAAAGACGGGCGGATATTTAAAAGACGGGCGGACAAGGGCAAAGATGGATGGAAAAGGGCAAAGAGGGGCGGAGAAAGGCAAAGACGATTGGAGAAGGGCAAAGACGATCAGAGAAGGCATAGACAGATGGAGAATAGCAAAGACCAGCGGAGAAGGGAGGAGAATATCGGAGGAGTGCAAAGACAGATGGAGAAGGGCAAAGAAGGGCGAACAATGGCAAAGATATATGGAGAAGTGCAAAGACGACCGGACGGGGCAAAGAAGGGCGGAAAAGGGCAAAGACAGGCGGACAAGGGAAAAAGTGAGCAGACAAGGTCAAAGACGGGCAGACAAGGACAAAGATGTGTGGAGAAGGCCAAAGACGGGCGGAGAAGAACAAAGAAGGGCGGACAAGGGTAAAGACGGGCGGACAAGGGCAAAGACTGGTGGAGAAGGGCAAAGACTGGTGGAGTAGGGCAAAGACTGGCGGAGAATGGCAAAGACGGTCAGAGATGGGCGGAGAATATCGGAAAAGTACAAATAAGGGCAAAGACGGGCGGAGAAGTTCAAAGACGGGCGGAGAAGTTCAAAGACGGGCGGAGAAGGGCAAAGACGGGCGGAGAAGGGCAAAGACGGGCGGAGAAGGGCAAAGACGGGCGGAGAAGGGCAAAGACGGGCGGAGAAGGGCAAAGACGGGCGGAGAAGGGCAAAGACGGGCAGAGGAGGGCAAAGACGGGTGGACAAGGGCAAAGACAGGCGGAGAAAGGCAGATAATATCAGAGAAGTGCAAAGAAGGTCAAAGACGGGTGGAGAAGAGCAAAGATGTGCAGAGAAGGACAAAGAGGGGCAGGCAAAGGCAATGAGAGGTGGACAAGGCCAAAAAAATGCGGAGATGGGCTCTGAATATTGGAGAAATGCAAAGAAAGGCAAAGACAGGCGGAGAAGGGCAAAGACGGGCTGATAAAGGCGGAGAATATAGAGAAGTGCAAAGAAGGGCAAAGACATGCGGAGAAGAGCAAAGATGGGCAGAGAAGTACAAAGACGGGCGGACAAGGGCAAAGACGGCCAGACAAGGGCAAAGACGGGCGGACAAGGGCAAAGACAGGCGGACGAGGGCAAAGACGGTTGGAGAAGTGCAAAGACGGGTGGACCAGAGCAAAGATGGGCGAACGAGGGCATAGACGGGTGGACAAGAACAAAGACGGGGGAAGAAGGGCAAAGACGGACAGAGAAGGGCAAAGACAGACAGAGAAGGGCAAAGACGGGTGGACAAGTGCAAAAAGGCTTAGACAAGGGCAAAGACAGTCTGAGAAGTCTGGAGAATATCAGAGAAGTGCAAAGAAGGGCGGAGAAGGGTAAAGGCGGAGAAGGGCAAAGACGGGCGGAGAATTGCAAAGACGGTCGGAGAAGTGAAAAGACAGTCAGAGAAGTGCAGAGAGTACCGGAGAAGGGCAAAGACGGGCGGACAAGGGCAAAAACATCTTGAGAAGTGCAAAGACGGGCAGAGAACTGTGGAGAATATCAGAGAAGGGTAAAGACGGGCGGAGAAAGGCAAAGTCGGGCGGAGAAGGGCAAAGACGGGCGGAGAAGGGAAAAGACGCAGGGAGAAGGGCAAAGAAAGGGGGCGAAGGGCAAAGACGGGGGGAGAAGGGCAAAGACGGGCAGACAACAGCAAAGACGGGCAGACAAGGGCAAAGACGGGCGGACAAGGGGAAAGACGGTTGGACAAGTGCAATGACGGTCGGAAAAGGGCAAAGATGGGCGGAAAAGAGCAAAGACGGGCAGACAAGGGCACAAACGGGTGGAGAAGGGCACAGACGGGCGAAGAATAGCAAAGACGGGCGAAGAAGAGCAAAGATGGTCTCACAAGTTGAAAGACGAGGGGAGAAGGGCAAAGAGGGTTGAAGAAGTGCTGAGAATAACCGAGAAGGGCAAAGACAGGTGGAGAAAGACGGAGAACACCGAAGAAGGGCACAGAGAGATGGAGAAGGGCAAATATGGGAGGAGAAGGCAAATACGGGTGGAAGAGGGCAAAGACGGGTGGAGGTGGGCAAAGAGGGGCGGATGAGGGCAAAGACGGGCGGAAGAGGACAAAGACGAGGGTAAAGAAAGGCGGAGGAGGGCAAAGAAGTGTGAAGATGTGTGGAGAATTATGGAGAAAGGGGAAAGATGGGCGGAGAAGGTCAAAGTCGGGCAGAGAAGAGCAAAGACAGGCGGAGGAATTCAGAGAGAACCGGAGAAGGGCAAAGAAGTGCAGAGAGTGGCAAAGAAGTGCGGAGAGTGGCGAAGACGGGCGGAGAAAGGCAAAGACGGGCGGAGCAGGGCAAAGACGGGCGGAGCAGGGCAAAGACGGGCGGAGCAGGGCAAAGACGGGCGGAGAGGGGCAAAGACGGGCGGAGAGGGGCAAAGACGGGCGGAGAGTGGGCAAAGACGGGCGGAGAAGGGCAAAGACGGGCGGAGAAGGGCAAAGACGGGCGGAGAAGGGCAAAGACGGGCGGAGAAGGGCAAAGACGGGCGGAGAAGGGCAAAGACGGGCGGAGAAGTGCTGAGGATAATGGAGAAGGGCAAAGACAGGTGGAGAAGGATGGAGAATACCGAAGAAGGGAGCAGACAGACGAAGAAGTGCAAACATTGGTGGAGGAGGTGAAAACGGGCGGACGAGGGCAAAGACGGGCAGAGGAGGACAAAGACGGGAGGACGATGGAAAAGAAGGGCGGAGGAGGGCAAAGACGGGCAAAGGAAGGCAAAGACGGGCGGACAAGGGCAAAGACGGGCGGACAAGGGCAAAGACGTGCGGAGAAGGGTAAAGATGGGCGGACGAGGGCAAAGACAGGCGGAGATGTGTGGAGAATTATGGAGAAGTGCAAAGGTGGGCGGAGAAGGGCAAAGTCAGGCAGAGAAGAACAAAGACGGGCGGAGGAAGGCAGAGAGAACCGGAGAAGGTCAAAGAAGTGCAGAGAGTGGCAAAGACGGGCGGAGAAGGGCAAAGAAGGGCGGAGAAGGGCAAAGACGGGCGGACAAGGGCAAAGACGGGCGGAGAAGGGCAAAGACGGGCGGAGAAGGGCAAAGACGGGCGGAGAAGGGCAAAGACGGGCGGAGAAGGGCAAAGACGTGCGGAGAAGGGCAAAGACGTGCGGAGAAGGGCAAAGACGTGCGGAGAAGGGCAAAGACGGGCAGAAAAGTGCAAAGTCGAGCGGAGAAGAGCAAAGTTGGGCGGAGAAGGGCAAAGATGGGCGGAGAAGGGCAAAGAAGTGCAGAGAGTTGCAAACACGGGCAGAGAAGAAGGGCAAACATGGGCGGAGAAGTGTGGAGAATACCACAGAAGGGCAAAGACGGGCAGAGAAGTGTGGAGAATACTGGGCAAGGGCAAAGATGGGTGGAGAAGGGTGGAGAATACCAGAGAAAAGCAAAGATGGGAGGAGAAGAGCATATACGGATGGAGAATTGCAAAGATGGTCGGACGAGGGCAAAGATGGGTGGAGAAGGGCAAAGAAGGGTGGACGAGGGCAAAGACTTGTGTACAAGGGCAAAAAAAGGCGGACGAGGGAAAAGACGGGTGGACAAGGGCAAATGTGGGCGAAGAAGGGCAAAGAGGAGCGGGAAGGGCAAAGGCGAGCGGAGGAAGGCTAAGAGAACCGGAGAGTGGCAAAGAAGTGCAGAGAGTGGCAAAGAAGTGTGGAGAGTGGCAAAGAAGTGTGGAGAGTGGCAAAGACGGGTGGAGAAGGGCAAAGAGGGGGGGAGAAGGGCAAAGAGGGGGGGAGAAGTGCAAAGACGGGCGGAGAAGGGCAAAGATGGGCAGACAAGGGCAAAGATGGGCAGACAAGGGCAAAGACGGGTGGACAAGGGCAAAGACGGGTGGACAAGGGCAAAGACAGGCGGACAAGGGCAAAGACAGGCGGAGAAGAGCAAAGACGGGCGGAGAAGAGCAAAGACGGGTGGAGAAGTGCAAAGACCGGTGGACATGGGCCAAGAGGGGCGGACAAGAACAAAGACAGGCGGACAAGAACAAAGACGGGGGAAGAAGGGCAAAGACAGACAGAGAAGGACAAAGACGGGTGGACAAGTGCAAAAAGGTTTAGACAAGAGCAAAGACAGTCTGAGAAATCCGGAGAGTACCGGAGACGTGCAAAGAAGGGCGGAGAAGGGCAAAGACGGGTGGAGAATGGCAAAGACGGGCAGAGAATTGCAAAGACGGTCGGTGAAGTGAAAAGACATTCAGAGAAGTTCGGAGAGTACCGGAGAAGGGTAAATACGGGCGGACAAGGTCAAAGACGGGCGGACAAGGGTAGAGACAGGCAGACAAGGGCAGAGAAGGGTGGACAAGGGCAGAGAATAAAGGAGAAGTGCACAGACGAGCGGAGAAGGGCAAACAAGTGCGGAAAATGCAAAGACGGGCGGGCAAAGGCAAAGATGGGCGGACAAGGGCAAAGACGTGCAGACAAGGGCAAAGACGGGCGGACAAGGGCAAAGACGGTTGGACAAGGGCACAGACGGGCGGAGAATTGCAAAGACGGGCGGAGAAGGGCGGACAAGGGCAAAGACGGGCGGAGAAGGGCACGGAAGGGCGGAGAAGATCACCGAAGGGTGGAAAAGGGCACAGACGGGCGGAGAACGGCACAGACGGGCGGAGAAGGGCACAGGCAGGCAGAGAAGGGCACAGTCGGGCAGAGAAGGGCACAGACGAGCAGTGAAGGGCAAACAAGTGCGGAGAATGTAAAGACGGGCAGAGAAGTGCAAAGACGTGCAAAGAAGTGCAAAGACGGGGGCAGAAGGGCAAAGACGGGGGCAGAAGGGCAAAGACGGGGGGAAAAGGGAAAAGACGGGGGGAGAGAGGCAAAGATGGGCGGAGAAGTGCACGGACGGGTGGAGAAGGGCAAAGACGGGCTGAGAAGGGCACAGAATGGTGGAGAAGGGCACAGACGGGCGGAGAAGGGCACAGACGGGCGGAGAAGGGCAAACAAGTGGGGAGAAGGGCAAACAAGTGGGGAGAAGGGCAAACAAATGGGGAGAAGGGCAAAGATGGGCAGAGAATTTCAAAGACATGCGAAGAAGAGCAAAGACGGTGGGATAAGGGCAAAGAAGGGGGGAGAAGTGCAAAGATGGTGGGAGAAGGGCAAAGACGGGTGGAGAAGGGCAAAGACGGGCAGAGAAGTGCAAAGACGGGTGGACAAGGGCAAAGATGGGCGGACAAGGGCAAAGACGGGCGCAGAGGGGCAGAGACGGGCGGAGAAGGGCAATTACTGGCGGAGAAGGACAAAGACGGGCGGAGAAGGGCAATGACGGGCGGAGAGGGGCAAAGAAGGGCGGAGAAGGGCAGAGACGGGCGGAGAAGGGCAGAGACGGGCGGAGAAGGGCAGAGACGGGCGGAGAAGGGCAGAGACGGGCGGAGAAGGGCAAAGACAGGCAGAGAAGGGCAAAGACGGGCAGAGAAGGGCAAAGACGGGCGGAGAAGGGCAAAGACGGGCGGAGAAGGGCAAAGACGGGCGGAGAAGGGCAAAGACGGGCGGACAAGGGCAAAGACGGGCGGACAAGGGCAAAGACGGGCGGACAAGGGCAAAGACGGGCGGACAAGGGCAAAGACGGGCGGACAAGGGCAAAGACGGGCGGACAAGGGCAAAGACGGGTGGAGAAGGGCAAAGACGGGCGGAGAAACACAGAGACAGGCAGAGAAACAAAGAGACGGGCGGAGAAACGCAGAGACGGGCAGAGAAAGGCAAAGACGGGCAGACAAGAGCAAAGACGGCAGACAAGGATAAAGACGGGCAGACAAGTGCAAAGACGGGCGGACGAGGCAAAGATGGGCGGACGAGGGCAAAGATGGGCGGACGAGGGCAAAGATGGGCGGACGAGGGCAAAGATGGCTGGACGAGAGCAAAGACGGGCGGACGAGTATAAAGATGGGTGGAGAAGGGCAAACAAGTGCGGAGAATGCAAAGACGAGAAAAGAAGTGCAAAGAAGTGCGAAGAAGAGCAAAGACGGTCGGAGAAGGGCAAAGACGGGCAGACAAGGGCAAAGACGGGCAGAGAAGTGCAAAGACGGGCAGAGAAGTGCAAAGACGGGCGGAGAAGTGCAAAGACGGTCGGAGAAATGCGAAGACGGTCGGAGAAATGCGAAGACGGTCGGAGAAATGCGAAGACGGTCGGAGAAGGGCAGAGAATTGTGGAGAGTACCGGAGAAGTGCAAAGTCGGGTAGAGAAGGGAAAGACGGGCGGACGAGGGCAAAGACGGCCAGACGAGGGCAAAGACGGGTGGACGAGGGCAAAGACGGGTGGAGAAGTGCTGAGAATAACGGAGAAGAGCAAATACGGGTGGAGAAGGATAGAGAATACCGAAGAAAGGCACAGAAAGACGGAGAACGGCAAACATGGGCAGAGAAGGCAAATACTGGTGGACGAGGGCAAAGACGGGATTGAGGAGGGCAAAGACAGAATTGAGGAGGGCAAAGACGTGCGGAGGAGGACAAAGACGGGCGATGGAGTGGTAGGACGGTTGGAGATGTGTGGAGAATTACAGAGAAGGGCAAAAACGGGTAGAGAAGGGCAAAGGAGGGCAGAGAAGAGCAAAGATGGGCGGAGGAATGCAGAGAGAACCGGAGAAGGGCAAAGAAGTGCATAGAGTGGCAAAGAAGTGTGGAGAGTGGCAAAGAAGTGCGGAGAAGAGCAAGGACGGGCCGAGAAGTGCAAAGATGGGCAGACAAGGGCAAAGACGGGCGGATATTTAAAAGACGGGCGGACAAGGGCAAAGATGGATGGAAAAGGGCAAAGAGGGGCGGAGAAAGGCAAAGACGATTGGAGAAGGGCAAAGACGATCAGAGAAGGCATAGACAGATGGAGAATAGCAAAGACCAGCGGAGAAGGGAGGAGAATATCGGAGGAGTGCAAAGACAGATGGAGAAGGGCAAAGAAGGGCGAACAATGGCAAAGATATTTGGAGAAGTGCAAAGACGACCGGACGGGGCAAAGACGGGCGGAAAAGGGCAAAGACAGGCGGACAAGGGAAAAAGTGAGCAGACAAGGTCAAAGACGGGCAGACAAGGACAAAGATGTGTGGAGAAGGCCAAAGACGGGCGGAGAAGAACAAAGAAGGGCGGACAAGGGTAAAGACGGGCGGACAAGGGCAAAGACTGGTGGAGAAGGGCAAAGACTGGTGGAGTAGGGCAAAGACTGGCGGAGAATGGCAAAGACGGTCAGAGATGGGCGGAGAATATCGGAAAAGTACAAATAAGGGCAAAGACGGGCGGAGAAGTTCAAAGACAGGCGGAGAAGGGCAAAGACGGGCGGAGAAGGGCAAAGACGGGCGGAGAAGGGCAAAGACAGGCGGAGGAGGGCAAAGACGGGTGGACAAGGGCAAAGACAGGTGGACAAGGGCAAAGACAGGCGGAGAAAGGCAGATAATATCAGAGAAGTGCAAAGAAGGTCAAAGACGGGTGGAGAAGAGCAAAGATGTGCAGAGAAGGACAAAGAGGGGCAGGCAAAGGCAATGAGAGGTGGACAAGGCCAAAAAAATGCGGAGATGGGCTCTGAATATTGGAGAAATGCAAAGAAAGGCAAAGACGGGTGGAGAAGGGCAAAGACGGGCTGATAAAGGCGGAGAATATAGAGAAGTGCAAAGAAGGGCAAAGACATGCGGAGAAGAGCAAAGACGGGCAGAGAAGTACAAAGACGGGCGGACAAGGGCAAAGACGGCCAGACAAGGGCAAAGACAGGCGGACAAGGGCAAAGAAGGGCGGACAAGGGCAAAGACAGGCGGACGAGGGCAAAGACGGTTGGAGAAGTGCAAAGACGGGTGGACCAGAGCAAAGACGGGCGAACGAGGGCATAGACGGGTGGACAAGAACAAAGACGGGGGAAGAAGGGCAAAGACGGACAGAGAAGGGCAAAGACGGACAGAGAAGGGCAAAGACGGACAGAGAAGGGCAAAGACGGACAGAGAAGGGCAAAGACGGACAGAGAAGGGCAAAGACGGGTGGACAAGTGCAAAAAGGCTTAGACAAGGGCAAAGACAGTCTGAGAAGTCCGGAGAATACCAGAGAAGTGCAAAGAAGGGCGGAGAAGGGTAAAGGCGGAGAAGGGCAAAGATGGGCGGAGAATTGCAAAGACGGTCGGAGAAGTGAAAAGACAGTCAGAGAAGTGCAGAGAGTACCGGAGAAGGGCAAAGACGGGCGGAGAAGGGCAAAAACATCTTGAGAAGTGCAAAGACGGGCAGAGAACTGTGGAGAATACCAGAGAAGGGTAAAGACGGGCGGAGAAAGGCAAAGTCGGGCGGAGAAGGGCAAAGACGGGCGGAGAAGGGAAAAGACGCAGGGAGAAGGGCAAAGAAAGGGGGCGAAGGGCAAAGACGGGGGGAGAAGGGCAAAGACGGGGGGAGAAGGGCAAAGACGGGCAGACAACAGCAAAGACGGGCGGACAAGGGGAAAGACGGTTGTACAAGTGCAATGACGGGCGGAAAAGGGCAAAGATGGGCGGACAAGAGCAAAGACGGGCAGACAAGGGCACAAACGGGTGGAGAAGGGCACAGACGGGCGAAGAATAGCAAAGACGAGGGGAGAAGGGCAAAGAAGGTTGAAGAAGTGCTGAGAATAACCGAGAAGGGCAAAGACAGGTGGAGAAAGACGGAGAACACCGAAGAAGGGCACAGAGAGATGGAGAAGGGCAAATATGGGAGGAGAAGGCAAATACGGGTGGAAGAGGGCAAAGACGGGTGGAGGTGGGCAAAGAGGGGCGGATGAGGGCAAAGACGGGCGGAAGAGGACAAAGACGAGGGTAAAGAAAGGCGGAGCAGGGCAAAGAAGTGTGAAGATGTGTGGAGAATTATGGAGAAGGGGAAAGATGGGCGGAGAAGGTCAAAGTCGGGCAGAGAAGAGCAAAGACAGGCGGAGGAATTCAGAGAGAACCGGAGAAGGGCAAAGAAGTGCAGAGAGTGGCAAAGAAGTGCGGAGAGTGGCGAAGACGGGCGGAGAAAGGCAAAGACGGGCGGAGCAGGGCAAAGACGGGCGGAGCAGGGCAAAGACGGGCGGAGCGGGGCAAAGACGGGCGGAGAGGGGCAAAGACGGGCGGAGAGGGGCAAAGACGGGCGGAGAGGGGCAAAGACGGGCGGAGAGTGGGCAAAGAAGTGCGGAGAAGGGCAAAGACGGGCGGAGAAGGGCAAAGACGGGCGGAGAAGGGCAAAGACGGGCGGAGAAGGGCAAAGACGGGCGGAGAAGGGCAAAGACGGGCGGAGAAGGGCAAAGACGGGCGGAGAAGGGCAAAAACGGGCAGACAAGGGCAAAGACAGGCGGAGAAGTGCCAAGAATAATGGAGAAGGGCAAAGACGGGCGGAGAAGGGCAAAGACGGGCGGAGAAGGGCAAAGACGGGCGGAGAAGGGCAAAGACGGGCGGAGAAGTGCTGAGGATAATGGAGAAGGGCAAAGACAGGTGGAGAAGGATGGAGAATACCGAAGAAGGGAGCAGACAGACGAAGAAGTGCAAACATTGGTGGAGGAGGTGAAAACGGGCGGACGAGGGCAAAGACGGGCAGAGGAGGACAAAGACGGGAGGACGATGGAAAAGAAGGGCGGAGGAGGGCAAAGACGGGCAAAGGAAGGCAAAGACGGGCGGACAAGGGCAAAGACGGGCGGACAAGGGCAAAGACGGGCGGACAAGGGCAAAGATGGGCGGACGAGGGCAAAGACAGGCGGAGATGTGTGGAGAATTATGGAGAAGTGCAAAGGTGGGCGGAGAAGGGCAAAGTCAGGCAGAGAAGAACAAAGACGGGCGGAGGAAGGCAGAGAGAACCGGAGAAGGTCAAAGAAGTGCAGAGAGTGGCAAAGACGGGCGGAGAAGGGCAAAGAAGGGCGGACAAGGGCAAAGACGGGCGGAGAAGGGCAAAGACGGGCGGAGAAGGGCAAAGACGTGCGGAGAAGGGCAAAGACGTGCGGAGAAGGGCAAAGACGTGCGGAGAAGGGCAAAGACGTGCGGAGAAGGGCAAAGACGTGCGGAGAAGGGCAAAGACGTGCGGAGAAGGGCAAAGACGTGCGGAGAAGGGCAAAGACGGGCAGAAAAGTGCAAAGTCGAGCGGAGAAGAGCAAAGTTGGGCGGAGAAGGGCAAAGATGGGCGGAGAAGGGCAAAGAAGTGCAGAGAGTTGCAAACACGGGCAGAGAAGAAGGGCAAACATGGGCGGAGAAGTGTGGAGAATACCACAGAAGGGCAAAGACGGGCAGAGAAGTGTGGAGAATACTGGGCAAGGGCAAAGATGGGTGGAGAAGGGTGGAGAATACCAGAGAAAAGCAAAGATGGGAGGAGAAGAGCATATACGGATGGAGAATTGCAAAGATGGTCGGACGAGGGCAAAGATGGGTGGAGAAGGGCAAAGAAGGGTGGACGAGGGCAAAGACTTGTGTACAAGGGCAAAAAAAGGCGGACGAGGGAAAAGACGGGTGGACAAGGGCAAATGTGGGCGAAGAAGGGCAAAGAGGAGCGGGAAGGGCAAAGGCGAGCGGAGGAAGGCTAAGAGAACCGGAGAGTGGCAAAGAAGTGCAGAGAGTGGCAAAGAATTGTGGAGAGTGGCAAAGAAGTGTGGAGAGTGGCAAAGACGGGTGGAGAAGGGCAAAGAGGGGGGGAGAAGGGCAAAGAGGGGGGGAGAAGGGCAAAGACGGGGGGAGAAGGGCAAAGACGGGCGGAGAAGGGCAAAGATGGGCAGACAAGGGCAAAGACGGGTGGACAAGGGCAAAGACAGGCGGACAAGGGCAAAGACAGGCGGAGAAGAGCAAAGACGGGCGGAGAAGGGAAAAGACGGGTGGAGAAGTGCAAAGACCGGTGGACATGGGCCAAGAGGGGCGGACAAGAACAAAGACAGGCGGACAAGAACAAAGACGGGGGAAGAAGGGCAAAGACAGACAGAGAAGGACAAAGACGGGTGGACAAGTGCAAAAAGGTTTAGACAAGAGCAAAGACAGTCTGAGAAATCCGGAGAGTACCGGAGACGTGCAAAGAAGGGCGGAGAAGGGCAAAGACGGGTGGAGAATGGCAAAGACGGGCAGAGAATTGCAAAGACGGTCGGTGAAGTGAAAAGACATTCAGAGAAGTTCGGAGAGTACCGGAGAAGGGTAAATACGGGCGGACAAGGTCAAAGACGGGCGGACAAGGGTAGAGACAGGCAGACAAGGGCAGAGAAGGGTGGACAAGGGCAGAGAATAAAGGAGAAGTGCACAGACGAGCGGAGAAGGGCAAACAAGTGCGGAAAATGCAAAGACGGGCGGGCAAAGGCAAAGATGGGCGGACAAGGGCAAAGACGTGCAGACAAGGGCAAAGACGGGCGGACAAGGGCAAAGACGGTTGGACAAGGGCACAGACGGGCGGAGAATTGCAAAGACGGGCGGAGAAGGGCGGACAAGGGCAAAGACGGGCGGAGAAGGGCACGGAAGGGCGGAGAAGATCACCGAAGGGTGGAAAAGGGCACAGACGGGCGGAGAACGGCACAGACGGGCGGAGAAGGGCACAGGCAGGCAGAGAAGGGCACAGTCGGGCAGAGAAGGGCACAGACGAGCAGTGAAGGGCAAACAAGTGCGGAGAATGTAAAGACGGGCAGAGAAGTGCAAAGACGTGCAAAGAAGTGCAAAGACGGGGGCAGAAGGGCAAAGACGGGGGCAGAAGGGCAAAGACGGGGGGAAAAGGGAAAAGACGGGGGGAGAGAGGCAAAGATGGGCGGAGAAGTGCACGGACGGGTGGAGAAGGGCAAAGACGGGCTGAGAAGGGCACAGAATGGTGGAGAAGGGCACAGACGGGCGGAGAAGGGCACAGACGGGCGGAGAAGGGCAAACAAGTGGGGAGAAGGGCAAACAAGTGGGGAGAAGGGCAAACAAATGGGGAGAAGGGCAAAGATGGGCAGAGAATTTCAAAGACATGCGAAGAAGAGCAAAGACGGTGGGATAAGGGCAAAGAAGGGGGGAGAAGTGCAAAGATGGTGGGAGAAGGGCAAAGACTGGCGGAGAAGTGCAAAGACAGGCGGAGAAGTGCAAAGACAGGCGGAGAAGCACGGAGAATACTGAAGAAGGGAGCAGACAGACGGAGAAGTGCAAACATGGGCGGAGGAGGCAAAAACGGGCAGACGAGGGCAAAGACGGGCAGATGAGGGAAAGATGGGTGGACGAGGACAAAGATGGGCGGATGAGGGCAAAGACGGGTGGACGAGGGCAAAGATGGGCGGATGAGGGCAAAGACATGTGAAGATGTGTGGAGAATTACGGAGCAGAGCAAAGACGGGTGGAGAAGGTCAAAGTCGGGCAGAGAAGAGCAAAGACGGGTGGAGGAATTTAGAGAGAACCGGAGAAGGGCAAAGAAGTGCGGAGAGTGGCAAAGAAGTGCGGAGAGTGGCAAACACGGGAGGACAAGGGCAAAGACGGGCGGAGAAGGGCAAAGACGGGTGGAGAAGGGCAAAGACGGGCAGAGAAGTGCAAAGACGGGTGGACAAGGGCAAAGATGGGCGGACAAGGGCAAAGACGGGCGCAGAGGGGCAGAGACGGGCGGAGAAGGGCAATTAGGGCGGAGAAGGACAAAGACGGGCGGAGAAGGGCAATGACGGGCGGAGAGGGGCAAAGAAGGGCGGAGAAGTGCAAAGAAGGGCGGAGAAGGGCAGAGACGGGCGGAGAAGGGCAGAGACGGGCGGAGAAGGGCAGAGACGGGCGGAGAAGGGCAGAGACGGGCGGAGAAGTGAAAAGACAGGCGGAGAAGGGCAAAGACAGGCAGAGAAGGGCAAAGACGGGCAGAGAAGGGCAAAGACGGGCGGAGAAGGGCAAAGACGGGCGGACAAGGGCAAAGACGGGCGGACAAGGGCAAAGACGGGCGGACAAGGGCAAAGACGGGCGGACAAGGGCAAAGACGGGCGGACAAGGGCAAAGACGGGCGGACAAGGGCAAAGACGGGCGGACAAGGGCAAAGACGGGCGGAGAAGGGCAAAGACGGGCGGAGAAACACAGAGACAGGCAGAGAAACAAAGAGACGGGCGGAGAAACGCACAGACGGGCAGAGAAAGGCAAAGACGGGCAGACAAGAGCAAAGACGGCAGACAAGGATAAAGACGGGCAGACAAGTGCAAAGACGGGCGGACGAGGCAAAGACGGGCGGACGAGGGCAAAGATGGGCGGACGAGGGCAAAGATGGGCGGACGAGGGCAAAGATGGGCGGACGAGGGCAAAGATGGCTGGACGAGAGCAAAGACGGGCGGACGAGTATAAAGATGGGTGGAGAAGGGCAAACAAGTGCGGAGAATGCAAAGACGAGAAAAGAAGTGCAAAGAAGTGCGAAGAAGAGCAAAGACGGTCGGAGAAGGGCAAAGACGGGCAGACAAGGGCAAAGACGGGCAGAGAAGTGCAAAGACAGGCAGAGAAGTGCAAAGACGGGCAGAGAAGTGCAAAGACGGGCGGAGAAGTGCAAAGACGGGCGGAGAAGTGCAAAGACGGGCGGAGAAGTGCAAAGACGGTCGGAGAAATGCGAAGACGGTCGGAGAAATGCGAAGACGGTCGGAGAAGGGCAGAGAATTGTGGAGAGTACCGGAGAAGTGCAAAGTCGGGTAGAGAAGGGAAAGACGGGCGGACGAGGGCAAAGACGGCCAGACGAGGGCAAAGACGGGCGGACGAGGGCAAAGACGGGTGGAGAAGTGCTGAGAATAACGGAGAAGAGCAAATACGGGTGGAGAAGGATAGAGAATACCGAAGAAAGGCACAGAAAGACGGAGAACGGCAAACATGGGCAGAGAAGGCAAATACTGGTGGACGAGGGCAAAGACGGGATTGAGGAGGGCAAAGACAGAATTGAGGAGGGCAAAGACGTGCGGAGGAGGACAAAGACGGGCGATGGAGTGGTAGGACGGTTGGAGATGTGTGGAGAATTACAGAGAAGGGCAAAAACGGGTAGAGAAGGGCAAAGGAGGGCAGAGAAGAGCAAAGATGGGCGGAGGAATGCAGAGAGAACCGGAGAAGGGCAAAGAAGTGCATAGAGTGGCAAAGAAGTGTGGAGAGTGGCAAAGAAGTGCGGAGAAGAGCAAGGACGGGCCGAGAAGTGCAAAGATGGGCAGACAAGGGCAAAGACGGGCGGATATTTAAAAGACGGGCGGACAAGGGCAAAGATGGATGGAAAAGGGCAAAGAGGGGCGGAGAAAGGCAAAGACGATTGGAGAAGGGCAAAGACGATCAGAGAAGGCATAGACAGATGGAGAATAGCAAAGACCAGCGGAGAAGGGAGGAGAATATCGGAGGAGTGCAAAGACAGATGGAGAAGGGCAAAGAAGGGCGAACAATGGCAAAGATATTTGGAGAAGTGCAAAGACGACCGGACGGGGCAAAGACGGGCGGAAAAGGGCAAAGACAGGCGGACAAGGGAAAAAGTGAGCAGACAAGGTCAAAGACGGGCAGACAAGGACAAAGATGTGTGGAGAAGGCCAAAGACGGGCGGAGAAGAACAAAGAAGGGCGGACAAGGGTAAAGACGGGCGGACAAGGGCAAAGACTGGTGGAGAAGGGCAAAGACTGGTGGAGTAGGGCAAAGACTGGCGGAGAATGGCAAAGACGGTCAGAGATGGGCGGAGAATATCGGAAAAGTACAAATAAGGGCAAAGACGGGCGGAGAAGTTCAAAGACAGGCGGAGAAGGGCAAAGACGGGCGGAGAAGGGCAAAGACAGGCGGAGAAGGGCAAAGACGGGCGGAGGAGGGCAAAGACGGGTGGACAAGGGCAAAGACAGGTGGACAAGGGCAAAGACAGGTGGAGAAAGGCAGATAATATCAGAGAAGTGCAAAGAAGGTCAAAGACGGGTGGAGAAGAGCAAAGATGTGCAGAGAAGGACAAAGAGGGGCAGGCAAAGGCAATGAGAGGTGGACAAGGCCAAAAAAATGCGGAGATGGGCTCTGAATATTGGAGAAATGCAAAGAAAAGCAAAGACGGGCGGAGAAGGGCAAAGACGGGCTGATAAAGGCGGAGAATATAGAGAAGTGCAAAGAAGGGCAAAGACATGCGGAGAAGAGCAAAGACGGGCAGAGAAGTACAAAGACGGGCGGACAAGGGCAAAGACGGCCAGACAAGGGCAAAGACAGGCGGACAAGGGCAAAGACGGGCGGACAAGGGCAAAGACAGGCGGACGAGGGCAAAGACGGTTGGAGAAGTGCAAAGACGGGTGGACCAGAGCAAAGACGGGCGAACGAGGGCATAGACGGGTGGACAAGAACAAAGACGGGGGAAGAAGGGCAAAGACGGACAGAGAAGGGCAAAGACAGACAGAGAAGGGCAAAGACGGACAGAGAAGGGCAAAGACGGGTGGACAAGTGCAAAAAGGCTTAGACAAGGGCAAAGACAGTCTGAGAAGTCCGGAGAATACCAGAGAAGTGCAAAGAAGGGCGGAGAAGGGTAAAGGCGGAGAAGGGCAAAGACGGGCGGAGAATTGCAAAGACGGTCGGAGAAGTGAAAAGACAGTCAGAGAAGTGCAGAGAGTACCGGAGAAGGGCAAAGACGGGCGGACAAGGGCAAAAACATCTTGAGAAGTGCAAAGACGGGCAGAGAACTGTGGAGAATACCAGAGAAGGGTAAAGACGGGCGGAGAAAGGCAAAGTCGGGCGGAGAAGGGCAAAGACAGGCGGAGAAGGGAAAAGACGCAGGGAGAAGGGCAAAGAAAGGGGGCGAAGGGCAAAGACGGGGGGAGAAGGGCAAAGACGGGCAGACAACAGCAAAGACGGGCAGACAAGGGCAAAGACGGGCAGACAAGGGGAAAGACGGGCAGACAAGTGCAATGACGGGCGGAAAAGGGCAAAGATGGGCGGACAAGAGCAAAGACGGGCAGACAAGGGCACAAACGGGTGGAGAAGGGCACAGACGGGCGAAGAATAGCAAAGACGAGGGGAGAAGGGCAAAGAAGGTTGAAGAAGTGCTGAGAATAACCGAGAAGGGCAAAGACAGGTGGAGAAAGATGGAGAACACCGAAGAAGGGCACAGAGAGATGGAGAAGGACAAATATGGGAGGAGAAGGCAAATACGGGTGGAAGAGGGCAAAGACGGGTGGAGGTGGGCAAAGAGGGGCGGATGAGGGCAAAGACGGGCGGAAGAGGACAAAGACGAAGGTAAAGAAAGGCGGAGGAGGGCAAAGAAGTGTGAAGATGTGTGGAGAATTATGGAGAAGGGGAAAGATGGGCGGAGAAGGTCAAAGTCGGGCAGAGAAGAGCAAAGACAGGCGGAGGAATTCAGAGAGAACCGGAGAAGGGCAAAGAAGTGCGGAGAGTGGCAAAGAAGTGCGGAGAGTGGCAAAGACGGGCGGAGAAGGGCAAAGACGGGCGGAGCAGGGCAATGACGGGCGGAGAGGGGCAAAGAAGTGCGGAGAAGGGCAAAGACGGGCGGAGAAGGGCAAAGACGGGCGGAGAAGGGCAAAGACGGGCGGAGAAGGGCAAAGACGGGCGGACAAGGGCAAAGACGGATGGACAAGGGCAAAAATGGGCAGACAAGGGCAAAGACGGGCGGAGAAGTGCCAAGAATAATGGAGAAGGGCAAAGACGGGCGGAGAAGGGCAAAGACGGGCGGAGAAGGGCAAAGACGGGCGGAGAAGTGCTGAGGATAATGGAGAAGGGCAAAGACAGGTGGAGAAGGATAGAGAATACCGAAGAAGGGAGCAGACAGACGAAGAAGTGCAAACATTGGTGGAGGAGGTAAAAACGGGCGGACGAGGGCAAAGACGGGGAGAGGAGGACAAAGACGGGAGAACGATGGAAAAGAAGGGCGGAGGAGGGCAAAGACGGGCAAAGGAAGGCAAAGACGGGCGGACAAGGGCAAAGACGGGCGGACAAGGGCAAAGACGGGCGGACAAGGGCAAAGACGGGCGGAGAAGGGCAAAGACGTGCGGAGAAGGGTAAAGATGGGCGGACGAGGGCAAAGACAGGCGGAGATGTGTGGAGAATTATGGAGAAGTTCAAAGGTGGGCGGAGAAGGGCAAAGTCAGGCAGAGAAGAGCAAAGACAGGCGGAGGAAGGCAGAGAGAACTGGAGAGGGGCAAAGAAGTGGGGAGAGTGGCAAAGACGGGTGGAGAAGCGCAAAGACGGGCGGACAAGGGCAAAGAAGCGCAGAGAGTGGCAAAGACGGGCGGAGAAGGGCAAAGAGGGGCGGAGAGTAACAAAGACGGGCGGAGAAGGGCAAAGACGGGCGGAGAAGGGAAAAGACAGGCGGACAATTGTAAAGACGGGCAGATAAAGGCAAAGACGGGTGCACAAGTGCAAAGACGGGCGGACAACGTTAAAGAAGGTTGGAAAAGGGCAAAGACAGTCAGAGAAGTGCAATGACGGACAGACAAGGGCAAAGAAGGTCGGAGAATTGCAGAGAGTACTGGAGAAGGGCAAAGTCAGGCGGAGAAGTGCAAAGAAGTGCGGAGAGTGGTAAAGAAGCGCGGAGAGTGGCAAAGACGGGCTGAGAAGGGCAAAGACGGGCGGAGTAGCGCAAAGACGGGTGGAGAAGGGCAAAGATGGTTGTTGAATTTAGAAGACAGTCAGAGAATTGCGGAGAGTACTGGAGAAGGGCAAAGACGGTCGGACAAGCGCAAAGTCGGGCAGAGAATTGCAAAGTCGGGCAGAGAATTGCAAAGTCGGGCAGAGGAGGGCAAAGTCGGGCAGAGAAGGCAAAAGTCGGGCGGAGAAAGGCAAAGACGGGCGGAGGAGGGCAGAGACGGGCGGAGGAGGGCAGAGACGGGCGGAGGAGGGCAGAGACGGGCGGAGGAGGGCAGAGACGGGCGGAAAAACGCAAAGAGGGTTGGGCAGTTGCAAAGAGGGTTGGGCAGTTGCAAAGAGGGTTGGGCAGTTGCAAAGAGGGTCGGGCAATTGCAAAGAGGGTCGGGCAAGGGTAAAGATGGACGGAGAATGGCAAAGACAGTTGGAGAAAGGCAAAGACGGGTGGACAATAGCAAAGACGGGCAGACAAGGGAAAAGACGCGGGGTGAAGATCAAGGACCGGTGGACACTGACAGAGAGGGGTGGACATGAGCAAATACAGGCGCATAATGGAAATGACGGGCGGAGAATGGCAAAGACGGGCAGGGAAGGGCAAAGACGGGCGGAGAGGGCAAAGACGGGCGGAGAATTGCGGAGAGTACCGGAGAAGGGGAAAGTCGGGCGGAGAATAACGGAGAATACCGAAGAATGGCCCAGAAAGATGGAGAAGGGCAAATATGGACGGAGAAGGCAAATACAGGCAGACGAGGGCAAAGACGGGCGGAGAAGCGCAAAGACGGGCGGAGAAGCGCAAAGACGGGCGGACAAGGGCAAAGACGGGCGGAGGAGGTCAAAGACGGGCGGAGGAGGTCAAAGACGGGCGGAGGAGGGCAGAGACGGGCGGAGGAGGGCAGAGACGGGCGGAGGAGGGCAGAGACGGGCGGAGGAGGGCAGAGACGGGCGGAGGAGGGCAGAGACGGGCGGAGGAGGGCAGAGACGGGCGGAGGAGGGCAGAGACGGGCGGAGGAGGGCAGAGACGGGCGGAGAATCGCAAGGACAGGCGGAGAATTGCAAGGACGGGCGGAGAAGGGCAAAGACGGGCGGAGAAGGACAAAGAGGGGCGGAGAAGGACAAAGAGGGGCGGAGAAGGACAAAGAGGGGCGGAGAAGTACAAAGAGGGGCGGAGAAGGACAAAGAGGGGCAGAGAAGCGCAAGGACGGGCAGAGAAGGGCAAAGACGGGCGGAGAAGGGCAAAGACGGGCGGAGAAGAGCAAAGACGGGCGGAGAAGAGCAAAGACGGGCGGAGAAGAGCAAAGACGGGCGGAGAAGAGCAAAGACGGGCGGAGAAGGCCAAAGATGGCTTCACAATTGCAAAGACGGGCAGACAACGGCAAAAAAGGACTGACAAGTGCAAAGACGGGCGGACAAGGGCAAAGAAGGGCGGACACGGGCAAAGACAGGCGGACAAGTGCAAAGACAGGCAGAGAAGTGCAATGATGGACAGACAAGGGCAAAGAAGGTCGGAGAATTGTGAAGAGTATCAGAGAAGGGCAACGTCAGGCAGAGAAGTGCAAAGAAGTGCGGAGAGTGGTAAAGAAGTGCGGAGAGTGGTAAAGACGGGCTGAGAAGGGCAAAGACGGGTGGAGTAGCACAAAGACGGGCGGGGAAGTGCAAAGACGGGCGGAGAAGTGCAAAGACGGGTGGACAAGGGCAAAGACGGGTGGACAAGGGCAAAGACGGGCGGACAAGTGCAAAGACGGGTGGACAAGGGCAAAGACGGGCGGACAAGGGCAAAGACGGGCGGAGAATGGCAAAGACGGGCGGAGAATGGCAAAGACGGGCGGAGAATGGCAAAGACGGGCGGAGAATGGCAAAGACGGGCGGAGATGGGCAATGATGGGCGGGGAAGGGCAAATCCGGGCGGAGAATCACAAGGACGGGCGGAGAAGTGCAAAGAAGGGCAGAGAAGTTCAAAGACGGGTGGAGAAGGGCAAAGACGGGCAGAAAAAGGGCAAAGACGGGCAGAAAAGGGCAAAGACGGGCAGAAAAGGGCAAAGACGGGTGGAGAAGGACGAAGAGGGGCTAAGAAGGGCAAACACGGGCGGAGAAGAGGAAAGACAGGCGGAGAAGGCCAAAGATGGCTTTACAATTGCAAAGACGGGCATACAACGGCAAAAAAGGGCGGACAAGGGCAAAGACCGGTGGACAAGGGCAAAGACGAGTGGACAAGGGCAAAGACAGGCTGAGAAGGGCAAAGACGGGCGGAGAAGGGAAAGACGGGAGGAGAAGTTCAAAGACGGGCAGAAAAGGGCAAAGACGGGCAGAAAAAGGCAAAGACGGGTGGAGAAGGACAAAGAGGGGCGGAGAAGCGCCAGGACAGGCGGAGAATTTCAAAGACGGGCGGAGAAGGACAAAGAGGGATGGAGAAGGGCAAAGACGGGTGGAGAAGGGCAAAGATGGCTTCACAATTGCAAAGATGGGCAGACAATGGCAAAAAAGGACGGACAAGAGCAAAGACGGGTGGACAATGGCAAAGAAGGGCATACAAGGGCAAAGACGGGCAGACACGTGCAAAGAAGTTCGGAGAATTGCGGAGAGTACCGGAGAAGGGCAAAGTCAGGCGGAGAAGTGCAAAGAAGCGCGGAGAGTGGCAAAGACGGGCTGAGAAGGGCAAAGACGGGCTGAGAAGGGCAAAGACGGGCGGAGTAGCGCAAAGACGGGCGGAGAAGGGCAAAGACGGGTGGAGAAGTGCGAAGGGGGGCGGACAAGGGCAGAGAGGGGCGGACAAGGGCAGAGAGGGGCGGACAAGGGAAAAGAGGGGCGGACAAGGCAAAGACGGGCAGGGAAGGGCAAAGACGGCAGGGGAAGGAAGGGCAAAGACAGCCGGGGAAGGGCAAAGACGGCAGGGGAAAGGAAAAGATGGCTGGGGAAGGGCAAAGAAGGGCGGACAAGCGCAAAGTCGGACGGAGAAGGGGAAAGAAGGGCGGAGGAGGTCAGAGACGGGCGGAGGAGGTCAGAGACGGGCGGAGGAGGTCAGAGACGGGCGGAGGAGGTCAGAGACGGGCGGAGGAGGGCAGAGACGGGCGGAGGAGGGCAGAGACGGGCGGAGGAGGGCAGAGACAGGCGGAGGAGGGCAGAGACAAGCGGAGAAAGGCAAAGACAGGTGGAGAAAGGCAAATACGTGCGGAGAAGGGTTAAGACGGGTAGAGAAGGGCAAAGATGGGCAGAGAAGGGCAAAGAAGGTTTGATAAGTGCAAAGACGGGTGAAGAAGGGCAAAGACAGTCGGAAAAGGTCAAAAACAGGCGGACAAGAAAAAAGACGGGGTGAGAAGGGCAAAGACTGACAGAGAAGCACAAAGAAGGGCGGACAAGAACAAAGATGGGGGAGATCAGCAAAGACTGATAGAGAAGGGCAAAGACTGACAGGGAAGGGCAAAGACAGGCAGACAAGTGCAAAGAGGTTTAGACAAGGGCAGTCTAAGAAGTCCGGAGAATACCAGAGAAGTGCAAAGACAGGTGGAGAAGTGCATAGATGGGCGGAGAAGGGCAAAGACGGATTGAGAAGGACAAAGACAGGCAGAGAATTGTGGAGAGTACCGGAGAAGGGCAAAGTCGGGCGCAGAAGGGCAAAGACGAGCAGAGAAAGGCAAAGAAGTGCGGAGAGTTACAAGGAATTGCGGAGAGTTGCAAAGACGGGTGGAGAAGGGCAAAGACGGGTGGAGAAGGGCAAAGACGGGCGGAGAAGGGCAAAGACGGGCGGAGAAGGGCAAAGACGGTCAGAGAAGGGCAAAGACGGGTAGAGAAGGGAAAAGACGGGTTGAAAAGTGCAAAGACGGGCAGAGAAGGTCAAAGACAGGCAGAGAAGGTCAAAGACAGACAGAGAAGGTCAAAGACGGGCAGAGAAGGTAAAGATGGTTGGAGAATTGCGGAGAGTACCGGAGAAGTGCAAAGACGGGCGGAAAAGGGCAAAGATTGGCGGAGAAGTGCATAGACATGCGGAGAAGGGCAAAGACGGGCGGAGGAGGGCAAAGACGGGTGGAGGAGGGCAAAGCCGGGCGGAGAAGGGCAAAGCCGGGCGGAGAAGGGCAAAGACGGGTTGAAAAGTGCAAAGACGGGCAGAGAAGGTCAAAGACGGGCAGAGAAGGTCAAAGACGGGCAGAGAAGGTCAAAGACGGGCAGAAAAGGGCAAAGACGGGTGGAGAAGGACGAAGAGGGGCTAAGAAGGGCAAACACGGGCGGAGAAGAGGAAAGACAGGCGGAGAAGGCCAAAGATGGCTTTACAATTGCAAAGACGGGCATACAACGGCAAAAAAGGGCGGACAAGGGCAAAGACGGGCGGACAAGGGCAAAGACGAGTGGACAAGGGCAAAGACGGGCTGAGAAGGGCAAAGACGGGCGGAGAAGGGCAGAGACAGGCGGAGGAGGGCAGAGACAAGCGGAGAAAGGCAAAGACAGGTGGAGAAAGGCAAATACGTGCGGAGAAGGGTTAAGACGGGTAGAGAAGGGCAAAGACGGGCAGAGAAGGGCAAAGAAGGTTTGATAAGTGCAAAGACGGGTGAAGAAGGGCAAAGACAGTCGGAAAAGGTCAAAAACAGGCGGACAAGAAAAAAGACGGGGTGAGAAGGGCAAAGACTGACAGAGAAGCACAAAGAAGGGCGGACAAGAACAAAGATGGGGGAGATCAGCAAAGACTGATAGAGAAGGGCAAAGACTGACAGGGAAGGGCAAAGACAGGCAGACAAGTGCAAAGAGGTTTAGACAAGGGCAGTCTAAGAAGTCCGGAGAATACCAGAGAAGTGCAAAGACAGGTGGAGAAGTGCATAGATGGGCGGAGAAGGGCAAAGACGGATTGAGAAGGACAAAGACAGGCAGAGAATTGTGGAGAGTACCGGAGAAGGGCAAAGTCGGGCGCAGAAGGGCAAAGACGAGCAGAGAAAGGCAAAGAAGTGCGGAGAGTTACAAGGAATTGCGGAGAGTTGCAAAGACGGGTGGAGAAGGGCAAAGACGGGCGGAGAAGGGCAAAGACGGGCGGAGAAGGGCAAAGACGGACAGAGAAGGGCAAAGACGGTCAGAGAAGTGCAAAGACGGTCAGAGAAGGGCAAAGACGGTCAGAGAAGGGCAAAGACGGTCAGAGAAGGGCAAAGACGGTCAGAGAAGGGCAAAGACGGGTAGAGAAGGGAAAAGACGGGTTGAAAAGTGCAAAGACGGGCAGAGAAGGTCAAAGACAGGCAGAGAAGGTAAAGACGGTTGGAGAATTGTGGAGAGTACCAGAGAAGTGCAAAGACGGGCGGAAAAGGGCAAAGATTGGCGGAGAAGTGCATAGACATGCGGAGAAGGGCAAAGACGGGCGGAGGAGGGCAAAGACGGGTGGAGGAGGACAAAGCCGGGCCGAGAAGGGCAAAGCCGGGCGGAGAAAGGCAAAGCCGGGCAGAGAAGGGCAAAGACGGGTTGAAAAGTGCAAAGACGGGCAGAGAAGGTCAAAGACGGGCAGAGAAGGTCAAAGACGGGCAGAGAAGGTCAAAGACGGGCAGAGAAGGTCAAAGACGGGCAGAGAAGGTCAAAGACGGGCAGAGAAGGTAAAGTCGGTCGGAGAATTGTGGAGAGTACCGGAGAAGTGCAAAGACGGGCGGAGAAGGGCAAAGATTGGCGGAGAAGGGCATAGACATGCGGAGAAGGACAAAGACGGGCAGAGGAGGGCAAAGACGGGCAGAGGACGGCAAAGACGGGCAGAGGAGGGCAAAGACGGGCGGAGAAGGGCAAAGCCGGGCGGAGAAGGGCAAAGCCGGGCGGAGAAGGGCAAAGCCGGGCGGAGAAGGGCAAAGCCGGGCGGAGAAGGGCAAAGCCGGGCGGAGAAGGGCAAAGCCGGGCGGAGAAGGGCAAAGCCGGGCGGAGAAGGGCAAAGCCGGGCGGAGAAGGGCAAAGACAGGCGGAGAAGGGCAAAGACGGGCAGAGAAGGGCAAAGACGGGCAGAGAAGGGCAAAGACCGGCGGACAAGGGCAAAGACGGGCAGAGAAGGGCAGAGACGGGCGGACAAGTGCAAAGACGGGCGGAGAAGGGGAAAGACGGGCGGAGAAGCGCAAGGACGGGCGGAGAAGGGCAAAGACGGGCGGAGAAGGACAAAGAGGGGCGGAGAAGGGCAAAGACGGGCGGAGAAGGGCAAAGACGGGCGGAGAAGGGCAAAGACGGGCGGAGAAGGGCAAAGACGGGCGGAGAAGGGCAAAGACGGGCGGAGAAGGGCAAAGACGGGCGGAGAAGGGCAAAGACGGGCGGAGAAGGGCAAAGACGGGCGGAGAAGGGCAAAGACGGGCGGAGAAGGGCAAAGACGGGCGGAGAAGGGCAAAGCAGGGCGGAGAAGGGGAAAGATGGGCAGAGAAGGGGGAAGATGGGCGGAGAAGGGCAAAGACGGTCGGAGAAGGGCAAAGCCGGTCGGAGAAGGGCAAAGCCGGGCGGAGAAGGGCAAAGCCGGGCGGACAAAGGCAAAGCCGGGCGGAGAAGGGCAAAGACGATCAGAGAATTGCAAGGACGGGCGGAGAAGGGCAAAGAAGGGCGGAACAGGTCAAAGACGGGCGGAGAAGTGCAAAGACGGGCAGAAAAGGGCAAAGGCTGGCAGAGAAGGACAAAGACGGGCGGAGAAGGACAAAGAGGGGCAGAGAAGGGCATTGACGGGCGGACAAGTGCAAAGACGGGCGGACAAGGGCAAAGAAGGGCGGACACGAGCAAAGACAGGCGGACAAGTGCAAAGACAGGCGGACAAGGGCAAAGAAGGTTGGAGAATTGCAGAGAGTACCGGAGAAGGGCAAAGACGAGCGGAAAAGTGTAAAGAAATGCGGAGAGTGGTAAAGAAGCACAGAGAGTGGCAAAGACGGGCTGAGAAATGCAAAGACGGGTGGAGTAGCGCAAAGACGGGCAGAGAAGGGCAAAGACGGGCGGAGAAGGGCAAAGACGGGCGGACAAGGGCAAAGACGGGCGGACAAGGGCAAAGACGGGCGGACAAGGGCAAAGACGGGCGGGGAAGTGCAAAGACGGGCGGAGAAGGGCAAAGAGGGGCGGAGAAGGGCAAAGCCGGGCGGAGAATGGCAAAGACGGGCGGAGAATGGCAAAGCAGGGCGGAGAAGGGGAAAGCAGGGCGGAGAAGGGGAAAGATGGGCGGAGAAGGGCAAAGCCGGGCGGAGAAGGGCAAAGCCGGGCGGAGAAGGGCAAAGCCGGGCGGACAAAGGCAAAGGCGGGCGGAGAAGGGCAAAGAAGGTTGGAGAATCGCGGAGAGTACCGGAGAAGGGCAAAGACGGGCGGAAAAGTGCAAAGAAATGCAGAGAGTGGTAAAAAAGCACAGAGAGTGGCAAAGATGGGCTGAGAAGTGCAAAGACGGGCGGAGAAGGGCAAAGACGGGCGGAGAAGGGCAAAGACGGGCGGAGAAGGGCAAAGACGGGCGGAGAAGGGCAAAGACGGGCGGAGAAGGGCAAAGACGGGCGGAGAAGGGCAAAGATGGGCGGAGAAGGGCAAAGACGGGCAGTCAAGGGCAAAGACGGGCGGTCAAGGGCAAAGACGGGCGGAGAAGGGCAAAGACGGGCGGGGAAGGGCAAAGAGGGGCGGAGAAGCACAAAGAAGGTCGGAGAAGCGCAAAGAGGGGCGGAGAAGCGCAAAGAGGGGCGGAGAAGCGCAAAGAGGGGCGGAGAATTGCGGAGAGTACTGGAGAAGGGCAAAGATGTGCGGAGAAGGGCAAAGACGGGCGGAGAAGGGCAAAGTCGGCCGGAGAAGGACAAAGTCGGCCGGAGAAGGGCAAAGTCGGCCGGAGAAGGGCAAAGTCGGCCGGAGAAGGGCAAAGTCGGGCGAAGAAGGGCAAAGTCGGGCGAAGAAGGGCAAAGACGGATGGAGGAGGTCAGAGACGGGCGGAGGAGGGCAGAAACGGTAGGAGAAGGGCAAAGACAGACGGAGAAGGGTAAAAAAGGTTTGATACGTGCAAAGACGGGTGAAGAAGTGCAAAGACAGTCGGAAAAGATCAAAAACAGGCAGACAAAATAAAAGACGGGGGGAGAAAGGCAAAGACGGGCGGAGAAGGGCAAAGAAGGGCGGACAAGAACAAAGATGGGGGAGAAGGGCAAAGACTGACAGGGAAGGGCAAAGACGGGTGGAGAAGGGAAAGATAGGCAGAAAAGGGCAAAGACAGGTGGACAAGTGCAAAGAGGTTTAGACAAGGGCAGTCTAAGAAGTCTGGAGAATACCAGAGAAGTGCAAAGACGGGTGGAGAAGTGCATAGATGGGCGGAGAAGGGCAAAGAGGAATTGAGAAGGACAAAGACAGGCAGAGAATTGTGGAGAGTACCGGAGAAGGGCAAAGTCGGGCGCAGAAGGGCAAAGACGAGTGGAGAAGGGCAAAGAAGTGCGGAGAGTTACAAAGAATTGCAAAGACGGGTGGAGAAGGACAAAGACGGGTGGAGAAGGGCAAAGACGGGCGGAGAAGTGCAAAGACGGACAGAGAAGGGCAAAGACGGTCGGAGAAGGGCAAAGACGGTCGGAGAAGGGCAAAGACGGGAGGAGAAGGGAAAAGACGGTTGGAAAAGGGGAAAGACGGGCAGAGAAGGGGAAAGACAGGCAGAGAAGGGGAAAGACGGTCGGAGAATAGCGGAGAGTTCTGTAGAAGTGCAAAGACGGGCGGAGAAGGGCAAAGATAGGCGGAGAAGGGCAAAGACGGTTGGTGAAGTGAAAAGATGGTCAGAGAAGTGCGGAGAGTACCGGAGAAGTGCAAAGACTGGTGGACAAGGGCAAACACAGTTTGAGAAGTGCAAAGACGGGCAAAGAAGTGCAGAGAATACCAGAGAAGGACAAAGAAGGGCAGAGAAGCGCAAAACGGGCGTAGAAGAGCAAAGTCAGGCAGAGAAGAGCAAATCGGGCGGAGAAGAGCAAAGACGGGCAAAGAAGGTCAAAGACGGGCGGAGAAGGGAAAAGACGGGTGGAGAAGGGAAAAGATAGGCAGAGAAGTGCAAAGACGGGAGGAGAATTTCATAGACGTGGAGAGAATTGCAAATACGGTCAGTGAAGTGAAAATACGGTCAGAGAAGTGCGGAGAGTACCGGAGAAATGCAAAGAAGGGCAGACAAGGGGAAAGACAGGTTGAGAAGTGCAAAGATGGGCAGAGAAGTGCGGAGAGTAACAGAGGAGGGAAAGACGGCCAGAGAAGCACAAAGACGGACGGAGAAGCGCAAAGACGGGCGGAGAAGTGAAAAGATAGAAGATGGGCGGAGAACTGCAAAGACGGATGGAGAAGGGCAAAAAAGGGCGGAGAAGGGCCAAGACGGGCGGAGCAGGGCAAATACAGGTGGAGAAGGGCAAGGACGGTCGGAGAATTGTGGAGAGTACTGGTGAAGGGCAAAGTCGGACGCAGAAGCGCAAAGAATTGCGGAGAGTGGCGAAGTGCGGAGAGTTACAATGAATTGCGGAGAGTGGCAAAGATGGGTGGAGAAGGGCAAAGACGGGCAGGGAAGGGCAAAGACGGGCAGGGAAGGGCAAAGACGGGCGGAGGAGGGCAAAGACGGCGGAGGAGGGCAAAGACGGCGGAGGAGGGCAAAGACGAGCGGAGGAGGGCAAAGACGAGCGGAGGAGGGCAAAGACGAGCGGAGGAGGGCAAAGACGAGCGGAGGAGGGCAAAGACGAGCGGAGGAGGGCAAAGAGGGGCGGAGAAGGGGAAAGACGGGCGGAGAAGGGCAAAGACAGGCGGACAAAGGCAAAGAGGGGTGGACAAGGGCAAAGACGGGTGGAAAAGGGCAAAGATGGGCGGACAAGGGCAAAGAGGGGCGGACATGTGCAATGAGGGGCGGACAAGGGCAATGAGGGGCAGACAAGTGCAAAGACAGTCTGAGAAGTCCAGAGAATACCGGAGAGGGGCAAAGACGGGCGGAGAGGGGAAAAGACGGGCGGACAGGGGCAAAGACGGGCGGAGAGGGGCAAAGACAGTCTGAGAAATCCTGAGTATACCGGACTAGTGCAAAGACAGGTGGAGAACGGCAAAGACGGGCGGACGAGGGCAAAGATGGGCGGACGAGGGCAAAGACTGGGGGACAAGGGCAAAGACGGGCTAACGAGGGCAAAGACGGGCGGAGAAGTAAAAATACACCCAGAGTAGTGCGGAGAGTATCGGACAAGGTAAAGGCGGGCGGACAAGGGCAAAGACGGGTGGACAAGGGCAAAGACGGGCGGACAAGGGCTAAGACAGCCGGAAAACGGCTAAAATGGGCGGAGAAGTGTGGAGAATATCGGAAAAAGGAAAAGTCGGGCGGATAAGAGCAAAGACAGGTTGAGAAAGGCAAAGACGGGCAAAGAAGTGTGGAGAATACCAGAGAGGGGCAAGGACGGGCGGACAAGGGCAAGGACGGGCGGACAAGGGCAAAGAGGGGCGGACAAGGGCAAAGAGGGGCGGACAAGGGCAAAGAGGGGCGGACAAGGGCAAAGAGGGGCGGACAAGAGCAAAGAGGGGCGGACAAGTTCTGAGAATACGGGACAAGGGCAAAGAGGGGCGGACAAGAGCTGAGAATACGGGACAAGGGCAAAGAGGGGCGGACAAGGGCTGAGAATACGGGACAAGGGCAATGAGGTGCGGACAAGGGCTGAGAACGCGGGACAAGGGCAAAGAGGGGCGGACAAGGGCTGAGAAGACGGGACAAGGGCAAAGAGGGGCGGACAAGGGCAAAGAGGGGCGGACAAGAGCAAAGAGGGGCGGACAAGGGCAAAGAGGGGCGGACAAGGGCAAAGAGGGTCGGACAAGGGCAAAGAGGGGCGGACAAGGGCAAAGAGGGGCGGACAAGGGCAAAGAGGGGCGGACAAGTTCTGAGAATACGGGAGAAGGGCAAAGAGGGGCGGACAAGGGCTGAGAATACGGCACAAGAGCAAAGAGGAGCGGACAAGGGCTGAGAATACGGGACAAGGGCAAAGAGGAGCGGACAAGGGCTGAGAATACGGGACAAGGGCAAAGAGGCGCGGACAAGGGCTGAGAATACGGGACAAGGGCAAATAGGGGCGGACAAGGGCAAAGAGGGGCGGACAAGGTCAAAGAGGGGCGGACAAGGGCAAAGAGGAGCGGACAAGGGCTGAGAATACGGGACAAGAGCAAAGAGGCGCGGACAAGGGCAAAGAGGGGCGGACAAGGGCAAAGAGGAGCGGACAAGGGCAAAGAGGGGCGGACAAGGGCAAAGATGGGCGGACGAGGGCAAAGATGGGCGGACGAGGGCAAAGATGGCTGGACGAGAGCAAAGACGGGCGGACGAGTATAAAGATGGGTGGAGAAGGGCAAACAAGTGCGGAGAATGCAAAGACGAGAAAAGAAGTGCAAAGAAGTGCGAAGAAGAGCAAAGACGGTCGGAGAAGGGCAAAGACGGGCAGACAAGGGCAAAGGCAGGCGGACAAGAACATAGACCGGGGGAGAAGGGCAAAGACGGACACAGAAGGTCAAAGACGGGCGGACAAGTGCAAAGAGGTTTAGACAAGGGCAAAGACAGACTGAGAAGTTCGGAGAATATCGGAGAAGTGCAAAGAAGAGCAGAGAAGTGCAAGGACGGGCGGAGAAGTTCAAAGACGGGCAGAGAAGTGCAAAGACGGGCGGAGAAGTGCAAAGACGGGCAGAGAAGTGCAAAGACGGGCAGAGAAGTGCAAAGACGGGCAGAGAAGTGCAAAGACGGGCAGAGAAGTGCAAAGACGGGCAGAGAAGTGCAAAGACGGGCAGAGAAGTGCAAAGACGGGCAGAGAAGTGCAAAGACGGGCAGAGAAGTGCAAAGACGGGCAGAGAAGTGCAAAGACGGGCAGAGAAGTGCAAAGACGGGCAGAGAAGTGCAAAGACGGGCAGAGAAGTGCAAAGACGGTCGGAGAAATGCGAAGACGGTCGGAGAAATGCGAAGACGGTCGGAGAAGGGCAGAGAATTGTGGAGAGTACCGGAGAAGTGCAAAGTCGGGTAGAGAAGGGAAAGACGGGCGGACGAGGGCAAAGATGGCCAGACGAGGGCAAAGACGGGCGGACGAGGGCAAAGACGGGTGGAGAAGTGTTTAGAATAACGGAGAAGAGCAAATACGGGTGGAGAAGGATAGAGAATACCGAAGAAAGGCACAGAAAGACGGAGAACAGCAAACATGGGCAGAGAAGGCAAATACTGGTGGACGAGGGCAAAGACGGGATTGAGGAGGGCAAAGACAGAATTGAGGAGGGCAAAGACGTGCGGAGGAGGACAAAGACGGGCGATGGAGTGGTAGGACGGTTGGAGATGTGTGGAGAATTACAGAGAAGGGCAAAAACGGGTAGAGAAGGGCAAAGGAGGGCAGAGAAGAGCAAAGATGGGCGGAGGAATGCAGAGAGAACCGGAGAAGGGCAAAGAAGTGCATAGAGTGGCAAAGAAGTGTGGAGAGTGGCAAAGAAGTGCGGAGAAGAGCAAGGACGGGCCGAGAAGTGCAAAGATGGGCAGACAAGGGCAAAGACGGGCGGATATTTAAAAGACGGGCGGACAAGGGCAAAGATGGATGGAAAAGGGCAAAGAGGGGCGGAGAAAGGCAAAGACGATTGGAGAAGGGCAAAGACGATCAGAGAAGGCATAGACAGATGGAGAATAGCAAAGACCAGCGGAGAAGGGAGGAGAATATCGGAGGAGTGCAAAGACAGATGGAGAAGGGCAAAGAAGGGCGAACAATGGCAAAGATATTTGGAGAAGTGCAAAGACGACCGGACGGGGCAAAGACGGGCGGAAAAGGGCAAAGACAGGCGGACAAGGGAAAAAGTGAGCAGACAAGGTCAAAGACGGGCAGACAAGGACAAAGATGTGTGGAGAAGGCCAAAGACGGGCGGAGAAGAACAAAGAAGGGCGGACAAGGGTAAAGACGGGCGGACAAGGGCAAAGACTGGTGGAGAAGGGCAAAGACTGGTGGAGTAGGGCAAAGACTGGCGGAGAATGGCAAAGACGGTCAGAGATGGGCGGAGAATATCGGAAAAGTACAAATAAGGGCAAAGACGGGCGGAGAAGGGCAAAGACGGGCGGAGAAGGGCAAAGACGGGCGGAGAAGGGCAAAGACGGGCGGAGAAGGGCAAAGACGGGTGGAGAAGGGCAAAGACGGGCGGAGAAGGGCAAAGACGGGCGGAGAAGGGCAAAGACGGGTGGACAAGGGCAAAGACAGGTGGACAAGGGCAAAGACAGGTGGAGAAAGGCAGATAATATCAGAGAAGTGCAAAGAAGGTCAAAGACGGGTGGAGAAGAGCAAAGATGTGCAGAGAAGGACAAAGAGGGGCAGGCAAAGGCAATGAGAGGTGGACAAGGCCAAAAAAATGCGGAGATGGGCTCTGAATATTGGAGAAATGCAAAGAAAAGCAAAGACGGGCGGAGAAGGGCAAAGACGGGCTGATAAAGGCGGAGAATATAGAGAAGTGCAAAGAAGGGCAAAGACATGCGGAGAAGAGCAAAGACGGGCAGAGAAGTACAAAGACGGGCGGACAAGGGCAAAGACGGCCAGACAAGGGCAAAGACAGGCGGACAAGGGCAAAGACGGGCGGACAAGGGCAAAGACAGGCGGACGAGGGCAAAGACGGTTGGAGAAGTGCAAAGACGGGTGGACCAGAGCAAAGACGGGCGAACGAGGGCATAGACGGGTGGACAAGAACAAAGACGGGGGAAGAAGGGCAAAGACGGACAGAGAAGGGCAAAGACAGACAGAGAAGGGCAAAGACGGACAGAGAAGGGCAAAGACGGGTGGACAAGTGCAAAAAGGCTTAGACAAGGGCAAAGACAGTCTGAGAAGTCCGGAGAATACCAGAGAAGTGCAAAGAAGGGCGGAGAAGGGTAAAGGCGGAGAAGGGCAAAGACGGGCGGAGAATTGCAAAGACGGTCGGAGAAGTGAAAAGACAGTCAGAGAAGTGCAGAGAGTACCGGAGAAGGGCAAAGACGGGCGGACAAGGGCAAAAACATCTTGAGAAGTGCAAAGACGGGCAGAGAACTGTGGAGAATACCAGAGAAGGGTAAAGACGGGCGGAGAAAGGCAAAGTCGGGCGGAGAAGGGCAAAGACAGGCGGAGAAGGGAAAAGACGCAGGGAGAAGGGCAAAGAAATGGGGCGAAGGGCAAAGACGGGGGGAGAAGGGCAAAGACGGGCAGACAACAGCAAAGACGGGCGGACAAGGGGAAAGACGGTTGGACAAGTGCAATGACGGGCGGAAAAGGGCAAAGATGGGCGGAGCAGGGCAATGACGGGCGGAGAGGGGCAAAGAAGTGCGGAGAAGGGCAAAGACGGGCGGAGAAGGGCAAAGACAGGTGGAGAAGGGCAAAGACGGGCGGAGAAGGGCAAAGACGGGCGGAGAAGGGCAAAGACGGGCGGAGAAGGGCAAAGACGGGCGGAGAAGGGCAAAGACGGATGGACAAGGGCAAAAACGGGCGGACAAGGGCAAAGACGGGCGGAGAAGTGCCAAGAATAATGGAGAAGGGCAAAGACGGGCGGAGAAGGGCAAAGACGGGTGGAGAAGGGCAAAGACGGGCGGAGAAGTGCTGAGGATAATGGAGAAGGGCAAAGACAGGTGGAGAAGGATGGAGAATACCGAAGAAGGGAGCAGACAGACGAAGAAGTGCAAACATTGGTGGAGGAGGTAAAAAGTGCACGGACGGGTGGAGAAGGGCAAAGACGGGCTGAGAAGGGCACAGAATGGTGGAGAAGGGCACAGACGGGCGGAGAAGGGCAAACAAGTGGGGAGAAGGGCAAACAAGTGGGGAGAAGGGCAAACAAATGGGGAGAAGGGCAAAGATGGGCAGAGAATTTCAAAGACATGCGAAGAAGAGCAAAGACGGTGGGATAAGGGCAAAGAAGGGGGGAGAAGTGCAAAGATGGTGGGAGAAGGGCAAAGACTGGCGGAGAAGTGCAAAGACAGGCGGAGAAGTGCAAAGACAGGCGGAGAAGCACGGAGAATACTGAAGAAGGGAGCAGACAGACGGAGAAGTGCAAACATGGGCGGAGGAGGCAAAAACGGGCAGACGAGGGCAAAGACGGGCAGATGAGGGAAAGATGGGTGGACGAGGACAAAGATGGGCGGATGAGGGCAAAGACGGGTGGACGAGGGCAAAGATGGGCGGATGAGGGCAAAGACATGTGAAGATGTGTGGAGAATTACGGAGAAGAGCAAAGATGGGTGGAGAAGGTCAAAGTCGGGCAGAGAAGAGCAAAGACGGGTGGAGGAATTTAGAGAGAACCGGAGAAGGGCAAAGAAGTGCGGAGAGTGGCAAACACGGGAGGACAAGGGCAAAGACGGGCGGAGAAGGGCAAAGACGGGTGGAGAAGGGCAAAGACGGGCAGAGAAGTGCAAAGACGGGTGGACAAGGGCAAAGATGGGCGGACAAGGGCAAAGACGGGCGCAGAGGGGCAGAGACGGGCGGAGAAGGGCAATTACTGGCGGAGAAGGACAAAGACGGGCGGAGAAGGGCAATGACGGGCGGAGAAGGGCAAAGAAGGGCGGAGAAGGGCAAAGACGGGCGGAGAAGGGAAAAGACAGGCAGAGAAGGGCAAAGACAGGCAGAGAAGGGCAAAGACAGGCAGAGAAGGGCAAAGACAGGCAGAGAAGGGAAAAGACGGGCGGACAAGGGCAAAGACGGGTGGAGAAGGGCAAAGACGGGCGGAGAAACACAGAGACAGGCAGAGAAACAAAGAGACGGGCGGAGAAACGCAGAGACGGGCAGAGAAAGGCAAAGACGGGCAGACAAGAGCAAAGACGGCAGACAAGTGCAAAGACGGGCGGACGAGGCAAAGATGGGCGGACGAGGGCAAAGATGGGCGGACGAGGGCAAAGATGGGCGGACGAGGGCAAAGATGGGCGGACGAGGGCAAAGATGGGCGGACGAGGGCAAAGATGGCTGGACGAGAGCAAAGACGGGCGGACGAGTGCAAAGACGGGCGGACGAGTATAAAGATGGGTGGAGAAGGGCAAACAAGTGCGGAGAATGCAAAGACGAGAAAAGAAGTGCAAAGAAGTGCGAAGAAGAGCAAAGACGGTCGGAGAAGGGCAAAGACGGGCAGACAAGGGCAAAGACGGGCGGACAAGAACATAGACCGGGGGAGAAGGGCAAAGACGGACACAGAAGGTCAAAGACGGGCGGACAAGTGCAAAGAGGTTTAGACAAGGGCAAAGACAGACTGAGAAGTTCGGAGAATATCGGAGAAGTGCAAAGAAGAGCAGAGAAGTGCAAGGACGGGCGGAGAAGGTCAAAGACGGGCAGAGAAGTGCAAAGACGGGCAGAGAAGTGCAAAGACGGGCAGAGAAGTGCAAAGACGGGCAGAGAAGTGCAAAGACGGGCAGAGAAGTGCAAAGACGGGCAGAGAAGTGCAAAGACGGGCAGAGAAGTGCAAAGACGGGCAGAGAAGTGCAAAGACGGGCGGAGAAGTGCAAAGACGGGCGGAGAAATGCAAAGACGGGCGGAGAAGTGCAAAGACGGGCAGAGAAATGTGAAGACAGTCGGAGAAATGCGAAGACGGTCGGAGAAATGCGAAGACGGTCGGAGAAATGCGAAGACGGTCGGAGAAATGCAAAGACGTTCGGAGAAGGGCAGAGAATTGTGGAGAGTACCGGAGAAGTGCAAAGTCGGGTAGAGAAGGGAAAGACGGGCGGACGAGGGCAAAGACGGCCAGACGAGGGCAAAGACGGGCGGACGAGGGCAAAGACGGGTGGAGAAGTGCTGAGAATAACGGAGAAGAGCAAATACGGGTGGAGAAGGATAGAGAATACCGAAGAAAGGCACAGAAAGACGGAGAACGGCAAACATGGGCAGAGAAGGCAAATACTGGTGGACGAGGGCAAAGACGGGATTGAGGAGGGCAAAGACAGAATTGAGGAGGGCAAAGACGTGCGGAGGAGGACAAAGACGGGCGATGGAGTGGTAGGACGGTTGGAGATGTGTGGAGAATTACAGAGAAGGGCAAAAGCGGGTAGAGAAGGGCAAAGGAGGGCAGAGAAGAGCAAAGATGGGCGGAGGAATGCAGAGAGAACCGGAGAAGGGCAAAGAAGTGCATAGAGTGGCAAAGAAGTGTGGAGAGTGGCAAAGAAGTGCGGAGAAGAGCAAGGACGGGCCGAGAAGTGCAAAGATGGGCAGACAAGGGCAAAGACGGGCGGATATTTAAAAGACGGGCGGACAAGGGCAAAGATGGATGGAAAAGGGCAAAGAGGGGCGGAGAAAGGCAAAGACGATTGGAGATGGGCAAAGACGATCAGAGAAGGCATAGACAGATGGAGAATAGCAAAGACCAGCGGAGAAGGGAGGAGAATATCGGAGGAGTGCAAAGACAGATGGAGAAGGGCAAAGAAGGGCGAACAATGGCAAAGATATTTGGAGAAGTGCAAAGACGACCGGACGGGGCAAAGACGGGCGGAAAAGGGCAAAGACAGGCGGACAAGGGAAAAAGTGAGCAGACAAGGTCAAAGACGGGCAGACAAGGACAAAGATGTGTGGAGAAGGCCAAAGACGGGCGGAGAAGAACAAAGAAGGGCGGACAAGGGTAAAGACGGGCGGACAAGGGCAAAGACTGGTGGAGAAGGGCAAAGACTGGTGGAGTAGGGCAAAGACTGGCGGAGAATGGCAAAGACGGTCAGAGATGGGCGGAGAATATCGGAAAAGTACAAATAAGGGCAAAGACGGGCGGAGAAGTTCAAAGACGGGCGGAGAAGTTCAAAGACGGGCGGAGAAGGGCAAAGACGGGCGGAGAAGGGCAAAGACGGGCGGAGAAGGGCAAAGACGGGCGGAGAAGGGCAAAGACGGGCGGAGAAGGGCAAAGACGGGCGGAGGAGGGCAAAGACGGGCGGAGGAGGGCAAAGACGGGCGGAGGAGGGCAAAGACAGGTGGACAAGGGCAAAGACAGGTGGAGAAAGGCAGATAATATCAGAGAAGTGCAAAGAAGGTCAAAGACGGGTGGAGAAGAGCAAAGATGTGCAGAGAAGGACAAAGAGGGGCAGGCAAAGGCAATGAGAGGTGGACAAGGCCAAAAAAATGCGGAGATGGGCTCTGAATATTGGAGAAATGCAAAGAAAGGCAAAGACGGGCGGAGAAGGGCAAAGACGGGCTGATAAAGGCGGAGAATATAGAGAAGTGCAAAGAAGGGCAAAGACATGCGGAGAAGAGCAAAGACGGGCAGAGAAGTACAAAGACGGGCGGACAAGGACAAAGACGGCCAGACAAGGGCAAAGACAGGCGGACAAGGGCAAAGACGGGCGGACAAGGGCAAAGACGGGCGGACAAGGGCAAAGACAGGCGGACGAGGGCAAAGACAGGCGGACGAGGGCAAAGACGGTTGGAGAAGTGCAAAGACGGGTGGACCAGAGCAAAGACGGGCGAACGAGGGCATAGACGGGTGGACAAGAACAAAGACGGGGGAAGAAGGGCAAAGACGGACAGAGAAGGGCAAAGACAGACAGAGAAGGGCAAAGACGGACAGAGAAGGGCAAAGACGGACAGAGAAGGGCAAAGACGGACAGAGAAGGGCAAAGACGGGTGGACAAGTGCAAAAAGGCTTAGACAAGGGCAAAGACAGTCTTAGAAGTCCGGAGAATACCAGAGAAGTGCAAAGAAGGGCGGAGAAGGGTAAAGGCGGAGAAGGGCAAAGACGGGCGGAGAATTGCAAAGACGGTCGGAGAAGTGAAAAGACAGTCAGAGAAGTGCAGAGAGTACCGGAGAAGGGCAAAGACGGGCGGACAAGGGCAAAAACATCTTGAGAAGTGCAAAGACGGGCAGAGAACTGTGGAGAATACCAGAGAAGGGTAAAGACGGGCGGAGAAAGGCAAAGTCGGGCGGAGAAGGGCAAAGACGGGCGGAGAAGGGAAAAGACGCAGGGAGAAGGGCAAAGAAAGGGGGCGAAGGGCAAAGACGGGGGGAGAAGGGCAAAGACGGGCAGACAACAGCAAAGACGGGCAGACAAGGGCAAAGACGGGCAGACAAGGGGAAAGATGGTTGGACAAGTGCAATGACGGGCGGAAAAGGGCAAAGATGGGCGGACAAGAGCAAAGACGGGCAGACAAGGGCACAAACGGGTGGAGAAGGGCACAGACGGGCGAAGAATAGCAAAGACGAGGGGAGAAGGGCAAAGAAGGTTGAAGAAGTGCTGAGAATAACCGAGAAGGGCAAAGACAGGTGGAGAAAGACGGAGAACACCGAAGAAGGGCACAGAGAGATGGAGAAGGGCAAATATGGGAGGAGAAGGCAAATACGGGTGGAAGAGGGCAAAGACGGGTGGAGGTGGGCAAAGAGGGGCGGATGAGGGCAAAGACGGGCGGAAGAGGACAAAGACGAAGGTAAAGAAAGGCGGAGGAGGGCAAAGAAGTGTGAAGATGTGTGGAGAATTATGGAGAAGGGGAAAGATGGGCGGAGAAGGTCAAAGTCGGGCAGAGAAGAGCAAAGACAGGCGGAGGAATTCAGAGAGAACCGGAGAAGGGCAAAGAAGTGCGGAGAGTGGCAAAGAAGTGCGGAGAGTGGCAAAGACGGGCGGAGAAGGGCAAAGACTGGCGGAGCAGGGCAATGACGGGCGGAGAGGGGCAAAGAAGTGCGGAGAAGGGCAAAGACGGGCGGAGAAAGGCAAAGACAGGCGGAGAAGGGCAAAGACGGGCGGAGAAGGGCAAAGACGGGCGGAGAAGGGCAAAGACGGATGGACAAGGGCAAAAACGGGCGGACAAGGGCAAAGACGGGCGGAGAAGTGCCAAGAATAATGGAGAAGGGCAAAGACGGGCGGAGAAGGGCAAAGACGGGTGGAGAAGGGCAAAGACGGGCGGAGAAGTGCTGAGGATAATGGAGAAGGGCAAAGACAGGTGGAGAAGGATGGAGAATACCGAAGAAGGGAGCAGACAGACGAAGAAGTGCAAACATTGGTGGAGGAGGTAAAAAGTGCACGGACGGGTGGAGAAGGGCAAAGACGGGCTGAGAAGGGCACAGAATGGTGGAGAAGGGCACAGACGGGCGGAGAAGGGCACAGACGGGCGGAGAAGGGCAAACAAGTGGGGAGAAGGGCAAACAAGTGGGGAGAAGGGCAAACAAATGGGGAGAAGGGCAAAGATGGGCAGAGAATTTCAAAGACATGCGAAGAAGAGCAAAGACGGTGGGATAAGGGGAAAGAAGGGGGGAGAAGTGCAAAGATGGTGGGAGAAGGGCAAAGACTGGCGGAGAAGTGCAAAGACAGGCGGAGAAGTGCAAAGACAGGCGGAGAAGCACGGAGAATACTGAAGAAGGGAGCAGACAGACGGAGAAGTGCAAACATGGGCGGAGGAGGCAAAAACGGGCAGACGAGGGCAAAGACGGGCAGATGAGGGAAAGATGGGTGGACGAGGACAAAGATGGGCGGATGAGGGCAAAGACGGGTGGACGAGGGCAAAGATGGGCGGATGAGGGCAAAGACATGTGAAGATGTGTGGAGAATTACGGAGAAGAGCAAAGATGGGTAGAGAAGGTCAAAGTCGGGCAGAGAAGAGCAAAGACGGGTGGAGGAATTTAGAGAGAACCGGAGAAGGGCAAAGAAGTGCGGAGAGTGGCAAACACGGGAGGACAAGGGCAAAGACGGGCGGAGAAGGGCAAAGACGGGTGGAGAAGGGCAAAGACGGGCAGAGAAGTGCAAAGACGGGTGGACAAGGGCAAAGATGGGCGGACAAGGGCAAAGACGGGCGCAGAGGGGCAGAGACGGGCGGAGAAGGGCAATTACTGGCGGAGAAGGACAAAGACGGGCGGAGAAGGGCAATGACAGGCGGAGAAGGGCAAAGAAGGGCGGAGAAGTGCAAAGAAGGGCGGAGAAGTGCAAAGAAGGGCGGAGAAGTGCAAAGAAGGGCGGAGAAGTGCAAAGAAGGGCGGAGAAGGGCAAAGACGGGCGGAGAAGGGAAAAGACAGGCAGAGAAGGGCAAAGACGGGCAGAGAAGGGAAAAGACGGGTGGACAAGGGCAAAGACGGGTGGAGAAGGGCAAAGACGGGCGGAGAAACACAGAGACAGGCAGAGAAACAAAGAGACGGGCGGAGAAACGCAGAGACGGGCAGAGAAAGGCAAAGACGGGCAGAGAAAGGCAAAGACGGGCAGACAAGTGCAAAGACGGGCGGACGAGGCAAAGATGGGCGGACGAGGGCAAAGATGGGCGGACGAGGGCAAAGATGGGCGGACGAGGGCAAAGATGGGCGGACGAGGGCAAAGATGGGCGGACGAGGGCAAAGATGGCTGGACGAGAGCAAAGACGGGCGGACGAGTATAAAGATGGGTGGAGAAGGGCAAACAAGTGCGGAGAATGCAAAGACGAGAAAAGAAGTGCAAAGAAGTGCGAAGAAGAGCAAAGACGGTCGGAGAAGGGCAAAGACGGGCAGACAAGGGCAAAGACGGGCAGACAAGGGCAAAGACGGGCGGACAAGGGCAAAGACGGGCGGACAAGGGCAAAGACGGGCGGACAAGGGCAAAGACGGGCGGACAAGGGCAAAGACGGGCGGACAAGAACATAGACCGGGGGAGAAGGGCAAAGACGGACACAGAAGGTCAAAGACGGGCGGACAAGTGCAAAGAGGTTTAGACAAGGGCAAAGACAGACTGAGAAGTTCGGAGAATATCGGAGAAGTGCAAAGAAGAGCAGAGAAGTGCAAAGACGGGCAGAGAAGTGCAAAGACGGGCAGAGAAGTGCAAAGACGGGCAGAGAAGTGCAAAGACGGGCAGAGAAGTGCAAAGACGGGCAGAGAAGTGCAAAGACGGGCGGAGAAGTGCAAAGACGGGCAGAGAAGTGCAAAGACAGGCGGAGAAATGTGAAGACGGTCGGAGAAATGCGAAGACGGTCGGAGAAATGCAAAGACGTTCGGAGAAGGGCAGAGAATTGTGGAGAGTACCGGAGAAGTGCAAAGTCGGGTAGAGAAGGGAAAGACGGGCGGACGAGGGCAAAGACGGCCAGACGAGGGCAAAGACGGGCGGACGAGGGCAAAGACGGGTGGAGAAGTGCTGAGAATAACGGAGAAGAGCAAATACGGGTGGAGAAGGATAGAGAATACCGAAGAAAGGCACAGAAAGACGGAGAACGGCAAACATGGGCAGAGAAGGCAAATACTGGTGGACGAGGGCAAAGACGGGATTGAGGAGGGCAAAGACAGAATTGAGGAGGGCAAAGACGTGCGGAGGAGGACAAAGACGGGCGATGGAGTGGTAGGACGGTTGGAGATGTGTGGAGAATTACAGAGAAGGGCAAAAACGGGTAGAGAAGGGCAAAGGAGGGCAGAGAAGAGCAAAGATGGGCGGAGGAATGCAGAGAGAACCGGAGAAGGGCAAAGAAGTGCATAGAGTGGCAAAGAAGTGTGGAGAGTGGCAAAGAAGTGCGGAGAAGAGCAAGGACGGGCCGAGAAGTGCAAAGATGGGCAGACAAGGGCAAAGACGGGCGGATATTTAAAAGACGGGCGGACAAGGGCAAAGATGGATGGAAAAGGGCAAAGAGGGGCGGAGAAAGGCAAAGACGATTGGAGAAGGGCAAAGACGATCAGAGAAGGCATAGACAGATGGAGAATAGCAAAGACCAGCGGAGAAGGGAGGAGAATATCGGAGGAGTGCAAAGACAGATGGAGAAGGGCAAAGAAGGGCGAACAATGGCAAAGATATTTGGAGAAGTGCAAAGACGACCGGACGGGGCAAAGACGGGCGGAAAAGGGCAAAGACAGGCGGACAAGGGAAAAAGTGAGCAGACAAGGTCAAAGACGGGCAGACAAGGACAAAGATGTGTGGAGAAGGCCAAAGACGGGCGGAGAAGAACAAAGAAGGGCGGACAAGGGTAAAGACGGGCGGACAAGGGCAAAGACTGGTGGAGAAGGGCAAAGACTGGTGGAGTAGGGCAAAGACTGGCGGAGAATGGCAAAGACGGTCAGAGATGGGCGGAGAATATCGGAAAAGTACAAATAAGGGCAAAGACGGGCGGAGAAGTTCAAAGACAGGCGGAGAAGGGCAAAGACGGGCGGAGAAGGGCAAAGACAGGCGGAGAAGGGCAAAGACGGGCGGAGGAGGGCAAAGACGGGTGGACAAGGGCAAAGACAGGTGGACAAGGGCAAAGACAGGTGGAGAAAGGCAGATAATATCAGAGAAGTGCAAAGAAGGTCAAAGACGGGTGGAGAAGAGCAAAGATGTGCAGAGAAGGACAAAGAGGGGCAGGCAAAGGCAATGAGAGGTGGACAAGGCCAAAAAAATGCGGAGATGGGCTCTGAATATTGGAGAAATGCAAAGAAAGGCAAAGACGGGCGGAGAAGGGCAAAGACGGGCTGATAAAGGCAGAGAATATAGAGAAGTGCAAAGAAGGGCAAAGACATGCGGAGAAGAGCAAAGACGGGCAGAGAAGTACAAAGACGGGCGGACAAGGGCAAAGACGGCCAGACAAGGGCAAAGACAGGCGGACAAGGGCAAAGACGGGCGGACAAGGGCAAAGACAGGCGGACGAGGGCAAAGACGGTTGGAGAAGTGCAAAGACGGGTGGACCAGAGCAAAGACGGGCGAACGAGGGCATAGACGGGTGGACAAGAACAAAGACGGGGGAAGAAGGGCAAAGACGGACAGAGAAGGGCAAAGACAGACAGAGAAGGGCAAAGACGGACAGAGAAGGGCAAAGACGGGTGGACAAGTGCAAAAAGGCTTAGACAAGGGCAAAGACAGTCTGAGAAGTCCGGAGAATACCAGAGAAGTGCAAAGAAGGGCGGAGAAGGGTAAAGGCGGAGAAGGGCAAAGACGGGCGGAGAATTGCAAAGACGGTCGGAGAAGTGAAAAGACAGTCAGAGAAGTGCAGAGAGTACCGGAGAAGGGCAAAGACGGGCGGACAAGGGCAAAAACATCTTGAGAAGTGCAAAGACGGGCAGAGAACTGTGGAGAATACCAGAGAAGGGTAAAGACGGGCGGAGAAAGGCAAAGTCGGGCGGAGAAGAGCAAAGACGGGCGGAGAAGGGAAAAGACGCAGGGAGAAGGGCAAAGAAAGGGGGCGAAGGGCAAAGACGGGGGGAGAAGGGCAAAGACGGGCAGACAAGGGGAAAGACGGGCAGACAAGGGGAAAGACGGGCAGACAAGGGGAAAGACGGGCAGACAAGGGGAAAGACGGGCGGAAAAGGGCAAAGATGGGCGGACAAGAGCAAAGACGGGCAGACAAGGGCACAAACGGGTGGAGAAGGGCACAGACGGGCGAAGAATAGCAAAGACGAGGGGAGAAGGGCAAAGAAGGTTGAAGAAGTGCTGAGAATAACCGAGAAGGGCAAAGACAGGTGGAGAAAGATGGAGAACACCGAAGAAGGGCACAGAGAGATGGAGAAGGACAAATATGGGAGGAGAAGGCAAATACGGGTGGAAGAGGGCAAAGACGGGTGGAGGTGGGCAAAGAGGGGCGGATGAGGGCAAAGACGGGCGGAAGAGGACAAAGACGAGGGTAAAGAAAGGCGGAGGAGGGCAAAGAAGTGTGAAGATGTGTGGAGAATTATGGAGAAGGGGAAAGATGGGCGGAGAAGGTCAAAGTCGGGCAGAGAAGAGCAAAGACAGGCGGAGGAATTCAGAGAGAACCGGAGAAGGGCAAAGAAGTGCGGAGAGTGGCAAAGAAGTGCGGAGAGTGGCAAAGACGGGCGGAGAAGGGCAAAGACGGGCGGAGCAGGGCAATGACGGGCGGAGAGGGGCAAAGAAGTGCGGAGAAGGGCAAAGACGGGCGGAGAAGGGCAAAGACGGGCGGAGAAGGGCAAAGACGGGCGGAGAAGGGCAAAGACGGGCGGACAAGGGCAAAAACGGGCGGACAAGGGCAAAGACGGGCGGAGAAGTGCCAAGAATAATGGAGAAGGGCAAAGACGGGCGGAGAAGGGCAAAGACGGGTGGAGAAGGGCAAAGACGGGCGGAGAAGTGCTGAGGATAATGGAGAAGGGCAAAGACAGGTGGAGAAGGATGGAGAATACCGAAGAAGGGAGCAGACAGACGAAGAAGTGCAAACATTGGTGGAGGAGGTAAAAAGTGCACGGACGGGTGGAGAAGGGCAAAGACGGGCTGAGAAGGGCACAGAATGGTGGAGAAGGGCACAGACGGGCGGAGAAGGGCACAGACGGGCGGAGAAGGGCAAACAAGTGGGGAGAAGGGCAAACAAGTGGGGAGAAGGGCAAACAAATGGGGAGAAGGGCAAAGATGGGCAGAGAATTTCAAAGACATGCGAAGAAGAGCAAAGACGGTGGGATAAGGGCAAAGAAGGGGGGAGAAGTGCAAAGATGGTGGGAGAAGGGCAAAGACTGGCGGAGAAGTGCAAAGACAGGCGGAGAAGTGCAAAGACAGGCGGAGAAGCACGGAGAATACTGAAGAAGGGAGCAGACAGACGGAGAAGTGCAAACATGGGCGGAGGAGGCAAAAACGGGCAGACGAGGGCAAAGACGGGCAGATGAGGGAAAGATGGGTGGACGAGGACAAAGATGGGCGGATGAGGGCAAAGACGGGTGGACGAGGGCAAAGATGGGCGGATGAGGGCAAAGACATGTGAAGATGTGTGGAGAATTACGGAGAAGAGCAAAGATGGGTGGAGAAGGTCAAAGTCGGGCAGAGAAGAGCAAAGACGGGTGGAGGAATTTAGAGAGAACCGGAGAAGGGCAAAGAAGTGCGGAGAGTGGCAAACACGGGAGGACAAGGGCAAAGACGGGCGGAGAAGGGCAAAGACGGGTGGAGAAGGGCAAAGACGGGCAGAGAAGTGCAAAGACGGGTGGACAAGGGCAAAGATGGGCGGACAAGGGCAAAGACGGGCGCAGAGGGGCAGAGACGGGCGGAGAAGGGCAATTACTGGCGGAGAAGGACAAAGACGGGCGGAGAAGGGCAATGACAGGCGGAGAAGGGCAAAGAAGGGCGGAGAAGTGCAAAGAAGGGCGGAGAAGTGCAAAGAAGGGCGGAGAAGTGCAAAGAAGGGCGGAGAAGTGCAAAGAAGGGCGGAGAAGGGCAAAGACGGGCGGAGAAGGGAAAAGACAGGCAGAGAAGGGCAAAGACGGGCAGAGAAGGGAAAAGACGGGCGGACAAGGGCAAAGATGGGTGGAGAAGGGCAAAGACGGGCGGAGAAACACAGAGACAGGCAGAGAAACAAAGAGACGGGCGGAGAAACGCAGAGACGGGCAGAGAAAGGCAAAGACGGGCAGAGAAAGGCAAAGACGGGCAGACAAGTGCAAAGACGGGCGGACGAGGCAAAGATGGGCGGACGAGGGCAAAGATGGGCGGACGAGGGCAAAGATGGGCGGACGAGGGCAAAGATGGGCGGACGAGGGCAAAGATGGGCGGACGAGGGCAAAGATGGCTGGACGAGAGCAAAGACGGGCGGACGAGTATAAAGATGGTTGGAGAAGGGCAAACAAGTGCGGAGAATGCAAAGACGAGAAAAGAAGTGCAAAGAAGTGCGAAGAAGAGCAAAGACGGTCGGAGAAGGGCAAAGACGGGCAGACAAGGGCAAAGACGGGCAGACAAGGGCAAAGACGGGCGGACAAGGGCAAAGACGGGCGGACAAGGGCAAAGACGGGCGGACAAGGGCAAAGACGGGCGGACAAGGGCAAAGACGGGCGGACAAGAACATAGACCGGGGGAGAAGGGCAAAGACGGACACAGAAGGTCAAAGACGGGCGGACAAGTGCAAAGAGGTTTAGACAAGGGCAAAGACAGACTGAGAAGTTCGGAGAATATCGGAGAAGTGCAAAGAAGAGCAGAGAAGTGCAAAGACGGGCAGAGAAATGCAAAGACGGGCAGAGAAGTGCAAAGACGGGCAGAGAAGTGCAAAGACGGGCAGAGAAGTGCAAAGACGGGCAGAGAAGTGCAAAGACGGGCGGAGAAGTGCAAAGACGGGCAGAGAAGTGCAAAGACAGGCGGAGAAATGTGAAGACGGTCGGAGAAATGCGAAGACGGTCGGAGAAATGCAAAGACGTTCGGAGAAGGGCAGAGAATTGTGGAGAGTACCGGAGAAGTGCAAAGTCGGGTAGAGAAGGGAAAGACGGGCGGACGAGGGCAAAGACGGCCAGACGAGGGCAAAGACGGGCGGACGAGGGCAAAGACGGGTGGAGAAGTGCTGAGAATAACGGAGAAGAGCAAATACGGGTGGAGAAGGATAGAGAATACCGAAGAAAGGCACAGAAAGACGGAGAACGGCAAACATGGGCAGAGAAGGCAAATACTGGTGGACGAGGGCAAAGACGGGATTGAGGAGGGCAAAGACAGAATTGAGGAGGGCAAAGACGTGCGGAGGAGGACAAAGACGGGCGATGGAGTGGTAGGACGGTTGGAGATGTGTGGAGAATTACAGAGAAGGGCAAAAACGGGTAGAGAAGGGCAAAGGAGGGCAGAGAAGAGCAAAGATGGGCGGAGGAATGCAGAGAGAACCGGAGAAGGGCAAAGAAGTGCATAGAGTGGCAAAGAAGTGTGGAGAGTGGCAAAGAAGTGCGGAGAAGAGCAAGGACGGGCCGAGAAGTGCAAAGATGGGCAGACAAGGGCAAAGACGGGCGGATATTTAAAAGACGGGCGGACAAGGGCAAAGATGGATGGAAAAGGGCAAAGAGGGGCGGAGAAAGGCAAAGACGATTGGAGAAGGGCAAAGACGATCAGAGAAGGCATAGACAGATGGAGAATAGCAAAGACCAGCGGAGAAGGGAGGAGAATATCGGAGGAGTGCAAAGACAGATGGAGAAGGGCAAAGAAGGGCGAACAATGGCAAAGATATTTGGAGAAGTGCAAAGACGACCGGACGGGGCAAAGACGGGCGGAAAAGGGCAAAGACAGGCGGACAAGGGAAAAAGTGAGCAGACAAGGTCAAAGACGGGCAGACAAGGACAAAGATGTGTGGAGAAGGCCAAAGACGGGCGGAGAAGAACAAAGAAGGGCGGACAAGGGTAAAGACGGGCGGACAAGGGCAAAGACTGGTGGAGAAGGGCAAAGACTGGTGGAGTAGGGCAAAGACTGGCGGAGAATGGCAAAGACGGTCAGAGATGGGCGGAGAATATCGGAAAAGTACAAATAAGGGCAAAGACGGGCGGAGAAGTTCAAAGACAGGCGGAGAAGGGCAAAGACGGGCGGAGAAGGGCAAAGACAGGCGGAGAAGGGCAAAGACGGGCGGAGGAGGGCAAAGACGGGTGGACAAGGGCAAAGACAGGTGGACAAGGGCAAAGACAGGTGGAGAAAGGCAGATAATATCAGAGAAGTGCAAAGAAGGTCAAAGACGGGTGGAGAAGAGCAAAGATGTGCAGAGAAGGACAAAGAGGGGCAGGCAAAGGCAATGAGAGGTGGACAAGGCCAAAAAAATGCGGAGATGGGCTCTGAATATTGGAGAAATGCAAAGAAAAGCAAAGACGGGCGGAGAAGGGCAAAGACGGGCTGATAAAGGCGGAGAATATAGAGAAGTGCAAAGAAGGGCAAAGACATGCGGAGAAGAGCAAAGACGGGCAGAGAAGTACAAAGACGGGCGGACAAGGGCAAAGACGGCCAGACAAGGGCAAAGACAGGCGGACAAGGGCAAAGACGGGCGGACAAGGGCAAAGACAGGCGGACGAGGGCAAAGACGGTTGGAGAAGTGCAAAGACGGGTGGACCAGAGCAAAGACGGGCGAACGAGGGCATAGACGGGTGGACAAGAACAAAGACGGGGGAAGAAGGGCAAAGACGGACAGAGAAGGGCAAAGACAGACAGAGAAGGGCAAAGACGGACAGAGAAGGGCAAAGACGGGTGGACAAGTGCAAAAAGGCTTAGACAAGGGCAAAGACAGTCTGAGAAGTCCGGAGAATACCAGAGAAGTGCAAAGAAGGGCGGAGAAGGGTAAAGGCGGAGAAGGGCAAAGACGGGCGGAGAATTGCAAAGACGGTCGGAGAAGTGAAAAGACAGTCAGAGAAGTGCAGAGAGTACCGGAGAAGGGCAAAGACGGGCGGACAAGGGCAAAAACATCTTGAGAAGTGCAAAGACGGGCAGAGAACTGTGGAGAATACCAGAGAAGGGTAAAGACGGGCGGAGAAAGGCAAAGTCGGGCGGAGAAGGGCAAAGACGGGCGGAGAAGGGAAAAGACGCAGGGAGAAGGGCAAAGAAAGGGGGCGAAGGGCAAAGACAGGCGGAGAAGGGCAAAGACGGGCAGACAAGGGGAAAGACGGGCAGACAAGGGGAAAGACGGGCAGACAAGGGGAAAGACGGGCAGACAAGGGGAAAGACGGGCGGAAAAGGGCAAAGATGGGCGGACAAGAGCAAAGACGGGCAGACAAGGGCACAAACGGGTGGAGAAGGGCACAGACGGGCGAAGAATAGCAAAGACGAGGGGAGAAGGGCAAAGAAGGTTGAAGAAGTGCTGAGAATAACCGAGAAGGGCAAAGACAGGTGGAGAAAGATGGAGAACACCGAAGAAGGGCACAGAGAGATGGAGAAGGACAAATATGGGAGGAGAAGGCAAATACGGGTGGAAGAGGGCAAAGACGGGTGGAGGTGGGCAAAGAGGGGCGGATGAGGGCAAAGACGGGCGGAAGAGGACAAAGACGAAGGTAAAGAAAGGCGGAGGAGGGCAAAGAAGTGTGAAGATGTGTGGAGAATTATGGAGAAGGGGAAAGATGGGCGGAGAAGGTCAAAGTCGGGCAGAGAAGAGCAAAGACAGGCGGAGGAATTCAGAGAGAACCGGAGAAGGGCAAAGAAGTGCGGAGAGTGGCAAAGAAGTGCGGAGAGTGGCAAAGACGGGCGGAGAAGGGCAAAGACGGGCGGAGCAGGGCAATGACGGGCGGAGAGGGGCAAAGAAGTGCGGAGAAGGGCAAAGACGGGCGGAGAAGGGCAAAGACGGGCGGAGAAGGGCAAAGACGGGCGGAGAAGGGCAAAGACGGGCGGAGAAGGGCAAAGACGGGCGGAGAAGGGCAAAGACGGGCGGACAAGGGCAAAGACGGATGGACAAGGGCAAAAATGGGCAGACAAGGGCAAAGACGGGCGGAGAAGTGCCAAGAATAATGGAGAAGGGCAAAGACGGGCGGAGAAGGGCAAAGACGGGCGGAGAAGGGCAAAGACGGGCGGAGAAGTGCTGAGGATAATGGAGAAGGGCAAAGACAGGTGGAGAAGGATAGAGAATACCGAAGAAGGGAGCAGACAGACGAAGAAGTGCAAACATTGGTGGAGGAGGTAAAAACGGGCGGACGAGGGCAAAGACGGGGAGAGGAGGACAAAGACGGGAGGACGATGGAAAAGAAGGGCGGAGGAGGGCAAAGACGGGCAAAGGAAGGCAAAGACGGGCGGACAAGGGCAAAGACGGGCGGACAAGGGCAAAGACGTGCGGAGAAGGGCAAAGACGTGCGGAGAAGGGTAAAGATGGGCGGACGAGGGCAAAGACAGGCGGAGATGTGTGGAGAATTATGGAGAAGTGCAAAGACGGGTGGAGAAGCGCAAAGACGGGCGGACAAGGGCAAAGAAGCGCAGAGAGTGGCAAAGACGGGCGGAGAAGGGCAAAGAGGGGCGGAGAGTAACAAAGACGGGCGGAGAAGGGCAAAGACGGGCGGAGAAGGGAAAAGACAGGCGGACAATTGTAAAGACGGGCAGATAAAGGCAAAGACGGGTGCACAAGTGCAAAGACGGGCGGACAACGTTAAAGAAGGTTGGAAAAGGGCAAAGACAGTCAGAGAAGTGCAATGACGGACAGACAAGGGCAAAGAAGGTCGGAGAATTGCAGAGAGTACTGGAGAAGGGCAAAGTCAGGCGGAGAAGTGCAAAGAAGTGCGGAGAGTGGTAAAGAAGCGCGGAGAGTGGCAAAGACGGGCTGAGAAGGGCAAAGACGGGCGGAGTAGCGCAAAGACGGGTGGAGAAGGGCAAAGATGGTTGTTGAATTTAGAAGACAGTCAGAGAATTGCGGAGAGTACTGGAGAAGGGCAAAGACGGTCGGACAAGCGCAAAGTCGGGCAGAGAATTGCAAAGTCGGGCAGAGAATTGCAAAGTCGGGCAGAGGAGGGCAAAGTCGGGCAGAGAAGGCAAAAGTCGGGCGGAGAAAGGCAAAGACGGGCGGAGAAAGGCAAAGACGGGCGGAGGAGGGCAGAGACGGGCGGAGGAGGGCAGAGACGGGCGGAGGAGGGCAGAGACGGGCGGAAAAACGCAAAGAGGGTTGGGCAGTTGCAAAGAGGGTTGGGCAGTTGCAAAGAGGGTTGGGCAGTTGCAAAGAGGGTCGGGCAATTGCAAAGAGGGTCGGGCAAGGGTAAAGATGGACGGAGAATGGCAAAGACAGTTGGAGAAAGGCAAAGACGGGTGGACAATAGCAAAGACGGGCAGACAAGGGAAAAGACGCGGGGTGAAGATCAAGGACCGGTGGACACTGACAGAGAGGGGTGGACATGAGCAAATACAGGCGCATAATGGAAATGACGGGCGGAGAATGGCAAAGACGGGCAGGGAAGGGCAAAGACGGGCGGAGAGGGCAAAGACGGGCGGAGAATTGCGGAGAGTACCGGAGAAGGGGAAAGTCGGGCGGAGAATAACGGAGAATACCGAAGAATGGCCCAGAAAGATGGAGAAGGGCAAATATGGACGGAGAAGGCAAATACAGGCAGACGAGGGCAAAGATGGGCGAAGAAGCGCAAAGACGGGCGGAGAAGCGCAAAGACGGGCGGAGAAGCGCAAAGACGAACGGAGAAGCACAAAGACGGGCGGAGAAGCGCAAAGACAGGCGGACAAGGGCAAAGACGGGCGGAGAAGCGCAAAGACGGGCGGACAAGGACAAAGACGGGCGGAGGAGGTCAAAGACGGGCGGAGGAGGGCAGAGACGGGCGGAGGAGGGCAGAGACGGGCGGAGGAGGGCAGAGACGGGCGGAGGAGGGCAGAGACGGGCGGAGGAGGGCAGAGACGGGCGGAGGAGGGCAGAGACGGGCGGAGGAGGGCAGAGACGGGCGGAGGAGGGCAGAGACGGGCGGAGGAGGGCAGAGACGGGCGGAGGAGGGCAGAGACGGGCGGAGGAGGGCAGAGACGGGCGGAGGAGGGCAGAGACGGGCGGAGAATCGCAAGGACAGGCGGAGAATCGCAAGGACGGGCAGAGAATTGCAAGGACGGGCGGAGAAGGGCAAAGACGGGAAGAGAAGGGCAAAGAGGGGCGGAGAAGGACAAAGAGGGGCGGAGAAGGACAAAGAGGGGCGGAGAAGTACAAAGAGGGGCGGAGAAGGACAAAGAGGGGCGGAGAAGGACAAAGAGGGGCAGAGAAGGACAAAGAGGGGCAGAGAAGCGCAAGGACGGGCAGAGAAGGGCAAAGACGGGCGGAGAAGGGCAAAGACGGGCGGAGAAGAGCAAAGACGGGCGGAGAAGAGCAAAGACAGGCGGAGAAGGCCAAAGATGGCTTCACAATTGCAAAGACGGGCAGACAACGGCAAAAAAGGACTGACAAGTGCAAAGACGGGCGGACAAGGGCAAAGAAGGGCGGACACGGGCAAAGACAGGCGGACAAGTGCAAAGACGGGCGGACAAGTGCAAAGACAGGCAGAGAAGTGCAATGATGGACAGACAAGGGCAAAGAAGGTCGGAGAATTGTGAAGAGTACCAGAGAAGGGCAACGTCAGGCAGAGAAGTGCAAAGAAGTGCGGAGAGTGGTAAAGAAGTGCGGAGAGTGGTAAAGACGGGCTGAGAAGGGCAAAGACGGGTGGAGTAGCACAAAGACGGGCGGGGAAGTGCAAAGACGGGCGGAGAAGTGCAAAGACGGGTGGACAAGGGCAAAGACGGGCGGACAAGTGCAAAGACGGGTGGACAAGGGCAAAGACGGGCGGACAAGGGCAAAGACGGGCGGAGAATGGCAAAGACGGGCGGAGAATGGCAAAGACGGGCGGAGATGGGCAATGACGGGCGGGGAAGGGCAAATCCGGGCGGAGAATCACAAGGACGGGCGGAGAAGTGCAAAGAAGGGCAGAGAAGTTCAAAGACGGGTGGAGAAGGGCAAAGACGGGCAGAAAAAGGGCAAAGACGGGCAGAAAAGGGCAAAGACGGGCAGAAAAGGGCAAAGACGGGTGGAGAAGGACGAAGAGGGGCTAAGAAGGGCAAACACGGGCGGAGAAGAGGAAAGACAGGCGGAGAAGGCCAAAGATGGCTTTACAATTGCAAAGACGGGCATACAACGGCAAAAAAGGGCGGACAAGGGCAAAGACGGGCGGACAAGGGCAAAGACGAGTGGACAAGGGCAAAGACGGGCTGAGAAGGGCAAAGACGGGCGGAGAAGGGAAAGACGGGAGGAGAAGTTCAAAGACGGGCAGAAAAGGGCAAAGACGGGCAGAAAAAGGCAAAGACGGGTGGAGAAGGACAAAGAGGGGCGGAGAAGCGCCAGGACAGGCGGAGAATTTCAAAGACGGGCGGAGAAGGACAAAGAGGGATGGAGAAGGGCAAAGACGGGTGGAGAAGGGCAAAGATGGCTTCACAATTGCAAAGATGGGCAGACAATGGCAAAAAAGGACGGACAAGAGCAAAGACGGGTGGACAATGGCAAAGAAGGGCATACAAGGGCAAAGACGGGCAGACACGTGCAAAGAAGTTCGGAGAATTGCGGAGAGTACCGGAGAAGGGCAAAGTCAGGCGGAGAAGTGCAAAGAAGTGCGGAGAGTGGTAAAGAAGCGCGGAGAGTGGCAAAGACGGGCTGAGAAGGGCAAAGACGGGCGGAGTAGCGCAAAGACGGGCGGAGAAGGGCAAAGGGGGGCGGACAAGGGCAGAGAGGGGCGGACAAGGGCAGAGAGGGGCGGACAAGGGAAAAGACGGGCGGACAAGGCAAAGACGGGCAGGGAAGGGCAAAGACGGGCAGGGAAGGGCAAAGACGGCAGGGGAAGGAAGGGCAAAGACAGCCGGGGAAGGGCAAAGACGGCAGGGGAAAGGAAAAGATGGCCGGAGAAGGGCAAAGAAGGGCGGAGGAGGTCAGAGACGGGCGGAGGAGGTCAGAGACGGGCGGAGGAGGTCAGAGACGGGCGGAGGAGGGCAGAGACGGGCGGAGGAGGGCAGAGACGGGCGGAGGAGGGCAGAGACAGGCAGAGGAGGGCAGAGACAAGCGGAGAAAGGCAAAGACAGGTGGAGAAAGGCAAATACGTGCGGAGAAGGGTTAAGACGGGTAGAGAAGGGCAAAGACGGGCAGAGAAGGGCAAAGAAGGTTTGATAAGTGCAAAGACGGGTGAAGAAGGGCAAAGACAGTCGGAAAAGGTCAAAAACAGGCGGACAAGAAAAAAGACGGGGTGAGAAGGGCAAAGACTGACAGAGAAGCACAAAGAAGGGCGGACAAGAACAAAGATGGGGGAGATCAGCAAAGACTGATAGAGAAGGGCAAAGACTGACAGGGAAGGGCAAAGACAGGCAGACAAGTGCAAAGAGGTTTAGACAAGGGCAGTCTAAGAAGTCCGGAGAATACCAGAGAAGTGCAAAGACAGGTGGAGAAGTGCATAGATGGGCGGAGAAGGGCAAAGACGGATTGAGAAGGACAAAGACAGGCAGAGAATTGTGGAGAGTACCGGAGAAGGGCAAAGTCGGGCGCAGAAGGGCAAAGACGAGCAGAGAAAGGCAAAGAAGTGCGGAGAGTTACAAGGAATTGCGGAGAGTTGCAAAGACGGGTGGAGAAGGGCAAAGACGGGTGGAGAAGGGCAAAGACGGGCGGAGAAGGGCAAAGACGGGCGGAGAAGGGCAAAGACGGTCAGAGAAGGGCAAAGACGGTCAGAGAAGGGCAAAGACGGGTAGAGAAGGGAAAAGACGGGTTGAAAAGTGCAAAGACGGGCAGAGAAGGTCAAAGACAGGCAGAGAAGGTCAAAGACGGGCAGAGAAGGTAAAGACGGTTGGAGAATTGCGGAGAGTACCGGAGAAGTGCAAAGACGGGCGGAGAAGGGCAAAGATTGGCGGAGAAGTGCATAGACATGCGGAGAAGGGCAAAGACGGGCGGAGGAGGGCAAAGACGGGTGGAGGAGGGCAAAGCCGGGCCGAGAAGGGCAAAGCCGGGCGGAGAAGGGCAAAGCCGGGCGGAGAAGGGCAAAGACGGGTTGAAAAGTGCAAAGACGGGCAGAGAAGGTCAAAGCCGGGCGGAGAAGGTCAAAGACGGGCAGAGAAGGTCAAAGACGGGCAGAAAAGGGCAAAGACGGGTGGAGAAGGACGAAGAGGGGCTAAGAAGGGCAAACACGGGCGGAGAAGAGGAAAGACAGGCGGAGAAGGCCAAAGATGGCTTTACAATTGCAAAGACGGGCATACAACGGCAAAAAAGGGCGGACAAGGGCAAAGACGGGCGGACAAGGGCAAAGACGAGTGGACAAGGGCAAAGACGGGCTGAGAAGGGCAAAGACGGGCGGAGAAGGGCAGAGACAGGCGGAGGAGGGCAGAGACAAGCGGAGAAAGGCAAAGACAGGTGGAGAAAGGCAAATACGTGCGGAGAAGGGTTAAGACGGGTAGAGAAGGGCAAAGACGGGCAGAGAAGGGCAAAGAAGGTTTGATAAGTGCAAAGACGGGTGAAGAAGGGCAAAGACAGTCGGAAAAGGTCAAAAACAGGCGGACAAGAAAAAAGACGGGGTGAGAAGGGCAAAGAATGACAGAGAAGCACAAAGAAGGGCGGACAAGAACAAAGATGGGGGAGATCAGCAAAGACTGATAGAGAAGGGCAAAGACTGACAGGGAAGGGCAAAGACAGGCAGACAAGTGCAAAGAGGTTTAGACAAGGGCAGTCTAAGAAGTCCGGAGAATACCAGAGAAGTGCAAAGACAGGTGGAGAAGTGCATAGATGGGCGGAGAAGGGCAAAGACGGATTGAGAAGGACAAAGACAGGCAGAGAATTGTGGAGAGTACCGGAGAAGGGCAAAGTCGGGCGCAGAAGGGCAAAGACGAGCAGAGAAAGGCAAAGAAGTGCGGAGAGTTACAAGGAATTGCGGAGAGTTGCAAAGACGGGTGGAGAAGGGCAAAGACGGGTGGAGAAGGGCAAAGACGGGCGGAGAAGGGCAAAGACGGACAGAGAAGGGCAAAGACGGTCAGAGAAGTGCAAAGACGGTCAGAGAAGGGCAAAGACGGGTAGAGAAGGGAAAAGACGGGTTGAAAAGTGCAAAGACGGGCAGAGAAGGTCAAAGACAGGCAGAGAAGGTCAAAGACGGGCAGAGAAGGTAAAGACGGTTGGAGAATTGCGGAGAGTACCGGAGAAGTGCAAAGACGGGCGGAAAAGGGCAAAGATTGGCGGAGAAGTGCATAGACATGCGGAGAAGGGCAAAGACGGGCGGAGGAGGGCAAAGACGGGTGGAGGAGGGCAAAGCCGGGCCGAGAAGGGCAAAGCCGGGCGGAGAAGGGCAAAGCCGGGCGGAGAAGGGCAAAGACGGGTTGAAAAGTGCAAAGACGGGCAGAGAAGGTCAAAGACGGGCAGAGAAGGTCAAAGACGGGCAGAGAAGGTCAAAGACGGGCAGAAAAGGGCAAAGACGGGCAGAAAAGGACGAAGAGGGGCTAAGAAGGGCAAACACGGGCGGAGAAGAGGAAAGACAGGCGGAGAAGGCCAAAGATGGCTTTACAATTGCAAAGACGGGCATACAACGGCAAAAAAGGGCGGACAAGGGCAAAGACGGGCGGACAAGGGCAAAGACGAGTGGACAAGGGCAAAGACGGGCGGAGAAGGGCAGAGACGGGCGGAGAAGGGCAGAGACGGGCGGAGAAGGGCAGAGACGGGCGGAGAAGGGCAGAGACAGGCGGAGGAGTGCAGAGACAAGCGGAGAAAGGCAAAGACAGGTGGAGAAAGGCAAATACGTGCGGAGAAGGGTTAAGACGGGTAGAGAAGGGCAAAGACGGGCAGAGAAGGGCAAAGAAGGTTTGATAAGTGCAAAGACGGGTGAAGAAGGGCAAAGACAGTCGGAAAAGGTCAAAAACAGGCGGACAAGAAAAAAGACGGGGTGAGAAGGGCAAAGACTGACAGAGAAGCACAAAGAAGGGCGGACAAGAACAAAGATGGGGGAGATCAGCAAAGACTGATAGAGAAGGGCAAAGACTGACAGGGAAGGGCAAAGACAGGCAGACAAGTGCAAAGAGGTTTAGACAAGGGCAGTCTAAGAAGTCCGGAGAATACCAGAGAAGTGCAAAGACAGGTGGAGAAGTGCATAGATGGGCGGAGAAGGGCAAAGACGGATTGAGAAGGACAAAGACAGGCAGAGAATTGTGGAGAGTACCGGAGAAGGGCAAAGTCGGGCGCAGAAGGGCAAAGACGAGCAGAGAAAGGCAAAGAAGTGCGGAGAGTTACAAGGAATTGCGGAGAGTTGCAAAGACGGGTGGAGAAGGGCAAAGACGGGTGGAGAAGGGCAAAGACGGGCGGAGAAGGGCAAAGACGGGCGGAGAAGGGCAAAGACGGTCAGAGAAGGGCAAAGACGGTCAGAGAAGGGCAAAGACGGTCAGAGAAGGGCAAAGACGGGTAGAGAAGGGAAAAGACGGGTTGAAAAGTGGAAAGACGGGCAGAGAAGGTCAAAGACAGGCAGAGAAGGTCAAAGACGGGCAGAGAAGGTAAAGACGGTTGGAGAATTCTGGAGAGTACCGGAGAAGTGCAAAGACGGGCGGAAAAGGGCAAAGATTGGCGGAGAAGTGCATAGACATGCGGAGAAGGGCAAAGACGGGCGGAGGAGGGCAAAGACGGGTGGAGGAGGGCAAAGCCGGGCCGAGAAGGGCAAAGCCGGGCGGAGAAGGGCAAAGCCGGGCGGAGAAGGGCAAAGACGGGTTGAAAAGTGCAAAGACGGGCAGAGAAGGTCAAAGACGGGCAGAGAAGGTCAAAGACGGGCAGAGAAGGTCAAAGACGGGCAGAAAAGGGCAAAGACGGGCAGAAAAGGACGAAGAGGGGCTAAGAAGGGCAAACACGGGCGGAGAAGAGGAAAGACAGGCGGAGAAGGCCAAACATGGCTTTACAATTGCAAAGACGGGCATACAACGGCAAAAAAGGGCGGACAAGGGCAAAGACGGGCGGACAAGGGCAAAGACGAGTGGACAAGGGCAAAGACGGGCGGAGAAGGGCAGAGACGGGCGGAGAAGGGCAGAGACGGGCGGAGAAGGGCAGAGACAGGCGGAGGAGGGCAGAGACAAGCGGAGAAAGGCAAAGACAGGTGGAGAAAGGCAAATACGTGCGGAGAAGGGTTAAGACGGGTAGAGAAGGGCAAAGACGGGCAGAGAAGGGCAAAGAAGGTTTGATAAGTGCAAAGACGGGTGAAGAAGGGCAAAGACAGTCGGAAAAGGTCAAAAACAGGCGGACAAGAAAAAAGACGGGGTGAGAAGGGCAAAGACTGACAGAGAAGCACAAAGAAGGGCGGACAAGAACAAAGATGGGGGAGATCAGCAAAGACTGATAGAGAAGGGCAAAGACTGACAGGGAAGGGCAAAGACAGGCAGACAAGTGCAAAGAGGTTTAGACAAGGGCAGTCTAAGAAGTCCGGAGAATACCAGAGAAGTGCAAAGACAGGTGGAGAAGTGCATAGATGGGCGGAGAAGGGCAAAGACGGATTGAGAAGGACAAAGACAGGCAGAGAATTGTGGAGAGTACCGGAGAAGGGCAAAGTCGGGCGCAGAAGGGCAAAGACGAGCAGAGAAAGGCAAAGAAGTGCGGAGAGTTACAAGGAATTGCGGAGAGTTGCAAAGACGGGTGGAGAAGGGCAAAGACGGGCGGAGAAGGGCAAAGACGGGCGGAGAAGGGCAAAGACGGACAGAGAAGGGCAAAGACGGTCAGAGAAGTGCAAAGACGGTCAGAGAAGGGCAAAGACGGTCAGAGAAGGGCAAAGACGGTCAGAGAAGGGCAAAGACGGTCAGAGAAGGGCAAAGACGGGTAGAGAAGGGAAAAGACGGGTTGAAAAGTGCAAAGACGGGCAGAGAAGGTCAAAGACAGGCAGAGAAGGTAAAGACGGTTGGAGAATTGTGGAGAGTACCAGAGAAGTGCAAAGACGGGCGGAAAAGGGCAAAGATTGGCGGAGAAGTGCATAGACATGCGGAGAAGGGCAAAGACGGGCGGAGGAGGGCAAAGACGGGTGGAGGAGGACAAAGCCGGGCCGAGAAGGGCAAAGCCGGGCGGAGAAAGGCAAAGCCGGGCAGAGAAGGGCAAAGACGGGTTGAAAAGTGCAAAGACGGGCAGAGAAGGTCAAAGACGGGCAGAGAAGGTCAAAGACGGGCAGAGAAGGTCAAAGACGGGCAGAGAAGGTCAAAGACGGGCAGAGAAGGTCAAAGACGGGCAGAGAAGGTAAAGTCGGTCGGAGAATTGTGGAGAGTACCGGAGAAGTGCAAAGACGGGCGGAGAAGGGCAAAGATTGGCGGAGAAGGGCATAGACATGCGGAGAAGGACAAAGACGGGCAGAGGAGGGCAAAGACGGGCAGAGGAGGGCAAAGCCGGGCGGAGAAGGGCAAAGCCGGGCGGAGAAGGGCAAAGCCGGGCGGAGAAGGGCAAAGCCGGGCGGAGAAGGGCAAAGCCGGGCGGAGAAGGGCAAAGCCGGGCGGAGAAGGGCAAAGCCGGGCGGAGAAGGGCAAAGCCGGGCGGAGAAGGGCAAAGCCGGGCGGAGAAGGGCAAAGCCGGGCGGAGAAGGGCAAAGCCGGGCGGAGAAGGGCAAAGCCGGGCGGAGAAGGGCAAAGCCGGGCGGAGAAGGGCAAAGACAGGCGGAGAAGGGCAAAGACGGGCAGAGAAGGGCAAAGACGGGCAGAGAAGGGCAAAGACCGGCGGACAAGGGCAAAGACGGGCAGAGAAGGGCAGAGACGGGCGGACAAGCGCAAAGACGGGCGGAGAAGGGGAAAGACGGGCGGAGAAGCGCAAGGACGGGCGGAGAAGGGCAAAGACGGGCGGAGAAGGACAAAGAGGGGTGGAGAAGGACAAAGACGGGCGGAGAAGGGCAAAGACGGGCGGAGAAGGGCAAAGACGGGCGGAGAAGGGCAAAGACGGGCGGAGAATGGCAAAGCAGGGCGGAGAAGGGCAAAGACGGGCGGAGAATGGCAAAGCAGGGCGGAGAAGGGGAAAGATGGGCGGAAAAGGGGAAAGATGGGCGGAGAAGGGCAAAGCCGGTCGGAGAAGGGCAAAGCCGGGCGGAGAAGGGCAAAGCCGGGCGGAGAAGGGCAAAGCCGGGCGGAGAAGGGCAAAGACGATCAGAGAATTGCAAGGACAGGCGGAGAAGGGCAAAGAAGGGCGGAACAGGTCAAAGACGGGCGGAGAAGTGCAAAGACGGGCAGAAAAGGGCAAAGGCTGGCAGAGAAGGACAAAGACGGGCGGAGAAGGACAAAGAGGGGCAGAGAAGGGCATTGACGGGCGGACAAGTGCAAAGACGGGCGGACAAGGGCAAAGAAGGGCGGACACGAGCAAAGACAGGCGGACAAGTGCAAAGACAGGCGGACAAGGGCAAAGAAGGTTGGAGAATTGCAGAGAGTACCGGAGAAGGGCAAAGACGAGCGGAAAAGTGTAAAGAAATGCGGAGAGTGGTAAAGAAGCACAGAGAGTGGCAAAGACGGGCTGAGAAGGGCAAAGACGGGTGGAGTAGCGCAAAGACGGGCAGAGAAGGGCAAATACGGGCGGAGAAGGGCAAAGACGGGCAGTCAAGGGCAAAGACGGGCGGACAAGGGCAAAGACGGGCGGACAAGGGCAAAGACGGGCGGGGAAGTGCAAAGACGGGCGGAGAAGGGCAAAGACGGGCGGAGAAGGGCAAAGCCGGGCGGAGAAGGGCAAAGCCGGGCGGAGAATGGCAAAGATGGGCGGAGAATGGCAAAGACGGGCGGAGAAGGGGAAAGCAGGGCGGAGAAGGGGAAAGATGGGCGGAGAAGGGCAAAGCCGGTCGGAGAAGGGCAAAGCCGGTCGGAGAAGGGCAAAGCCGGGCGGAGAAGGGCAAAGCCGGGTGGAGAAGGGCAAAGCCGGGCGGACAAAGGCAAAGGCGGGCGGAGAAGGGCAAAGAAGGTTGGAGAATCGCGGAGAGTACCGGAGAAGGGCAAAGACGGGCGGAAAAGTGCAAAGAAATGCGGAGAGTGGTAAAAAAGCACAGAGAGAGGCAAAGACGGGCTACGAAGTGCAAAGACGGGCGGAGAAGGGCAAAGACGGGCGGAGAAGGGCAAAGACGGGCGGAGAAGGGCAAAGACGGGCGGAGAAGGGCAAAGACGGGCAGTCAAGGGCAAAGACGGGCGGACAAGGGCAAAGACGGGCGGGGAAGGGCAAAGAGGGGCGGAGAAGCACAAAGAAGGTCGGAGAAGCGCAAAGAGGGGCGGAGAAGCGCAAAGAGGGGCGGAGAAGCGCAAAGAGGGGCGGAGAAGGCCAAAGATGGTCAGAGAATTGCGGAGAGTACTGGAGAAGGGCAAAGATGTGCGGAGAAGGGCAAAGATGTGCGGAGAAGGGCAAAGACGGGCGGAGAAGGGCAAAGTCGGCCGGAGAAGGGCAAAGTCGGCCGGAGAAGGGCAAAGTCGGGCGAAGAAGGGCAAAGTCGGGCGAAGAAGGGCAAAGTCGGGCGAAGAAGGGCAAAGACGGATGGAGGAGGTCAGAGACGGGCGGAGGAGGGCAGAAACGGTAGGAGAAGGGCAAAGACAGACGGAGAAGGGTAAAAAAGGTTTGATACGTGCAAAGACGGGTGAAGAAGTGCAAAGACAGTCGGAAAAGATCAAAAACAGGCAGACAAAATAAAAGACGGGGGGAGAAAGGCAAAGACGGGCGGAGAAGGGCAAAGAAGGGCGGACAAGAACAAAGATGGGGGAGAAGGGCAAAGACTGACAGGGAAGGGCAAAGACGGGTGGAGAAGGGAAAGATAGGCAGAAAAGGGCAAAGACAGGTGGACAAGTGCAAAGAGGTTTAGACAAGGGCAGTCTAAGAAGTCTGGAGAATACCAGAGAAGTGCAAAGACGGGTGGAGAAGTGCATAGATGGGCGGAGAAGGGCAAAGAGGAATTGAGAAGGACAAAGACAGGCAGAGAATTGTGGAGAGTACCGGAGAAGGGCAAAGTCGGGCGCAGAAGGGCAAAGACGAGCGGAGAAGGGCAAAGAAGTGCGGAGAGTTACAAAGAATTGCAAAGACGGGTGGAGAAGGACAAAGACGGGTGGAGAAGGGCAAAGACGGGCGGAGAAGTGCAAAGACGGACAGAGAAGGGCAAAGACGGTCGGAGAAGGGCAAAGACGGGTGGAGAAGGGCAAAGACGGGTGGAGAAGGGCAAAGACGGGTGGAGAAGGGCAAAGACGGGCAGAGAAGGGAAAAGACGGTCGGAAAAGGGGAAAGACGGGCAGAGAAGGGGAAAGACGGTCGGAGAATAGCGGAGAGTTCTGTAGAAGTGCAAAGACGGGCGGAGAAGGGCAAAGATAGGCGGAGAAGGGCAAAGACGGTTGGTGAAGTGAAAAGATGGTCAGAGAAGTGCGGAGAGTACCGGAGAAGTGCAAAGACGGGTGGACAAGGGCAAACACAGTTTGAGAAGTGCAAAGACGGGCAAAGAAGTGCGGAGAATACCAGAGAAGGACAAAGAAGGGCAGAGAAGCGCAAAACGGGCGTAGAAGAGCAAAGTCGGGCAGAGAAGAGCAAATCGGGCGGAGAAGAGCAAAGACGGGCAAAGAAGGTCAAAGACGGGCGGAGAAGGGAAAAGACGGGTGGAGAAGGGAAAAGATAGGCAGAGAAGTGCAAAGACGGGAGGAGAATTTCATAGACGTGGAGAGAATTGCAAATACGGTCAGTGAAGTGAAAATACGGTCAGAGAAGTGCGGAGAGTACCGGAGAAATGCAAAGAAGGGCAGACAAGGGGAAAGACAGGTTGAGAAGTGCAAAGATGGGCAGAGAAGTGCGGAGAGTAACAGAGGAGGGAAAGACGGCCAGAGAAGCACAAAGACGGACGGAGAAGCGCAAAGACGGGCGGAGAAGTGAAAAGATAGAAGATGGGCGGAGAACTGCAAAGACGGATGGAGAAGGGCAAAAAAGGGCGGAGAAGGGCCAAGACGGGCGGAGCAGGGCAAATACAGGTGGAGAAGGGCAAGGACGGTCGGAGAATTGTGGAGAGTACTGGTGAAGGGCAAAGTCGGACGCAGAAGCGCAAAGAATTGCGGAGAGTGGCGAAGTGCGGAGAGTTACAATGAATTGCGGAGAGTGGCAAAGATGGGTGGAGAAGGGCAAAGACGGGCAGGGAAGGGCAAAGACGGGCAGGGAAGGGCAAAGACGGGCGGAGGAGGGCAAAGACGGCGGAGGAGGGCAAAGACGAGCGGAGGAGGGCAAAGACGAGCGGAGGAGGGCAAAGACGAGCGGAGGAGGGCAAAGACGAGCGGAGGAGGGCAAAGAGGGGCGGAGAAGGGCAAAGAGGGGTGGACAAGAGCAAAGACGGGTGGAAAAGGGCAAAGATGGGCGGACAAGGGCAAAGAGGGGCGGACATGTGCAATGAGGGTCGGACAAGGGCAATGAGGGGCAGACAAGTGCAAAGACAGTCTGAGAAGTCCAGAGAATACCGGAGAGGGGCAAAGACGGGCGGAGAGGGGAAAAGACGGGCGGACAGGGGCAAAGACGGGCGGACAGTGGCAAAGACGGGCGGAGAGGGGCAAAGACAGTCTGAGAAATCCGGAGTATACCGGACTAGTGCAAAGACAAGTGGAGAACGGCAAAGACGGGCGGACGAGGGCAAAGATGGGCGGACGAGGGCAAAGACTGGGGGACAAGGGCAAAGACGGGCTAACGAGGGCAAAGACGGGCGGAGAAGTAAAAATACACCCAGAGTAGTGCGGAGAGTATTGGACAAGGTAAAGGCGGGCGGACAAGGGCAAAGACGGGTGGACAAGGGCAAAGACGGGCGGACAAGGGCTAAGACAGCCGGAAAACGGCTAAAATGGGCGGAGAAGTGTGGAGAATATCGGAAAAAGGAAAAGTCGGGCGGATAAGAGCAAAGACAGGTTGAGAAAGGCAAAGACGGGCAAAGAAGTGTGGAGAATACCAGAGAGGGGCAAGGACGGGCGGACAAGGGCAAAGAGGGGCGGACAAGGGCAAAGAGGGGCGGACAAGGGCAAAGAGGGGCGGACAAGGGCAAAGAGGGGCGGACAAGGGCAAAGAGGGGCGGACAAGAGCAAAGAGGGGCGGACAAGAGCAAAGAGGGGCGGACAAGTTCTGAGAATACGGGACAAGGGCAAAGAGGGGCGGACAAGGGCTGAGAATACGGGACAAGTGCAAAGAGGGGCGGACAAGGGCAAAGAGGGGCGGACAAGGACAAAGAGGGGCGGACAAGGACAAAGAGGGGCGGACAAGGGCTGAGAATACGGGACAAGGGCAAAGAGGGGCGGACAAGAGCTGAGAATACGGGACAAGGGCAAAGAGGGGCGGACAAGGGCTGAGAATACGGGACAAGGGCAAAGAGGGGCGGACAAGGGCTGAGAATGCGGGACAAGGGCAATGAGGTGCGGACAAGGGCTGAGAACGCGGGACAAGGGCAAAGAGGGGCGGACAAGGGCAAAGAGGGGCGGACAAGAGCAAAGAGGGGCGGACAAGAGCAAAGAGGGGCGGACAAGGGCAAAGAGGGTCGGACAAGAGCAAAGAGGGGCGGACAAGGGCAAAGAGGGGCGGACAAGGGCAAAGAGGGGCGGACAAGGGCAAAGAGGGGCGGACAAGGGCAAAGAGGGGCGTACAAGTTCTGAGAATACGGGAGAAGGGCAAAGAGGGGCGGACAAGGGCTGAGAATACGGCACAAGAGCAAAGAGGAGCGGACAAGGGCTGAGAATACGGGACAAGGGCAAAGAGGAGCGGACAAGGGCTGAGAATACGGGACAAGGGCAAAGAGGCGCGGACAAGGGCTGAGAATACGGGACAAGGGCAAAGAGGGGCGGACAAGGGCAAAGAGGGGCGGACAAGGGCAAAGAGGGGCGGACAAGGGCAAAGAGGGGCGGACAAGGTCAAAGAGGGGCGGACAAGGGCAAAGAGGAGCGGACAAGGGCTGAGAATACGGGACAAGAGCAAAGAGGCGCGGACAAGGGCTGAGAATACGGGACAAGGGCAAAGAGGGGCGGACAAGGGCAAAGAGGGGCGGACAAGGGCAAAGAGGGGCGGACAAGGGCAAAGAGGAGCGGACAAGGGCAAAGAGGGGCGGACAAGGGCAAAGATGGGCGGACGAGGGCAAAGATGGGCGGACGAGGGCAAAGATGGGCGGACGAGGGCAAAGATGGCTGGACGAGAGCAAAGACGGGCGGACGAGTATAAAGATGGGTGGAGAAGGGCAAACAAGTGCGGAGAATGAAAGACGAGAAAAGAAGTGCAAAGAAGTGCGAAGAAGAGCAAAGACGGTCGGAGAAGGGCAAAGACGGGCAGACAAGGGCAAAGGCAGGCGGACAAGAACATAGACCGGGGGAGAAGGGCAAAGACGGACACAGAAGGTCAAAGACGGGCGGACAAGTGCAAAGAGGTTTAGACAAGGGCAAAGACAGACTGAGAAGTTCGGAGAATATCGGAGAAGTGCAAAGAAGAGCAGAGAAGTGCAAGGACGGGCGGAGAAGTTCAAAGACGGGCAGAGAAGTGCAAAGACGGGCAGAGAAGTGCAAAGACGGGCAGAGAAGTGCAAAGACGGGCAGAGAAGTGCAAAGACGGGCAGAGAAGTGCAAAGACGGTCGGAGAAGTGCGAAGACGGTCGGAGAAATGCGAAGACGGTCGGAGAAATGCGAAGACGGTCGGAGAAATGCGAAGACGTTCGGAGAAGGGCAGAGAATTGTGGAGAGTACCGGAGAAGTGCAAAGTCGGGTAGAGAAGGGAAAGACGGGCGGACGAGGGCAAAGACGGGCGGACGAGGGCAAAGACGGGCGGACGAGGGCAAAGACGGGTGGAGAAGTGCTGAGAATAACGGAGAAGAGCAAATACGGGTGGAGAAGGATAGAGAATACCGAAGAAAGGCACAGAAAGACGGAGAACGGCAAACATGGGCAGAGAAGGCAAATACTGGTGGACGAGGGCAAAGACGGGATTGAGGAGGGCAAAGACAGAATTGAGGAGGGCAAAGACGTGCGGAGGAGGACAAAGACGGGCGATGGAGTGGTAGGACGGTTGGAGATGTGTGGAGAATTACAGAGAAGGGCAAAAGCGGGTAGAGAAGGGCAAAGGAGGGCAGAGAAGAGCAAAGATGGGCGGAGGAATGCAGAGAGAACCGGAGAAGGGCAAAGAAGTGCATAGAGTGGCAAAGAAGTGTGGAGAGTGGCAAAGAAGTGCGGAGAAGAGCAAGGACGGGCCGAGAAGTGCAAAGATGGGCAGACAAGGGCAAAGACGGGCGGATATTTAAAAGACGGGCGGACAAGGGCAAAGATGGATGGAAAAGGGCAAAGAGGGGCGGAGAAAGGCAAAGACGATTGGAGAAGGGCAAAGACGATCAGAGAAGGCATAGACAGATGGAGAATAGCAAAGACCAGCGGAGAAGGGAGGAGAATATCGGAGGAGTGCAAAGACAGATGGAGAAGGGCAAAGAAGGGCGAACAATGGCAAAGATATTTGGAGAAGTGCAAAGACGACCGGACGGGGCAAAGACGGGCGGAAAAGGGCAAAGACAGGCGGACAAGGGAAAAAGTGAGCAGACAAGGTCAAAGACGGGCAGACAAGGACAAAGATGTGTGGAGAAGGCCAAAGACGGGCGGAGAAGAACAAAGAAGGGCGGACAAGGGTAAAGACGGGCGGACAAGGGCAAAGACTGGTGGAGAAGGGCAAAGACTGGTGGAGTAGGGCAAAGACTGGCGGAGAATGGCAAAGACGGTCAGAGATGGGTGGAGAATATCGGAAAAGTACAAATAAGGGCAAAGACGGGCGGAGAAGGGCAAAGACGGGCGGAGAAGGGCAAAGACGGGCGGAGAAGGGCAAAGACGGGCGGAGAAGGGCAAAGACGGGCGGAGAAGGGCAAAGACGGGCGGAGAAGGGCAAAGACGGGCGGAGAAGGGCAAAGACGGGCGGAGAAGGGCAAAGACGGGCGGAGAAAGGCAGATAATATCAGAGAAGTGCAAAGAAGGTCAAAGACGGGTGGAGAAGAGCAAAGATGTGCAGAGAAGGACAAAGAGGGGCAGGCAAAGGCAATGAGAGGTGGACAAGGCCAAAAAAATGCGGAGATGGGCTCTGAATATTGGAGAAATGCAAAGAAAAGCAAAGACGGGCGGAGAAGGGCAAAGACGGGCTGATAAAGGCGGAGAATATAGAGAAGTGCAAAGAAGGGCAAAGACATGCGGAGAAGAGCAAAGACGGGCAGAGAAGTACAAAGACGGGCGGACAAGGGCAAAGACGGCCAGACAAGGGCAAAGACAGGCGGACAAGGGCAAAGACGGGCGGACAAGGGCAAAGACGGGCGGACAAGGGCAAAGACGGGCGGACAAGGGCAAAGACAGGCGGACGAGGGCAAAGACGGTTGGAGAAGTGCAAAGACGGGTGGACCAGAGCAAAGACGGGCGAACGAGGGCATAGACGGGTGGACAAGAACAAAGACGGGGGAAGAAGGGCAAAGACGGACAGAGAAGGGCAAAGACGGACAGAGAAGGGCAAAGACGGACAGAGAAGGGCAAAAAGGCTTAGACAAGGGCAAAGACAGTCTGAGAAGTCCGGAGAATACCAGAGAAGTGCAAAGAAGGGCGGAGAAGGGTAAAGGCGGAGAAGGGCAAAGACGGGCGGAGAATTGCAAAGACGGTCGGAGAAGTGAAAAGACAGTCAGAGAAGTGCAGAGAGTACCGGAGAAGGGCAAAGACGGGCGGACAAGGGCAAAAACATCTTGAGAAGTGCAAAGACGGGCAGAGAACTGTGGAGAATACCAGAGAAGGGTAAAGACGGGCGGAGAAAGGCAAAGTCGGGCGGAGAAGGGCAAAGACAGGCGGAGAAGGGAAAAGACGCAGGGAGAAGGGCAAAGAAAGGGGGCGAAGGGCAAAGACGGGGGGAGAAGGGCAAAGACGGGCAGACAACAGCAAAGACGGGCGGACAAGGGGAAAGACGGTTGGACAAGTGCAATGACGGGCGGAAAAGGGCAAAGATGGGCGGACAAGAGCAAAGACGGGCAGACAAGAGCACAAACGGGTAGAGAAGGGCACAGACGGGCGAAGAATAGCAAAGACGAGGGGAGAAGGGCAAAGAAGGTTGAAGAAGTGCTGAGAATAACCGAGAAGGGCAAAGACAGGTGGAGAAAGACGGAGAACACCGAAGAAGGGCACAGAGAGATGGAGAAGGGCAAATATGGGAGGAGAAGGCAAATACGGGTGGAAGAGGGCAAAGACGGGTGGAGGTGGGCAAAGAGGGGCGGATGAGGTCAAAGACGGGCGGAAGAGGACAAAGACGAGGGTAAAGAAAGGCAGAGGAGGGCAAAGAAGTGTGAAGATGTGTGGAGAATTATGGAGAAGGGGAAAGATGGGCGGAGAAGGTCAAAGTCGGGCAGAGAAGAGCAAAGACAGGCGGAGGAATTCAGAGAGAACCGGAGAAGGGCAAAGAAGTGCGGAGAGTGGCAAAGAAGTGCGGAGAGTGGCAAAGACGGGCGGAGAAGGGCAAAGACTGGCGGAGCAGGGCAATGACGGGCGGAGAGGGGCAAAGAAGTGCGGAGAAGGGCAAAGACGGGCGGAGAAGGGCAAAGACAGGCGGAGAAGGGCAAAGACGGGCGGAGAAGGGCAAAGACGGGCGGACAAGGGCAAAGACGGGCGGAGAAGGGCAAAGACGGGCGGAGAAGGGCAAAGACGGATGGACAAGGGCAAAAACGGGCGGACAAGGTCAAAGACGGGCGGAGAAGTGCCAAGAATAATGGAGAAGGGCAAAGACGGGCGGAGAAGGGCAAAGACGGGTGGAGAAGGGCAAAGACGGGCGGAGAAGTGCTGAGGATAATGGAGAAGGGCAAAGACAGGTGGAGAAGGATGGAGAATACCGAAGAAGGGAGCAGACAGACGAAGAAGTGCAAACATTGGTGGAGGAGGTAAAAAGTGCACGGACGGGTGGAGAAGGGCAAAGACGGGCTGAGAAGGGCACAGAATGGTGGAGAAGGGCACAGACGGGCGGAGAAGGGCAAACAAGTGGGGAGAAGGGCAAACAAGTGGGGAGAAGGGCAAACAAATGGGGAGAAGGGCAAAGATGGGCAGAGAATTTCAAAGACATGCGAAGAAGAGCAAAGACGGTGGGATAAGGGGAAAGAAGGGGGGAGAAGTGCAAAGATGGTGGGAGAAGGGCAAAGACTGGCGGAGAAGTGCAAAGACAGGCGGAGAAGTGCAAAGACAGGCGGAGAAGTGCAAAGACAGGCGGAGAAGCACGGAGAATACTGAAGAAGGGAGCAGACAGACGGAGAAGTGCAAACATGGGCGGAGGAGGCAAAAACGGGCAGACGAGGGCAAAGACGGGCAGATGAGGGAAAGATGGGTGGACGAGGACAAAGATGGGCGGATGAGGGCAAAGACGGGTGGACGAGGGCAAAGATGGGCGGATGAGGGCAAAGACATGTGAAGATGTGTGGAGAATTACGGAGAAGAGCAAAGATGGGTGGAGAAGGTCAAAGTCGGGCAGAGAAGAGCAAAGACGGGTGGAGGAATTTAGAGAGAACCGGAGAAGGGCAAAGAAGTGCGGAGAGTGGCAAACACGGGAGGACAAGGGCAAAGACGGGCGGAGAAGGGCAAAGACGGGTGGAGAAGGGCAAAGACGGGTGGACAAGGGCAAAGATGGGCGGACAAGGGCAAAGACGGGCGCAGAGGGGCAGAGACGGGCGGAGAAGGGCAATTACTGGCGGAGAAGGACAAAGACGGGCGGAGAAGGGCAATGACGGGCGGAGAAGGGCAAAGAAGGGCGGAGAAGGGCAAAGAAGGGCGGAGAAGTGCAAAGAAGGGCGGAGAAGGGCAAAGACGGGCGGAGAAGGGAAAAGACGGGCAGAGAAGGGCAAAGACGGGCAGAGAAGGGCAAAGACGGGCAGAGAAGGGCAAAGACGGGCAGAGAAGGGAAAAGACGGGCGGACAAGGGAAAAGACGGGCGGACAAGGGCAAAGACGGGTGGAGAAGGGCAAAGACGGGCGGAGAAACACAGAGACAGGCAGAGAAACAAAGAGACGGGCAGAGAAACGCAGAGACGGGCAGAGAAAGGCAAAGATGGGCAGACAAGAGCAAAGACGGCAGACAAGTGCAAAGACGGGCGGACGAGGCAAAGATGGGCGGACGAGGGCAAAGATGGGCGGACGAGGGCAAAGATGGGCGGACGAGGGCAAAGATGGGCGGACGAGGGCAAAGATGGGCGGACGAGGGCAAAGATGGCTGGACGAGAGCAAAGACGGGCGGACGAGTATAAAGATGGGTGGAGAAGGGCAAACAAGTGCGGAGAATGCAAAGACGAGAAAAGAAGTGCAAAGAAGTGCGAAGAAGAGCAAAGACGGTCGGAGAAGGGCAAAGACGGGCAGACAAGGGCAAAGACGGGCGGACAAGAACATAGACCGGGGGAGAAGGGCAAAGACGGACACAGAAGGTCAAAGACGGGCGGACAAGTGCAAAGAGGTTTAGACAAGGGCAAAGACAGACTGAGAAGTTCGGAGAATATCGGAGAAGTGCAAAGAAGAGCAGAGAAGTGCAAGGACGGGCGGAGAAGGTCAAAGACGGGCAGAGAAGTGCAAAGACGGGCAGAGAAGTGCAAAGACGGGCAGAGAAGTGCAAAGACGGGCAGAGAAGTGCAAAGACGGGCAGAGAAGTGCAAAGACGGGCGGAGAAGTGCAAAGACGGGCAGAGAAGTGCAAAGACGGTCGGAGAAGTGCGAAGACGGTCGGAGAAATGCGAAGACGGTCGGAGAAATGCGAAGACGGTCGGAGAAATGCAAAGACGTTCGGAGAAGGGCAGAGAATTGTGGAGAGTACCGGAGAAGTGCAAAGTCGGGTAGAGAAGGGAAAGACGGGCGGACGAGGGCAAAGACGGCCAGACGAGGGCAAAGACGGGCGGACGAGGGCAAAGACGGGCGGACGAGGGCAAAGACGGGTGGAGAAGTGCTGAGAATAACGGAGAAGAGCAAATACGGGTGGAGAAGGATAGAGAATACCGAAGAAAGGCACAGAAAGACGGAGAACGGCAAACATGGGCAGAGAAGGCAAATACTGGTGGACGAGGGCAAAGACGGGATTGAGGAGGGCAAAGACAGAATTGAGGAGGGCAAAGACGTGCGGAGGAGGACAAAGACGGGCGATGGAGTGGTAGGACGGTTGGAGATGTGTGGAGAATTACAGAGAAGGGCAAAAGCGGGTAGAGAAGGGGAAAGGAGGGCAGAGAAGAGCAAAGATGGGCGGAGGAATGCAGAGAGAACCGGAGAAGGGCAAAGAAGTGCATAGAGTGGCAAAGAAGTGTGGAGAGTGGCAAAGAAGTGCGGAGAAGAGCAAGGACGGGCCGAGAAGTGCAAAGATGGGCAGACAAGGGCAAAGACGGGCGGATATTTAAAAGACGGGCGGACAAGGGCAAAGATGGATGGAAAAGGGCAAAGAGGGGCGGAGAAAGGCAAAGACGATTGGAGATGGGCAAAGACGATCAGAGAAGGCATAGACAGATGGAGAATAGCAAAGACCAGCGGAGAAGGGAGGAGAATATCGGAGGAGTGCAAAGACAGATGGAGAAGGGCAAAGAAGGGCGAACAATGGCAAAGATATTTGGAGAAGTGCAAAGACGACCGGACGGGGCAAAGACGGGCGGAAAAGGGCAAAGACAGGCGGACAAGGGAAAAAGTGAGCAGACAAGGTCAAAGACGGGCAGACAAGGACAAAGATGTGTGGAGAAGGCCAAAGACGGGCGGAGAAGAACAAAGAAGGGCGGACAAGGGTAAAGACGGGCGGACAAGGGCAAAGACTGGTGGAGAAGGGCAAAGACTGGTGGAGTAGGGCAAAGACTGGCGGAGAATGGCAAAGACGGTCAGAGATGGGCGGAGAATATCGGAAAAGTACAAATAAGGGCAAAGACGGGCGGAGAAGTTCAAAGACAGGCGGAGAAGGGCAAAGACGGGCGGAGAAGGGCAAAGACGGGCGGAGAAGGGCAAAGACGGGCGGAGAAGGGCAAAGACGGGCGGAGAAGGGCAAAGACGGGCGGAGGAGGGCAAAGACGGGTGGACAAGGGCAAAGACAGGTGGACAAGGGCAAAGACAGGTGGAGAAAGGCAGATAATATCAGAGAAGTGCAAAGAAGGTCAAAGACGGGTGGAGAAGAGCAAAGATGTGCAGAGAAGGACAAAGAGGGGCAGGCAAAGGCAATGAGAGGTGGACAAGGCCAAAAAAATGCGGAGATGGGCTCTGAATATTGGAGAAATGCAAAGAAAGGCAAAGACGGGCGGAGAAGGGCAAAGACGGGCTGATAAAGGCGGAGAATATAGAGAAGTGCAAAGAAGGGCAAAGACATGTGGAGAAGAGCAAAGACGGGCAGAGAAGTACAAAGACGGGCGGACAAGGGCAAAGACGGCCAGACAAGGGCAAAGACAGGCGGACAAGGGCAAAGACGGGCGGACAAGGGCAAAGACGGGCGGACAAGGGCAAAGACAGGCGGACAAGGGCAAAGACGGGCGGACAAGGGCAAAGACGGGCGGACGAGGGCAAAGACAGGCGGACGAGGGCAAAGACGGTTGGAGAAGTGCAAAGACGGGTGGACCAGAGCAAAGACGGGCGAACGAGGGCATAGACGGGTGGACAAGAACAAAGACGGGGGAAGAAGGGCAAAGACGGACAGAGAAGGGCAAAGACAGACAGAGAAGGGCAAAGACGGACAGAGAAGGGCAAAGACGGGTGGACAAGTGCAAAAAGGCTTAGACAAGGGCAAAGACAGTCTGAGAAGTCCGGAGAATACCAGAGAAGTGCAAAGAAGGGCGGAGAAGGGTAAAGGCGGAGAAGGGCAAAGACGGGCGGAGAATTGCAAAGACGGTCGGAGAAGTGAAAAGACAGTCAGAGAAGTGCAGAGAGTACCGGAGAAGGGCAAAGACGGGCGGACAAGGGCAAAAACATCTTGAGAAGTGCAAAGACGGGCAGAGAACTGTGGAGAATACCAGAGAAGGGTAAAGACGGGCGGAGAAAGGCAAAGTCGGGCGGAGAAGGGCAAAGACGGGCGGAGAAGGGAAAAGACGCAGGGAGAAGGGCAAAGAAAGGGGGCGAAGGGCAAAGACGGGGGGAGAAGGGCAAAGACGGGCAGACAACAGCAAAGACGGGCAGACAAGGGCAAAGACGGGCAGACAAGGGCAAAGACGGGCAGACAAGGGCAAAGACGGTTGGACAAGTGCAATGACGGGCGGAAAAGGGCAAAGATGGGCGGACAAGAGCAAAGACGGGCAGACAAGGGCACAAACGGTCGAAGAATAGCAAAGACGAGGGGAGAAGGGCAAAGAAGGTTGAAGAAGTGCTGAGAATAACCGAGAAGGGCAAAGACAGGTGGAGAAAGACGGAGAACACCGAAGAAGGGCACAGAGAGATGGAGAAGGACAAATATGGGAGGAGAAGGCAAATACGGGTGGAAGAGGGCAAAGACGGGTGGAGGTGGGCAAAGAGGGGCGGATGAGGGCAAAGACGGGCGGAAGAGGACAAAGACGAGGGTAAAGAAAGGCGGAGGAGGGCAAAGAAGTGTGAAGATGTGTGGAGAATTATGGAGAAGGGGAAAGATGGGCGGAGAAGGTCAAAGTCGGGCAGAGAAGAGCAAAGACAGGCGGAGGAATTCAGAGAGAACCGGAGAAGGGCAAAGAAGTGCGGAGAGTGGCAAAGAAGTGCGGAGAGTGGCAAAGAAGTGCGGAGAGTGGCAAAGAAGTGCAGAGAGTGGCAAAGACGGGCGGAGCAGGGCAATGACGGGCGGAGAGGGGCAAAGAAGTGCGGAGAAGGGCAAAGACGGGCGGAGAAGGGCAAAGACGGGCGGAGAAGGGCAAAGACGGGCGGAGAAGGGCAAAGACGGGCGGACAAGGGCAAAGACGGGCGGACAAGGGCAAAGACGGGCGGACAAGGGCAAAGACGGGCGGACAAGGGCAAAGACAGGCGGACAAGGGCAAAGACGGATGGACAAGGGCAAAGACGGATGGACAAGGGCAAAGACGGGCGGAGAAGGGCAAAGACGGGCGGAGAAGTGCCAAGAATAATGGAGAAGGGCAAAGACGGGCGGAGAAGGGCAAAGACGGGCGGAGAAGGGCAAAGACGGGCGGAGAAGTGCTGAGGATAATGGAGAAGGGCAAAGACAGGTGGAGAAGGATGGAGAATACCGAAGAAGGGAGCAGACAGACGAAGAAGTGCAAACATTGGTGGAGGAGGTAAAAACGGGCGGACGAGGGCAAAGACGGGGAGAGGAGGACAAAGACGGGAGGACGATGGAAAAGAAGGGCGGAGGAGGGCAAAGACGGGCAAAGGAAGGCAAAGACGGGCGGACAAGGGCAAAGACGGGCGGACAAGGGCAAAGACGTGCGGAGAAGGGCAAAGACGTGCGGAGAAGGGTAAAGATGGGCGGACGAGGGCAAAGACAGGCGGAGATGTGTGGAGAATTATGGAGAAGTGCAAAGGTGGGCGGAGAAGGGCAAAGTCAGGCAGAGAAGAGCAAAGACAGGCGGAGGAAGGCAGAGAGAACTGGAGAGGGGCAAAGAAGTGGGGAGAGTGGCAAAGACGGGTGGAGAAGCGCAAAGACGGGCGGACAAGGGCAAAGAAGCGCAGAGAGTGGCAAAGACGGGCGGAGAAGGGCAAAGAGGGGCGGAGAGTAACAAAGACGGGCGGAGAAGGGCAAAGAGGGGCGGAGAAGGGCAAAGACGGGCGGAGAAGGGAAAAGACAGGCGGACAATTGTAAAGACGGGCAGATAAAGGCAAAGACGGGTGCACAAGTGCAAAGACGGGCGGACAACGTTAAAGAAGGTTGGAAAAGGGCAAAGACAGTCAGAGAAGTGCAATGACGGACAGACAAGGGCAAAGAAGGTCGGAGAATTGCAGAGAGTACTGGAGAAGGGCAAAGTCAGGCGGAGAAGTGCAAAGAAGTGCGGAGAGTGGTAAAGAAGCGCGGAGAGTGGCAAAGACGGGCTGAGAAGGGCAAAGACGGGCGGAGTAGCGCAAAGACGGGTGGAGAAGGGCAAAGATGGTTGTTGAATTTAGAAGACAGTCAGAGAATTGCGGAGAGTACTGGAGAAGGGCAAAGACGGTCGGACAAGCGCAAAGTCGGGCAGAGAATTGCAAAGTCGGGCAGAGAATTGCAAAGTCGGGCAGAGGAGGGCAAAGTCGGGCAGAGAAGGCAAAAGTCGGGCAGAGAAGGCAAAAGTCGGGCGGAGAAAGGCAAAGACGGGCGGAGGAGGGCAGAGACGGGCGGAGGAGGGCAGAGACGGGCGGAGGAGGGCAGAGACGGGCGGAGGAGGGCAGAGACGGGCGGAGGAGGGCAGAGACGGGCGGAGGAGGGCAGAGACGGGCGGAGGAGGGCAGAGACGGGCGGAGGAGGGCAGAGACGGGCGGAGGAGGGCAGTGAAGGGCGGAAAAACGCAAAGAGGGTTGGGCAATTGCAAAGAGGGTTGGGCAGTTGCAAAGAGGGTCGGGCAAGGGTAAAGATGGACGGAGAATGGCAAAGACAGTTGGAGAAAGGCAAAGACGGGTGGACAATAGCAAAGACGGGCAGACAAGGGAAAAGACGCGGGGTGAAGATCAAGGACCGGTGGACACTGACAGAGAGGGGTGGACATGAGCAAATACAGGCGCATAATGGAAATGACGGGCGGAGAATGGCAAAGACGGACAGGGAAGGGCAAAGACGGGCGGAGAGGGCAAAGACGGGCGGAGAATTGCGGAGAGTACCGGAGAAGGGGAAAGTCGGGCGGAGAATAACGGAGAATACCGAAGAATGGCCCAGAAAGATGGAGAAGGGCAAATATGGACGGAGAAGGCAAATACAGGCAGACGAGGGCAAAGATGGGCGGAGAAGCGCAAAGACGGGCGGAGAAGCGCAAAGACGAACGGAGAAGCGCAAAGACGGGCGGAGAAGCACAAAGACGGGCGGAGAAGCACAAAGACGGGCGGAGGAGGTCAAAGACGGGCGGAGGAGGTCAAAGACGGGCGGAGGAGGTCAAAGACGGGCGGAGGAGGGCAGAGACGGGCGGAGGAGGGCAGAGACGGGCGGAGGAGGGCAGAGACGGGCGGAGGAGGGCAGAGACGGGCGGAGGAGGGCAGAGACGGGCGGAGGAGGGCAGAGACGGGCGGAGGAGGGCAGAGACGGGCGGAGGAGGGCAGAGACGGGCGGAGGAGGGCAGAGACGGGCGGAGGAGGGCAGAGACGGGCGGAGGAGGGCAGAGACGGGCGGAGGAGGGCAGAGACGGGCGGAGGAGGGCAGAGACGGGCGGAGAATCGCAAGGACGGGCAGAGAATAGCAAGGACGGGCGGAGAAGGGCAAAGACGGGAAGAGAAGGGCAAAGAGGGGCGGAGAAGGACAAAGAGGGGCGGAGAAGGACAAAGAGGGGCAGAGAAGGGCAAAGACGGGCGGAGAAGGGCAAAGACGGGCGGAGAAGGGCACAGACGGGCGGAGAAGGGCACAGACGGGCGGAGAAGGGCACAGACGGGCGGAGAAGAGCAAAGACGGGCGGAGAAGAGCAAAGACAGGCGGAGAAGGCCAAAGATGGCTTCACAATTGCAAAGACGGGCAGACAACGGCAAAAAAGGACTGACAAGTGCAAAGACGGGCGGACAAGGGCAAAGAAGGGCGGACACGGGCAAAGACAGGCGGACAAGTGCAAAGACGGGCGGACAAGTGCAAAGACAGGCAGAGAAGTGCAATGATGGACAGACAAGGGCAAAGAAGGTCGGAGAATTGTGAAGAGTACCAGAGAAGGGCAACGTCAGGCAGAGAAGTGCAAAGAAGTGCGGAGAGTGGTAAAGAAGTGCGGAGAGTGGTAAAGACGGGCTGAGAAGGGCAAAGACGGGTGGAGTAGCACAAAGACGGGCGGGGAAGTGCAAAGACGGGCGGAGAAGTGCAAAGACGGGTGGACAAGGGCAAAGACGGGCGGACAAGTGCAAAGACGGGTGGACAAGGGCAAAGACGGGCGGACAAGGGCAAAGACGGGCGGACAAGGGCAAAGACGGGCGGAGAATGGCAAAGACGGGCGGAGATGGGCAATGACGGGCGGGGAAGGGCAAATCCGGGCGGAGAATCACAAGGACGGGCGGAGAAGTGCAAAGAAGGGCAGAGAAGTTCAAAGACGGGTGGAGAAGGGCAAAGACGGGCAGAAAAAGGGCAAAGACGGGCAGAAAAGGGCAAAGACGGGTGGAGAAGGACGAAGAGGGGCTAAGAAGGGCAAACACGGGCGGAGAAGAGGAAAGACAGGCGGAGAAGGCCAAAGATGGCTTTACAATTGCAAAGACGGGCATACAACGGCAAAAAAGGGCGGACAAGGGCAAAGACGGGCGGACAAGGGCAAAGACGAGTGGACAAGGGCAAAGACGGGCTGAGAAGGGCAAAGACGGGCGGAGAAGGGAAAGACGGGAGGAGAAGTTCAAAGACGGGCAGAAAAGGGCAAAGACGGGCAGAAAAAGGCAAAGACGGGTGGAGAAGGACAAAGAGGGGCGGAGAAGCGCCAGGACAGGCGGAGAATTTCAAAGACGGGCGGAGAAGGACAAAGAGGGATGGAGAAGGGCAAAGACGGGTGGAGAAGGGCAAAGATGGCTTCACAATTGCAAAGATGGGCAGACAATGGCAAAAAAGGACGGACAAGAGCAAAGACGGGTGGACAATGGCAAAGAAGGGCATACAAGGGCAAAGACGGGCAGACACGTGCAAAGAAGTTCGGAGAATTGCGGAGAGTACCGGAGAAGGGCAAAGTCAGGCGGAGAAGTGCAAAGAAGTGCGGAGAGTGGTAAAGAAGTGCGGAGAGTGGTAAAGAAGCGCGGAGAGTGGCAAAGACGGGCTGAGAAGGGCAAAGACGGGCGGAGTAGCGCAAAGACGGGCGGAGAAGGGCAAAGACGGGCGGACAAGGGCAGAGAGGGGCGGACAAGGGCAGAGAGGGGCGGACAAGGGCAGAGAGGGGCGGACAAGGGCAGAGAGGGGCGGACAAGGGCAGAGAGGGGCGGACAAGGGAAAAGAGGGGCGGACAAGGCAAAGACGGGCAGGGAAGGGCAAAGACGGCAGGGGAAGGAAGGGCAAAGACGGCCGGGGAAGGGCAAAGACGGCAGGGGAAAGGAAAAGATGGCTGGGGAAGGGCAAAGAAGGGCGGACAAGCGCAAAGTCGAGCGGAGAAGGGCAAAGTCGGCCGGAGAAGGGCAAAGAAGGGCGGAGGAGGTCAGAGACGGGCGGAGGAGGTCAGAGACGGGCGGAGGAGGGCAGAGACGGGCGGAGGAGGGCAGAGACGGGCGGAGGAGGGCAGAGACAAGCGGAGAAAGGCAAAGACAGGTGGAGAAAGGCAAATACGTGCGGAGAAGGGTTAAGACGGGTAGAGAAGGGCAAAGACGGGCAGAGAAGGGCAAAGAAGGTTTGATAAGTGCAAAGACGGGTGAAGAAGGGCAAAGACAGTCGGAAAAGGTCAAAAACAGGCGGACAAGAAAAAAGACGGGGTGAGAAGGGCAAAGACTGACAGAGAAGCACAAAGAAGGGCGGACAAGAACAAAGATGGGGGAGATCAGCAAAGACTGATAGAGAAGGGCAAAGACTGACAGGGAAGGGCAAAGACAGGCAGACAAGTGCAAAGAGGTTTAGACAAGGGCAGTCTAAGAAGTCCGGAGAATACCAGAGAAGTGCAAAGACAGGTGGAGAAGTGCATAGATGGGCGGAGAAGGGCAAAGACGGATTGAGAAGGACAAAGACAGGCAGAGAATTGTGGAGAGTACCGGAGAAGGGCAAAGTCGGGCGCAGAAGGGCAAAGACGAGCAGAGAAAGGCAAAGAAGTGCGGAGAGTTACAAGGAATTGCGGAGAGTTGCAAAGACGGGTGGAGAAGGGCAAAGACGGGTGGAGAAGGGCAAAGACGGGCGGAGAAGGGCAAAGACGGGCGGAGAAGGGCAAAGACGGGCGGAGAAGGGCAAAGACGGGCGGAGAAGGGCAAAGACGGACAGAGAAGGGCAAAGACGGGTGGAGAAGGGCAAAGACGGTCAGAGAAGGGCAAAGACGGTCAGAGAAGGGAAAAGACGGGTTGAAAAGTGCAAAGACGGGCAGAGAAGGTCAAAGACAGGCAGAGAAGGTCAAAGACGGGCAGAGAAGGTAAAGACGGTTGGAGAATTGCGGAGAGTACCGGAGAAGTGCAAAGACGGGCGGAAAAGGGCAAAGATTGGCGGAGAAGTGCATAGACATGCGGAGAAGGGCAAAGACGGGCGGAGAATGGCAAAGCAGGGCAGAGAAGGGGAAAGCAGGGCGGAGAAGGGCAAAGCCGGGCGGAGAAGGGCAAAGCCGGGCGGACAAAGGCAAAGGCGGGCGGAGAAGGGCAAAGACGAGCAGAGAATTGCAAGGACGGGCGGAGAAGGGCAAAGAAGGGCGGAACAGGTCAAAGACGGGCGGAGAAGTGCAAAGACGGGCAGAAAAGGGCAAAGGCTGGCAGAGAAGGACAAAGACGGGCGGAGAAGGACAAAGAGGGGCAGAGAAGGGCATTGACGGGCGGACAAGTGCAAAGACGGGCGGACAAGGGCAAAGAAGGGCGGACACGAGCAAAGACAGGCGGACAAGTGCAAAGACAGGCGGACAAGGGCAAAGAAGGTTGGAGAATTGCAGAGAGTACCGGAGAAGGGCAAAGACGGGCGGAAAAGCGTAAAGAAATGCGGAGAGTGGTAAAGAAGCACAGAGAGTGGCAAAGACGGGCTGAGAAGTGCAAAGACGGGAGGAGTAGCGCAAAGACGGGCAGAGAAGGGCAAATACGGGCGGAGAAGGGCAAAGACGGGCAGTCAAGGGCAAAGACGGGCGGACAAGGGCAAAGACGGGCGGACAAGGGCAAAGACGGGCGGACAAGGGCAAAGATGGGCGGACAAGGGCAAAGACGGGCGGAGAAGGGCAAAGAGGGGCGGAGAAGGGCAAAGCCGGGCGGAGAATGGCAAAGACGGGCGGAGAATGGCAAAGCAGGGCGGAGAAGGGGAAAGCAGGGCGGAGAAGGGGAAAGATGGGCGGAGAAGGGCAAAGCCGGTCGGAGAAGGGCAAAGCCGGGCGGAGAAGGGCAAAGCCGGGCGGAGAAGGGCAATGCCGGGCGGAGAAGGGCAAAGACAGGCGGACAAAGGCAAAGGTGGGCGGAGAAGGGCAAAGAAGGTTGGAGAATCGCGGAGAGTACCGGAGAAGGGCAAAGACGGGCGGAAAAGTGCAAAGAAATGCGGAGAGTGGTAAAAAAGCACAGAGAGTGGCAAAGACGGGCTGAGAAGGGCAAAGACGGGCGGAGAAGGGCAAAGACGGGCGGAGAAGGGCAAAGACGGGCGGAGAAGGGCAAAGACGGGCGGAGAAGGGCAAAGACGGGCGGAGAAGGGCAAAGACGGGCGGAGAAGGGCAAAGACGGGCGGACAAGGGCAAAGACGGGCGGGGAAGGGCAAAGAGGGGCGGGGAAGGGCAAAGAGGGGCGGAGAAGCACAAAGAAGGTCGGAGAAGCGCAAAGAGGGGCGGAGAAGCGCAAAGAGGGGCGGAGAAGCGCAAAGAAGGGTGGAGAAGGCCAAAGATGGTCAGAGAATTGCGGAGAGTACTGGAGAAGGGCAAAGATGTGCGGAGAAGGGCAAAGACGGGCGGACAAGAGCAAAGTCGGGCGGAGAATGGCAAAGTCGGCCGGAGAAGGGCAAAGTCGGCCGGAGAAGGGCAAAGTCGGGCGAAGAAGGGCAAAGTCGGGCGAAGAAGGGCAAAGTCGGGCGAAGAAGGGCAAAGACGGATGGAGGAGGTCAGAGATGGGCGGAGGAGGGCAGAAACGGTAGGAGAAGGGCAAAGACAGACGGAGAAGGGTAAAAAAGGTTTGATACGTGCAAAGACGGGTGAAGAAGTGCAAAGACAGTCGGAAAAGATCAAAAACAGGCAGACAAAATAAAAGACGGGGGGAGAAAGGCAAAGACGGGTGGAGAAGGGCAAAGAAGGGCGGACAAGAACAAAGATGGGGGAGAAGGGCAAAGACTGACAGGGAAGGGCAAAGACGGGTGGAGAAGGGAAAGATAGGCAGAAAAGGGCAAAGACAGGTGGACAAGTGCAAAGAGGTTTAGACAAGGGCAGTCTAAGAAGTCTGGAGAATACCAGAGAAGTGCAAAGACGGGTGGAGAAGTGCATAGATGGGCGGAGAAGGGCAAAGAGGAATTGAGAAGGACAAAGACAGGCAGAGAATTGTGGAGAGTACCGGAGAAGGGCAAAGTCGGGCGCAGAAGGGCAAAGACGAGCGGAGAAGGGCAAAGACGAGCGGAGAAGGGCAAAGACGAGCGGAGAAGGGCAAAGAAGTGCGGAGAGTTACAAAGAATTGCGGAGAGTTGCAAAGACGGGTGGAGAAGGACAAAGACGGGTGGAGAAGGGCAAAGACGGGCGGAGAAGTGCAAAGACGGGCGGAGAAGTGCAAAGACGGGCGGAGAAGGGCAAAGACGGGCAGAGAAGGGAAAAGACGGTCGGAAAAGGGGAAAGACGGGCAGAGAAGGGGAAAGACAGGCAGAGAAGGGGAAAGACGGTCGGAGAATAGCGGAGAGTTCTGTAGAAGTGCAAAGACGGGCGGAGAAGGGCAAAGATAGGCGGAGAAGGGCAAAGACGGTTGGTGAAGTGAAAAGATGGTCAGAGAAGTGCGGAGAGTACCGGAGAAGTGCAAAGACTGGTGGACAAGGGCAAACACAGTTTGAGAAGTGCAAAGACGGGCAAAGAAGTGCGGAGAATACCAGAGAAGGACAAAGAAGGGCAGAGAAGCGCAAAACGGGCGTAGAAGAGCAAAGTCGGGCAGAGAAGAGCAAATCGGGCGGAGAAGAGCAAAGACGGGCAAAGAAGGTCAAAGACGGGCGGAGAAGGGAAAAGACGGGTGGAGAAGGGAAAAGATAGGCAGAGAAGTGCAAAGACGGGAGGAGAATTTCATAGACGTGGAGAGAATTGCAAATACGGTCAGTGAAGTGAAAATACGGTCAGAGAAGTGCGGAGAGTACCGGAGAAATGCAAAGAAGGGCAGACAAGGGGAAAGACAGGTTGAGAAGTGCAAAGATGGGCAGAGAAGTGCGGAGAGTAACAGAGGAGGGAAAGACGGCCAGAGAAGCACAAAGACGGACGGAGAAGCGCAAAGACGGGCGGAGAAGTGAAAAGATAGAAGATGGGCGGAGAACTGCAAAGACGGATGGAGAAGGGCAAAAAAGGGCGGAGAAGGGCCAAGACGGGCGGAGCAGGGCAAATACAGGTGGAGAAGGGCAAGGACGGTCGGAGAATTGTGGAGAGTACTGGTGAAGGGCAAAGTCGGACGCAGAAGCGCAAAGAATTGCGGAGAGTGGCGAAGTGCGGAGAGTTACAATGAATTGCGGAGAGTGGCAAAGACGGGTGGAGAAGGGCAAAGACGGGCAGGGAAGGGCAAAGACGGGCAGGGAAGGGCAAAGACGGGCAGGGAAGGGCAAAGACGGGCAGGGAAGGGCAAAGACGGGCAGGGAAGGGCAAAGACGGCGGAGGAGGGCAAAGACGAGCGGAGGAGGGCAAAGACGAGCGGAGGAGGGCAAAGACGAGCGGAGGAGGGCAAAGACGAGCGGAGAAGGGCAAAGAGGGGCGGAGAAGGGGAAAGACGGGCGGAGAACGGGAAAGACGGGCGGAGAAGGGCAAAGACAGGCGGACAAAGGCAAAGAGGGGTGGACAAGGGCAAAGACGGGTGGAAAAGGGCAAAGATGGGCGGACAAGGGCAAAGAGGGGCGGACATGTGCAATGAGGGGCGGACAAGGGCAATGAGGGGCAGACAAGTGCAAAGACAGTCTGAGAAGTCCAGAGAATACCGGAGAGGGGCAAAGACGGGCGGAGAGGGGAAAAGACGGGCGGACAGGGGCAAAGACGGGCGGAGAGGGGCAAAGACAGTCTGAGAAATCCGGAGTATACCGGACTAGTGCAAAGACAGGCGGAGAACGGCAAAGACGGGCGGAAGAGGGCAAAGATGGGCGGACGAGGGCAAAGACTGGGGGACAAGGGCAAAGACGGGCTAACGAGGGCAAAGACGGGCGGAGAAGTAAAAATACACCCAGAGTAGTGCGGAGAGTATCGGACAAGGTAAAGGCGGGCGGACAAGGGCAAAGACGGGTGGACAAGGGCAAAGACGGGCGGACAAGGGCTAAGACAGCCGGAAAACGGCTAAAATGGGCGGAGAAGTGTGGAGAATATCGGAAAAAGGAAAAGTCGGGCGGATAAGAGCAAAGACAGGTTGAGAAAGGCAAAGACGGGCAAAGAAGTGTGGAGAATACCAGAGAAGGGCAAGGACGGGCGGACAAGGGCAAGGACGGGCGGACAAGGGCAAAGAGGGGCGGACAAGGGCAAAGAGGGGCGGACAAGGGCAAAGAGGGGCGGACAAGGGCAAAGAGGGGCGGACAAGGGCAAAGAGGGGCGGACAAGGGCAAAGAGGGGCGGACAAGGGCAAAGAGGGGCGGACAAGTTCTGAGAATACGGGACAAGGGCAAAGAGGGGCGGACAAGGGCTGAGAATACGGGACAAGTGCAAAGAGGGGCGGACAAGGGCAAAGAGGGGTGGACAAGTTCTGAGAATACGGGACAAGGGCAAAGAGGGGCGGACAAGGGCTGAGAATACGGGACAAGGGCAAAGAGGGGCGGACAAGAGCTGAGAATACGGGACAAGGGCAAAGAGGGGCGGACAAGGGCTGAGAATTTGGGACAAGGGCAAAGAGGGGCGGACAAGGGCTGAGAACGCGGGACAAGGGCAAAGAGGGGCGGACAAGGGCTGAGAAGACGGGACAAGGGCAAAGAGGGGCGGACAAGGGCAAAGAGGGGTGGACAAGAGCAAAGAGGGGCGGACAAGAGCAAAGAGGGGCGGACAAGGGCAAAGAGGGTCGGACAAGGGCAAAGAGGGTCGGACAAGGGCAAAGAGGGGCGGACAAGGGCAAAGAGGGGCGGACAAGGGCAAAGAGGGGCGGACAAGGGCAAAGAGGGGCGGACAAGTTCTGAGAATACGGGAGAAGGGCAAAGAGGGGCGGACAAGGGCTGAGAATACGGCACAAGAGCAAAGAGGAGCGGACAAGGGCTGAGAATACGGGACAAGGGCAAAGAGGAGCGGACAAGGGCTGAGAATACGGGACAAGGGCAAAGAGGCGCGGACAAGGGCTGAGAATACGGGACAAGGGCAAATAGGGGCGGACAAGGGCAAAGAGGGGCGGACAAGGTCAAAGAGGGGCGGACAAGGGCAAAGAGGAGCAGACAAGGGCTGAGAATACGGGACAAGAACAAAGAGGCGCGGACAAGGGCTGAGAATACGGGACAAGGGCAAATAGGGGCGGACAAGGGCAAAGAGGGGCAGACAAGGGCAAAGAGGGGCGGACAAGGGCAAAGAGGGGCGGACAAGGGCAAAGAGGGTCGGACAAGGGCAAAGAGGGGCGGAGAAGGGCAAAGAGGGGCGGACAAGGGCAAAGAGGGGCGGACAAGGGCAAAGAGGGGCGGACAAGGGCTGAGAATACTGGACAAGGGCAAAGAGGGGCGGAAAAGGGCTGAGAATACGGGACAAGGGCAAAGAGGGGCGGACAAGGGCAAAGAACGGCGGACAAGGGCAAAGAGGGGCGGACAAAGGCAAAGAGGGGCGGACAAGGGAAACGAGGGGCGGACAAGGGCAAAGAGGGGCGGACAAGGGCAAAGAGGGGCGGACAAGGGCAAAGAGGGGCGGTCAAGGGCAAAGAGGGGCGGTCAAGGGCAAAGAGGGGCGGTCAAGGGCTGAGAATACTGGACAAGGGCAAACAGGGGCAGACAAGGTCTGAGAATACGGGACAACGGCAAAGAGGGGCGGACAAGGGCTGAGAATACGGGGCAACGGCAAAGAGGGGCGGACAAGGGCTGAGAATATGGGACAAGGGCAAAGAGGGGCGGACAAGTGCTGAGAATACGGGACAAGGGCAAAGAGGGGCGGACAAGGGCAGAGAGTGGCTGACAAGGGCAAAGAGGGGCGGACAAGGGCAAAGAGGGGCGGACAAGGGCAAAGAGGGGCGGACAAGGGCAAAGAGGGGCGGACAAGGGCAAAGAGGGGCGGACAAGGGCTGAGAATACGGGACAAGGGCAAAGAGGGGCGGACAAGGGCTGAGAATACGGGACAAGGGCAAAGAGGGGCAGACAAGGGCTGAGAATACAGGACAAGGGCAAAGAGGGGCGGACAAAGGCTGAGAATACGGGACAAGGGCAAAGAGGGGCGGACAAGGGCTGAGAATACGGGACAAGGGCAAAGAGGGGCGGACAAGGGCAAAAAGGGGCGGACAAGGGCAAAGAGGGGTGAACAAGTGCAAAGACGGGTGGACAAGGGCAAAGGTGGGGGGAAGTGCGGAGAATATGGGACAAGGGCAAAGAGGGACGGAGATGTGCGGAGAAAACGGGACAATTGCAAAGAGGGGCGGAAAAGGGCAAAGAGGGGCGGAGAAGTGCGGAGAATACCGGAGACGGGCAAAGACGGGCAGACAAGTGCGGAAAATACGTGAAAAGGGCAAAGAGAGGCGGAAATGGGCAAAGAGGGGCAGAGAAGGGCAAAGAGGGACGGACAAGGGTAAAGAAGGGCAGGGAAGGGCAAAGAGGGACGGAAAACTGCAAAGGGGGGCGGACAAGTGCAAAGACGGGCGGACAAGGGCAAAGACGGGCGGAAAATTGCAAAGACGGGGGGACAAGAGCAAAGACGGTCGGAGTACTGCGGAGAATATGGGACAAGGGCAAATAGGGGAAGACAAGGGCAAAGACGGGGGGACAAGGACAAAGAGGGGCGGACAAGGGCAAAGAGGGGCGGACAAGTGCAAAGAGGGGCGGACAAGGGCAAAGACGGGCGGACAAGGGCAAAGACGGGCGGACAAGGTCATAGAGGGTCGGACAAGTGCGGAGAATATGGGACACGGGAAAAGAGGGGCGGAAAAGTGCAAAGACGGGCGGACAAGGTTAAACAGGGGCGGACGAGGGCAAAGAGGGTCGGAGAAGTGCAAAGACAGGTGGAGAAGTGTGGAGAATACGGGACAAGGGCAAAGAGGGGCGGAAAAGGGCAAAGAGGGGCGGAAAAGGGCAAAGAGGGGTGGACAAGTGCGAAGAATACGGGACAAGGGCAAAAAGTGGTCACAATGGCAAAGAGGGACGGAAAAGAGCAAAGAGAGGCGGACAAGAGCAAAGAGGGCCGGACAAGTGCAAAGAGGGGCGGAAAAGGGCAAAGAGGGGCAGAAAAGTGCAAAGACGGGCGGACAAGGGTAAACAGGGGCGGACAAGGGCAAAGAGGGTCGGAGAAGTGCAAAGACAGGTGTAGAAGTGCGGAGAATACGGGACAAGAGCAAAGAGGGGCAGACAAGGGCAAAGACGGGCGGACAAGGGCAAAGAGGGGCGGAGAAGTGCGGAGAATACAGGAGACGGGTAAAGACAGGCAGACAATTACAGATAATAAGGGACAAGGACCAAGAGGGGCAGAGAAGTCAAAGAGGGGTGGACAAGGGCAAAGAGGGGCGGACAAGGGCAAAGAGGGGCGCACAAGTCCTAAGGGGGCGGACAAGTGCGGAGAATACGGGACAGGGGCAAAGAGGGGCGGACAAGGGCAAAGAGGGGCGCACAGGGGCAAAGAGGGTCGGACAAGGGCTAAGAGGGGCGGACAAGGGCTAAGAAGGTTGGACGACTGCAAAGAGCGGCGGAAAAGTGGAAATAGGGGAAGAGAAATGCAGAGAATACCTGACAAGGGTAAAGAGGGGCGAACAAGGGCAAAGACGGGCGTACGAGGGCAAAGAGGGGCGGACAAGTGCGGAGAATACGGGAAAAGGGCAAAGAGGGAGGACAAGGGCAAAGAGTGGCGGACAAGGGCAAAGATGGCTGAACAAGGGCAAAGACAAGCGGATCAAGGGCAAAGAGGGGCAGACAAGTGCAAAGACAGGTGGACAAGGGCAAAGAGGGGCGGACAAGAACGGAGAATAAGGGACATGGGCAAACAGGGGCGGAAAAGGGAAAAGAGAGGTAGAGAAGTACGGAGAATACCGGAGAAGGGCAAAGACGGGCAGACAAGCGCGGAGAATACCGGAGACGTTCAAAGACGGTCAGACAAGTGCGGTGAATACCGGAGATGGGCAGAGACGGGCAGACAATTGCGGAGAATACGGGACAAGGGCGGGAAAGATGGGCGGAGAAGGGCAAAGCCGGTCGGAGAAGGGCAAAGCCGGGCGGACAAGGGCAAAGCCGGGCGGAGAAGGGCAAAGCCGGGCGGAGAAGGGCAAAGCCGGGCGGACAAAGGCAAAGGCGGGCGGACAAAGGCAAAGGCGGGCGGAGAAGGGCAAAGATGAGCAGAGAATTGCAAGGACGGGCGGAGAAGGGCAAAGAAGGGCGGAAAAGGTCAAAGACGGGCGGAGAAGTGCAAAGACGGGCAGAAAAGGGCAAAGGCTGGCAGAGAAGGACAAAGACGGGCGGAGAAGGGCATTGACGGGCGGACAAGTGCAAAGACGGGCGGACACGAGCAAAGACAGGCGGACAAGTGCAAAGACAGGCGGACAAGTGCAAAGACAGGCGGACAAGTGCAAAGAAAGGCGGACAAGGGCAAAGAAGGTTGGAGAATCGCGGAGAGTACCGGAGAAGGGCAAAGACGGGCGGAAAAGTGCAAAGAAATGCGGAGAGTGGTAAAAAAGCACAGAGAGTGGCAAAGACGGGCGGAGAAGGGCAAAGACGGGCGGAGAAGGGCAAAGACGGGCGGAGAAGGGCAAAGACGGGCGGAGAAGGGCAAAGACGGGCGGACAAGGGCAAAGACGGGCGGACAAGGGCAAAGACGGGCGGACAAGGGCAAAGACGGGCGGACAAGGGCAAAGAGGGGCGGACAAGGGCAAAGAGGGGCGGAGAAGCGCAAAGAGGGGCGGAGAAGCGCAAAGAGGGGCGGAGAAGCGCAAAGAGGGGCGGAGAAGCGCAAAGAGGGGCGGAGAAGCGCAAAGATGGTCAGAGAATTGCGGAGAGTACTGGAGAAGGGCAAAGATGTGCGGAGAAGGGCAAAGACGGGCGGACAAGAGCAAAGTCGGGCGGAGAAGGGCAAAGTCGGCCGGAGAAGGGCAAAGTCGGGCGGAGAAGGGCAAAGTCGGGCGGAGAAGGGCAAAGTCGGGCGAAGAAGGGCAAAGACGGATGGAGGAGGTCAGAGATGGGCGGAGGAGGGCAGAAACGGTAGGAGAAGGGCAAAGACAGACGGAGAAGGGTAAAAAAGGTTTGATACGTGCAAAGACGGGTGAAGAAGTGCAAAGACAGTCGGAAAAGATCAAAAACAGGCAGACAAAATAAAAGACGGGGGGAGAAAGGCAAAGACGGGCGGATAAGGGCAAAGAAGGGCGGACAAGAACAAAGATGGGGGAGAAGGGCAAAGACTGACAGGGAAGGGCAAAGACGGGTGGAGAAGGGAAAGATAGGCAGAAAAGGGCAAAGACAGGTGGACAAGTGCAAAGAGGTTTAGACAAGGGCAGTCTAAGAAGTCTGGAGAATACCAGAGAAGTGCAAAGACGGGTGGAGAAGTGCATAGATGGGCGGAGAAGGGCAAAGAGGGGTGGACAAGTGCGAAGAATACGGGACAAGGGCAAAAAGTGGTCACAATGGCAAAGAGGGACGGAAAAGAGCAAAGAGAGGCGGACAAGAGCAAAGAGGGCCGGACAAGTGCAAAGAGGGGCGGAAAAGGGCAAAGAGGGGCAGAAAAGTGCAAAGACGGGCGGACAAGGGTAAACAGGGGCGGACAAGGGCAAAGAGGGTCGGAGAAGTGCAAAGACAGGTGTAGAAGTGCGGAGAATACGGGACAAGAGCAAAGAGGGGCAGACAAGGGCAAAGACGGGCGGACAAGGGCAAAGAGGGGCGGAGAAGTGCGGAGAATACAGGAGACGGGTAAAGACAGGCAGACAATTACAGATAATAAGGGACAAGGACCAAGAGGGGCAGAGAAGTCAAAGAGGGGTGGACAAGGGCAAAGAGGGGCGGACAAGGGCAAAGAGGGGTGGACAATTACAAAGAGGGGCGCACAAGTCCTAAGGGGGCGGACAAGTGCGGAGAATACGGGACAGGGGCAAAGAGGGGCGGACAAGGGCAAAGAGGGGCGCACAGGGGCAAAGAGGGTCGGACAAGGGTTAAGAGGGGCGGACAAGGGCTAAGAAGGTTGGACAACTGCAAAGAGCGGCGGAAAAGTGGAAATAGGGGAAGAGAAATGCAGAGAATACCTGACAAGGGTAAAGAGGGGCGAACAAGGGCAAAGACGGGCGTACGAGGGCAAAGAGGGGCGGACAAGTGCGGAGAATACGGGAAAAGGGCAAAGAGGGAGGACAAGGGCAAAGAGTGGCGGACAAGGGCAAAGATGGCTGAACAAGGGCAAAGACAAGCGGATCAAGGGCAAAGAGGGGCAGACAAGTGCAAAGACAGGTGGACAAGGGCAAAGAGGGGCGGACAAGAACGGAGAATAAGGGACATGGGCAAACAGGGGCGGAAAAGGGAAAAGAGAGGTAGAGAAGTACGGAGAATACCGGAGAAGGGCAAAGACGGGCAGACAAGCGCGGAGAATACCGGAGACGTTCAAAGACGGTCAGACAAGTGCGGTGAATACCGGAGATGGGCAGAGACGGGCAGACAATTGCGGAGAATACGGGACAAGGGCGGGAAAGATGGGCGGAGAAGGGCAAAGCCGGTCGGAGAAGGGCAAAGCCGGGCGGACAAGGGCAAAGCCGGGCGGAGAAGGGCAAAGCCGGGCGGAGAAGGGCAAAGCCGGGCGGACAAAGGCAAAGGCGGGCGGACAAAGGCAAAGGCGGGCGGAGAAGGGCAAAGATGAGCAGAGAATTGCAAGGACGGGCGGAGAAGGGCAAAGAAGGGCGGAAAAGGTCAAAGACGGGCGGAGAAGTGCAAAGACGGGCAGAAAAGGGCAAAGGCTGGCAGAGAAGGACAAAGACGGGCGGAGAAGGGCATTGACGGGCGGACAAGTGCAAAGACGGGCGGACACGAGCAAAGACAGGCGGACAAGTGCAAAGACAGGCGGACAAGTGCAAAGAAAGGCGGACAAGGGCAAAGAAAGGCGGACAAGGGCAAAGAAGGTTGGAGAATCGCGGAGAGTACCGGAGAAGGGCAAAGACGGGCGGAAAAGTGCAAAGAAATGCGGAGAGTGGTAAAAAAGCACAGAGAGTGGCAAAGACGGGCGGAGAAGGGCAAAGACGGGCGGAGAAGGGCAAAGACGGGCGGAGAAGGGCAAAGACGGGCGGAGAAGGGCAAAGACGGGCAGAGAAGGGCAAAGACGGGCGGACAAGGGCAAAGACGGGCGGACAAGGGCAAAGACGGGCGGACAAGGGCAAAGACGGGCGGACAAGGGCAAAGAGGGGCGGACAAGGGCAAAGAGGGGCGGAGAAGCGCAAAGAGGGGCGGAGAAGCGCAAAGAGGGGCGGAGAAGCGCAAAGAGGGGCGGAGAAGCGCAAAGAGGGGCGGAGAAGCGCAAAGAGGGGCGGAGAAGCGCAAAGAGGGGCGGAGAAGGCCAAAGAGTGGCGGAGAAGGCCAAAGATGGTCAGAGAATTGCGGAGAGTACTGGAGAAGGGCAAAGATGTGCGGAGAAGGGCAAAGACGGGCGGACAAGAGCAAAGTCGGGCGGAGAAGGGCAAAGTCGGCCGGAGAAGGGCAAAGTCGGCCGGAGAAGGGCAAAGTCGGGCGGAGAAGGGCAAAGTCGGGCGGAGAAGGGCAAAGTCGGGCGGAGAAGGGCAAAGTCGGGCGAAGAAGGGCAAAGACGGATGGAGGAGGTCAGAGATGGGCGGAGGAGGGCAGAAACGGTAGGAGAAGGGCAAAGACAGACGGAGAAGGGTAAAAAAGGTTTGATACGTGCAAAGACGGGTGAAGAAGTGCAAAGACAGTCGGAAAAGATCAAAAACAGGCAGACAAAATAAAAGACGGGGGGAGAAAGGCAAAGACGGGCGGAGAAGGGCAAAGAAGGGCGGACAAGAACAAAGATGGGGGAGAAGGGCAAAGACTGACAGGGAAGGGCAAAGACGGGTGGAGAAGGGAAAGATAGGCAGAAAAGGGCAAAGACAGGTGGACAAGTGCAAAGAGGTTTAGACAAGGGCAGTCTAAGAAGTCTGGAGAATACCAGAGAAGTGCAAAGACGGGTGGAGAAGTGCATAGATGGGCGGAGAAGGGCAAAGAGGAATTGAGAAGGACAAAGACAGGCAGAGAATTGTGGAGAGTACCGGAGAAGGGCAAAGTCGGGCGCAGAAGGGCAAAGACGAGCAGAGAAGGGCAAAGAAGTGCGGAGAGTTACAAAGAATTGCGGAGAGTTGCAAAGACGGGTGGAGAAGGACAAAGACGGGTGGAGAAGGGCAAAGACGGGCGGAGAAGGGCAAAGACGGACAGAGAAGGGCAAAGACGGTCGGAGAAGGGCAAAGACGGTCGGACAAGGGCAAAGACGGTCGGAGAAGGGCAAAGACGGTCGGAGAAGGGCAAAGACGGTCGGAGAAGGGCAAAGACGGTCGGAGAAGGGGAAAGACGGGCAGAGAAGGGGAAAGACGGTCGGAGAATAGCGGAGAGTTCTGTAGAAGTGCAAAGACGGGCGGAGAAGGGCAAAGATAGGCGGAGAAGGGCAAAGACGGTTGGTGAAGTGAAAAGATGGTCAGAGAAGTGCGGAGAGTACCGGAGAAGTGCAAAGACTGGTGGACAAGGGCAAACACAGTTTGAGAAGTGCAAAGACGGGCAAAGAAGTGCGGAGAATACCAGAGAAGGACAAAGAAGGGCAGAGAAGCGCAAAACGGGCGTAGAAGAGCAAAGTCGGGCAGAGAAGAGCAAATCGGGCGGAGAAGAGCAAAGACGGGCAAAGAAGGTCAAAGACGGGCGGAGAAGGGAAAAGACGGGTGGAGAAGGGAAAAGACGGGCAGAGAAGTGCAAAGACGGGAGGAGAATTTCATAGACATGGAGAGAATTGCAAATACGGTCAGTGAAGTGAAAATACGGTCAGAGAAGTGCGGAGAGTACCGGAGAAATGCAAAGAAGGGCAGACAAGGGGAAAGACAGGTTGAGAAGTGCAAAGATGGGCAGAGAAGTGCGGAGAGTAACAGAGGAGGGAAAGACGGCCAGAGAAGCACAAAGACGGACGGAGAAGCGCAAAGACGGGCGGAGAAGTGAAAAGATAGAAGATGGGCGGAGAACTGCAAAGACGGATGGAGAAGGGCAAAAAAGGGCGGAGAAGGGCCAAGACGGGCGGAGCAGGGCAAATACAGGTGGAGAAGGGCAAGGACGGTCGGAGAATTGTGGAGAGTACTGGTGAAGGGCAAAGTCGGACGCAGAAGCGCAAAGAATTGCGGAGAGTGGCGAAGTGCGGAGAGTTACAATGAATTGCGGAGAGTGGCAAAGACGGGTGGAGAAGGGCAAAGACGGGCAGGGAAGGGCAAAGACGGGCAGGGAAGGGCAAAGACGGGCGGAGGAGGGCAAAGACGGGCGGAGGAGGGCAAAGACGGCGGAGGAGGGCAAAGACGGCGGAGGAGGGCAAAGACGAGCGGAGGAGGGCAAAGACGAGCGGAGGAGGGCAAAGACGAGCGGAGAAGGGCAAAGACGAGCGGAGAAGGGCAAAGACGGGCGGAGAAGGGGAAAGACGGGCGGAGAAGGGCAAAGACAGGCGGACAAAGGCAAAGAGGGGTGGACAAGGGCAAAGACGGGTGGAAAAGGGCAAAGATGGGCGGACAAGGGCAAAGAGGGGCGGACATGTGCAATGAGGGGCGGACATGTGCAATGAGGGGCGGACAAGGGCAATGAGGGGCAGACAAGTGCAAAGACAGTCTGAGAAGTCCAGAGAATACCGGAGAGGGGCAAAGACGGGCGGAGAGGGGAAAAGACGGGCGGACAGGGGCAAAGACGGGCGGACAGGGGCAAAGACAGTCTGAGAAATCCGGAGTATACCGGACTAGTGCAAAGACAGGCGGAGAACGGCAAAGACGGGCGGACGAGGGCAAAGATGGGCGGACGAGGGCAAAGACTGGGGGACAAGGGCAAAGACGGGCTAACGAGGGCAAAGACGGGCGGAGAAGTAAAAATACACCCAGAGTAGTGCGGAGAGTATCGGACAAGGTAAAGGCGGGCGGACAAGGGCAAAGACGGGTGGACAAGGGCAAAGACGGGCGGACAAGGGCTAAGACAGCCGGAAAACGGCTAAAATGGGCGGAGAAGTGTGGAGAATATCAGAAAAAGGAAAAGTCGGGCGGATAAGAGCAAAGACAGGTTGAGAAAGGCAAAGACGGGCAAAGAAGTGTGGAGAATACCAGAGAAGGGCAAGGACGGGCGGACAAGGGCAAGGACGGGCGGACAAGGGCAAAGAGGGGCGGACAAGGGCAAAGAGGGGCGGACAAGGGCAAAGAGGGGCGGACAAGTTCTGAGAATATGGGACAAGGGCAAAGAGGGACGGAGATGTGCGGAGAAAACGGGACAATTGCAAAGAGGGGCGGAAAAGGGCAAAGAGGGGCGGAGAAGTGCGGAGAATACCGGAGACGGGCAAAGACGGGCAGACAAGTGCGGAAAATACGTGAAAAGGGCAAAGAGAGGCGGAAATGGGCAAAGAGGGGCAGAGAAGGGCAAAGAGGGACGGACAAGGGTAAAGAAGGGCAGGGAAGGGCAAAGAGGGACGGAAAACTGCAAAGGGGGGCGGACAAGTGCAAAGACGGGCGGACAAGGGCAAAGACGGGCGGAAAATTGCAAAGACGGGGGGACAAGAGCAAAGACGGTCGGAGTACTGCGGAGAATATGGAACAAGGGCAAATAGGGGAAGACAAGGGCAAAGACGGGCGGACAAAGGCAAAGACGGGCGGACAAGGGCAAAGACGGGCGGACAAGAGCAAAGAGGAGCGGACAAAGACAAAGAGAGGCGGAGAAGGGCAAAGAGGGGTGGACAAGGGCAAGGACGGGGGGACAAGGACAAAGAGGGGCGGACAAGTGCAAAGAGGGGCGGACAAGGGCAAAGACGGGCGGACAAGGGCAAAGACGGGCGGACAAGGTCATAGAGGGTCGGACAAGGGCTAAGAGGGGCGGACAAGTGCGGAGAATATGGGACACGGGAAAAGAGGGGCGGAAAAGTGCAAAGACGGGCGGACAAGGGTAAACAGGGGCGGACGAGGGCAAAGAGGGTCGGAGAAGTGCAAAGACAGGTGGAGAAGTGCGGAGAATACGGGACAAGGGCAAAGAGGGGCGGAAAAGGGCAAAGAGGGGCGGAAAAGGGCAAAGAGGGGCGGAAAAGGGCAAAGAGGGGTGGACAAGTGCGAAGAATACGGGACAAGGGCAAAAAGTGGTCACAATGGCAAAGAGGGACGGAAAAGAGCAAAGAGAGGCGGACAAGAGCAAAGAGGGCCGGACAAGTGCAAAGAGGGGCGGAAAAGGGCAAAGAGGGGCAGAAAAGTGCAAAGACGGGCGGACAAGGGTAAACAGGGGCGGACAAGGGCAAAGAGGGTCGGAGAAGTGCAAAGACAGGTGTAGAAGTGCGGAGAATACGGGACAAGAGCAAAGAGGGGCAGACAAGGGCAAAGACGGGCGGACAAGGGCAAAGAGGGGCGGAGAAGTGCGGAGAATACAGGAGACGGGTAAAGACAGGCAGACAATTACAGATAATAAGGGACAAGGACCAAGAGGGGCAGAGAAGTCAAAGAGGGGTGGACAAGGGCAAAGAGGGGCGGACAAGGGCAAAGAGGGGTGGACAATTACAAAGAGGGGCGCACAAGTCCTAAGGGGACGGACAAGTGCGGAGAATACGGGACAGGGGCAAAGAGGGGCGCACAGGGGCAAAGAGGGTCGGACAAGGGCTAAGAGGGGCGGACAAGGGCAAAGAAGGTCGGACAACTGCAAAGAGCGGCGGAAAAGTGGAAATAGGGGAAGAGAAATGCAGAGAATACCTGACAAGGGTAAAGAGGGGCGAACAAGGGCAAAGACGGGCGTACGAGGGCAAAGAGGGGCGGACAAGTGCGGAGAATACGGGAAAAGGGCAAAGAGGGAGGACAAGGGCAAAGAGTGGCGGACAAGGGCAAAGATGGCTGAACAAGGGCAAAGACAAGCGGATCAAGGGCAAAGAGGGGCAGACAAGTGCAAAGACAGGTGGACAAGGGCAAAGAGGGGCGGACAAGAACGGAGAATAAGGGACATGGGCAAACAGGGGCGGAAAAGGGAAAAGAGAGGTAGAGAAGTACGGAGAATACCGGAGAAGGGCAAAGACGGGCAGACAAGCGCGGAGAATACCGGAGACGTTCAAAGACGGTCAGACAAGTGCGGTGAATACCGGAGATGGGCAGAGACGGGCAGACAATTGCGGAGAATACGGGACAAGGGCGGGAAAGATGGGCGGAGAAGGGCAAAGCCGGTCGGAGAAGGGCAAAGCCGGTCGGAGAAGGGCAAAGCCGGTCGGAGAAGGGCAAAGCCGGGCGGAGAAGGGCAAAGCCGGGCGGACAAAGGCAAAGGCGGGCGGAGAAGGGCAAAGATGAGCAGAGAATTGCAAGGACGGGCGGAGAAGGGCAAAGAAGGGCGGAAAAGGTCAAAGACGGGCGGAGAAGTGCAAAGACGGGCAGAAAAGGGCAAAGGCTGGCAGAGAAGGACAAAGACGGGCGGAGAAGGACAAAGAGGGGCAGAGAAGGGCATTGACGGGCGGACAAGTGCAAAGACGGGCGGACACGAGCAAAGACAGGCGGACAAGTGCAAAGACAGGCGGACAAGTGCAAAGACAGGCGGACAAGGGCAAAGAAGGTTGGAGAATCGCGGAGAGTACCGGAGAAGGGCAAAGACGGGCGGAAAAGTGCAAAGAAATGCAGAGAGTGGTAAAAAAGCACAGAGAGTGGCAAAGACGGGCTGAGAAGTGCAAAGACGGGTGGAGTAGTGCAAAGACGGGCGGAGAAGGGCAAAGACGGGCGGAGAAGGGCAAAGACGGGCGGAGAAGGGCAAAGACGGGCGGAGAAGGGCAAAGACGGGCGGAGAAGGGCAAAGACGGGCGGAGAAGGGCAAAGACGGGCGGAGAAGGGCAAAGACGGGCGGAGAAGGGCAAAGACGGGCGGGGAAGGGCAAAGACGGGCGGGGAAGGGCAAAGACGGGCGGGGAAGGGCAAAGACGGGCGGGGAAGGGCAAAGACGGGCGGGGAAGTGCAAAGACGGGCGGGGAAGCGCAAAGAGGGGCGGAGAAGCGCAAAGAGGGGCGGAGAAGCGCAAAGAGGGGCGGAGAAGCGCAAAGAAGGGCGGAGAAGCGCAAAGAGGGGCGGAGAAGGCCAAAGAGTGGCGGAGAAGGCCAAAGATGGTCAGAGAATTGCGGAGAGTACTGGAGAAGGGCAAAGATGTGCGGAGAAGGGCAAAGACGGGCGGACAAGAGCAAAGTCGGGCGGAGAAGGGCAAAGTCGGCCGGAGAAGGACAAAGTCGGCCGGAGAAGGACAAAGTCGGCCGGAGAAGAGCAAAGTCGGCCGGAGAAGGGCAAAGTCGGGCGAAGAAGGGCAAAGTCGGGCGAAGAAGGGCAAAGTCGGGCGAAGAAGGGCAAAGTCGGGCGAAGAAGGGCAAAGACGGATGGAGGAGGTCAGAGATGGGCGGAGGAGGGCAGAAACGGTAGGAGAAGGGCAAAGACAGACGGAGAAGGGTAAAAAAGGTTTGATACGTGCAAAGACGGGTGAAGAAGTGCAAAGACAGTCGGAAAAGATCAAAAACAGGCAGACAAAATAAAAGACGGGGGGAGAAAGGCAAAGACGGGCGGAGAAGGGCAAAGAAGGGCGGACAAGAACAAAGATGGGGGAGAAGGGCAAAGACTGACAGGGAAGGGCAAAGACGGGTGGAGAAGGGAAAGATAGGCAGAAAAGGGCAAAGACAGGTGGACAAGTGCAAAGAGGTTTAGACAAGGGCAGTCTAAGAAGTCTGGAGAATACCAGAGAAGTGCAAAGACGGGTGGAGAAGTGCATAGATGGGCGGAGAAGGGCAAAGAGGAATTGAGAAGGACAAAGACAGGCAGAGAATTGTGGAGAGTACCGGAGAAGGGCAAAGTCGGGCGCAGAAGGGCAAAGACGAGCGGAGAAGGGCAAAGAAGTGCGGAGAGTTACAAAGAATTGCGGAGAGTTGCAAAAACGGGTGGAGAAGGACAAAGACGGGTGGAGAAGGGCAAAGACGGGCGGAGAAGGGCAAAGACGGACAGAGAAGGGCAAAGACGGTCGGAGAAGGGCAAAGACGGGTGGAGAAGGGCAAAGACGGGTGGAGAAGGGCAAAGACGGGCAGAGAAGGGAAAAGACGGGCAGAGAAGGGAAAAGACGGTCGTAAAAGGGGAAAGACGGGCAGAGAAGGGGAAAGACGGTCGGAGAATAGCGGAGAGTTCTGTAGAAGTGCAAAGACGGGCGGAGAAGGGCAAAGATAGGCGGAGAAGGGCAAAGACGGTTGGTGAAGTGAAAAGATGGTCAGAGAAGTGCGGAGAGTACCGGAGAAGTGCAAAGACGGGTGGACAAGGGCAAACACAGTTTGAGAAGTGCAAAGACGGGCAAAGAAGTGTGGAGAATACCAGAGAAGGACAAAGAAGGGCAGAGAAGCGCAAAACGGGCGTAGAAGAGCAAAGTCGGGCAGAGAAGAGCAAATCGGGCGGAGAAGAGCAAAGACGGGCAAAGAAGGTCAAAGACGGGCGGAGAAGGGAAAAGATGGGCGGAGAAGGAAAAAGACGGGCAGAGAAGGAAAAAGACGGGTGGAGAAGGGAAAAGATAGGCAGAGAAGTGCAATGACGGGAGGAGAAATTCATAGACATGGAGAGAATTGCAAATACGGTCAGTGAAGTGAAAATACGGTCAGAGAAGTGCGGAGAGTACCGGAGAAATGCAAAGAAGGGCAGACAAGGGGAAAGACAGGTTGAGAAGTGCAAAGACGGGCAGAGAAGTGCGGAGAGTAACAGAGGAGGGAAAGACGGCCAGAGAAGCACAAAGACGGACGGAGAAGCGCAAAGACGGGCGGAGAAGTGAAAAGATAGAAGATGGGCGGAGAACTGCAAAGACGGATGGAGAAGGGCAAAAAAGGGCGGAGAAGGGCCAAGACGGGCGGAGCAGGGCAAATACAGGTGGAGAAGGGCAAGGACGGTCGGAGAATTGTGGAGAGTACTGGTGAAGGGCAAAGTCGGACGCAGAAGCGCAAAGAATTGCGGAGAGTGGCGAAGTGCGGAGAGTTACAATGAATTGCGGAGAGTGGCAAAGACGGGTGGAGAAGGGCAAAGACGGGCAGGGAAGGGCAAAGACGGGCGGAGGAGGGCAAATACGAGCGGAGGAGGGCAAAGACGAGCGGAGAAGGGCAAAGACGAGCGGAGAAGGGCAAAGACGAGCGGAGAAGGGCAAAGACGAGCGGAGAAGGGCAAAGAGGGGCGGAGAAGGGCAAAGAGGGGCGGACAAGGGCAAAGAGGGGCGGACAAGGGCAAAGATGGGTGGAAAAGGGCAAAGATGGGCGGACAAGGGCAAAGAGGGGCGGACATGTGCAATGAGGGGCGGACATGTGCAATGAGGGGCGGACAGGTGCAATGAGGGGCGGACAAGGGAAATGAGGGGCAGACAAGTGCAAAGACAGTCTGAGAAGTCCAGAGAATACCGGAGAGGGGCAAAGACGGGCGGAGAGGGGAAAAGACGGGCGGACAGGGGCAAAGACGGGCGGACAGGGGCAAAGACAGTCTGAGAAATCCGGAGTATACCGGACTAGTGCAAAGACAGGCGGAGAACGGCAAAGACGGGCGGAGGAGGGCAAAGATGGGCGGACGAGGGCAAAGACTGGGGGACAAGGGCAAAGACTGGGGGACAAGGGCAAAGACGGGCTAACGAGGGCAAAGACGGGCGGAGAAGTAAAAATACACCCAGAGTAGTGCGGAGAGTATCGGACAAGGTAAAGGCGGGCGGACAATGGCAAAGACGGGTGGACAAGGGCAAAGACGGGCGGACAAGGGCTAAGACAGCCGGAAAACGGCTAAAATGGGCGGAGAAGTGCGGAGAATATCGGAAAAAGGAAAAGTCGGGCGGATATGAGCAAAGACAGGTTGAGAAAGGCAAAGACGGGCAAAGAAGTGTGGAGAATACCAGAGAAGGGCAAGGACGGGCGGACAAGGGCAACGACAGGCGGACAAGGGCAAAGAGGGGCGGACAAGGGCAAAGAGGGGCGGACAAGGGCAAAGAGGGGCGGACAACGGCAAAGAGGGGCGGACAAGGGCAAAGAGGGGCGGACAAGGGCAAAGAGGGGCGGACAAGGGCAAAGAGGGGCGGACAAGGGCAAAGAGGGGCGGACAAGGGCAAAGAGGGGCGGACAAGAGCAAAGAGGGGCGGACAAGGGCAAAGAGGGGCGGACAAGTTCTGAGAATACGGGAGAAGGGCAAAGAGGGGCGGACAAGGGCTTAGAATACGGGACAAGTGCAAAGAGGGGCGGACAAGGGCAAAGAGGGGCGGACAAGGGCAAAGAGGGGCGGACAAGGGCAAAGAGGGGCGGACAAGGACAAAGAGGCGCGGACAAGTGCAAAGAGGGGCGGACAAGGGCAAAGAGGGGCGGACAAGGGCTGAGAATGCGGGACAAGGGCAATGAGGTGCGGACAAGGGCTGAGAACGCGGGACAAGGGCAAAGAGGGGCGGACAAGGGCTGAGAATACGGGACAAGGGCAAAGAGGGGCGGACAAGGGCTGAGAATACGGGACAAGGGCAAAGAGGGGCGGACAAGGGCAAAGAGGGGCGGACAAGGGCAAAGAGGGGCGGACAAGGGCAAAGAGGGGCGGACAAGGGCAAAGAGGGGCGGACAAGGGCAAAGAGGGGCGGACAAGGGCAAAGAGGGGCGGACAAGGGCAAAGAGGGGCGGACAAGTTCTGAGAATACGGGAGAAGGGCAAAGAGGGGCGGACAAGGGCTGAGAATACGGCACAAGAGTAAAGAGGAGCGGACAAGGGCTGAGAATACGGGACAAGGGCAAAGAGTGGCGGACAAGGGCTGAGAATACGGGACAAGGGCAAAGAGGCGCGGACAAGGGCTGAGAATACGGCACAAGAGCAAAGAGGAGCGGACAAGGGCTGAGAATACGGGACAAGGGCAAAGAGGAGCGGACAAGGGCTGAGAATACGGGACAAGGGCAAAGAGGCGCGGACAAGGGCTGAGAATACGGGACAAGGGCAAATAGGGGCGGACAAGGGCAAAGAGGGGCGGACAAGGGCAAAGAGGGGCGGACAAGGGCAAAGAGGGGCGGACAAGGGCAAAGAGGAGCGGACAAGGGCTGAGAATACGGGACAAGAGCAAAGAGGCGCGGACAAGGGCTGAGAATACGGGACAAGGGCAAATAGGGGCGGACATGGGCAAAGAGGGGCGGACAAGGGCAAAGAGGGGCGGACAAGGGCAAAGAGGAGCGGACAAGGGCAAAGAGGGGCGGACAAGGGCAAAGAGGGGCGGACAAGGGCAAAGAGGGGCGGACAAGGGCTGAGAATACTGGACAAGGGCAAAGAGGGGCGGACAAGGGCTGAGAATACGGGACAAGGGCAAAGAGGGGCGGACAAGGGCAAAGAACGGCGGACAAGGGCAAAGAGGGGCGGACAAAGGCAAAGAGGGGCGGACAAGGGAAACGAGGGGCGGACAAGGGCAAAGAGGGGCGGACAAGGGCAAAGAGGGGCGGACAAGTGCAAAGAAGGGCGGTCAAGGGCAAAGAGGGGCGGACAAGGGCTGAGAATACTGGACAAGGGCAAACAGGGGCGGACAAGGTCTGAGAATACGGGACAACGGCAAAGAGGGGCGGACAAGGGCTGAGAATATGGGACAAGGGCAAAGAGGGGCGGACAAGGGCAAAGAGGGGCGGACAAGGGCAAAGAGGGGCGGACAAGGGCAAAGAGGGGCGGACAAGGGCAAAGAGGGGCGGACAAGGGCAAAGAGGGGCGGACAAGGGCAAAGAGGGGCGGACAAGGGCTGAGAATACGGGACAAGGGCAAAGAGGGGCGGACAAGGGCTGAGAATACGGGACAAGGGCAAAGAGGGGCGGACAAGGGCTGAGAATACAGGACAAGGGCAAAGAGGGGCGGACAAAGGCTGAGAATACGGGACAAGGGCAAAGAGGGGCGAACAAGGGCTGAGAATACGGGACAAGGGCAAAGAGGGGCGGACAAGGGCAAAGAGGGGCGGACAAGGGCAAAGAGGGGCGGACAAGGGCAAAGAGGGGCGGACAAGGGCAAAAAGGGGCAGACAAGGGCAAAGAGGGGTGAACAAGTGCAAAGACGGGTGGACAAGGGCAAAGGTGGGGGGAAGTGCGGAGAATATGGGACAAGGGCAAAGAGGGACGGAGATGTGCGGAGAAAACGGGACAATTGCAAAGAGGGGCGGAAAAGGGCAAAGAGGGGCGGAGAAGTGCGGAGAATACCGGAGACGGGCAAAGACGGGCAGACAAGTGCGGAAAATACGTGAAAAGGGCAAAGAGAGGCGGAAATGGGCAAAGAGGGGCAGAGAAGGGCAAAGAGGGACGGACAAGGGTAAAGAAGGGCAGGGAAGGGCAAAGAGGGATGGAAAACTGCAAAGGGGGGCGGACAAGTGCAAAGACGGGCGGACAAGGGCAAAGACGCGCGGAAAATTGCAAAGACGGGGGGACAAGAGCAAAGACGGTCGGAGTACTGCGGAGAATATGGGACAAGGGCAAATAGGGGAAGACAAGGGCAAAGACGGGCGGACAAGGGCAAAGACGGGCGGACAAGGGCAAAGACGGGCGGACAAGGGCAAAGAGGAGCGGACAAAGACAAAGAGAGGCGGAGAAGGGCAAAGAGGGGTGGACAAGGGCAAGGACGGGGGGACAAGGACAAAGAGGGGCGGACAAGGGCAAAGAGGGGCGGACAAGGGCAAAGAGGGGCGGACAAGGGCAAAGAGGGGCGGACAAGGGCAAAGACGGGCGGACAAGGGCAAAGACGGGCGGACAAGGGCAAAGACGAGCGGACAAGGGCAAAGACGGGCGGACAAGGGCTAAGAGGGGCGGACAAGTGCGGAGAATATGGGACACGGGAAAAGAGGGGCGGAAAAGTGCAAAGACGGGCGGACAAGGGTAAACAGGGGCGGACGAGGGCAAAGAGGGTCGGAGAAGTGCAAAGACAGGTGGAGAAGTGCGGAGAATACGGGACAAGGGCAAAGAGGGGCGGAAAAGGGCAAAGAGGGGCGGAAAAGGGCAAAGAGGGGCGGAAAAGGGCAAAGAATACGGGACAAGGGCAAAAAGTGGTCACAATGGCAAAGAGGGACGGAAAAGAGCAAAGAGAGGCGGACAAGAGCAAAGAGGGCCGGACAAGTGCAAAGAGGGGCGGAAAAGGGCAAAGAGGGGCAGAAAAGTGCAAAGACGGGCGGACAAGGGTAAACAGGGGCGGACAAGGGCAAAGAGGGTCGGAGAAGTGCAAAGACAGGTGTAGAAGTGCGGAGAATACGGGACAAGAGCAAAGAGGGGCAGACAAGGGCAAAGACGGGCGGACAAGGGCAAAGAGGGGCGGAGAAGTGCGGAGAATACAGGAGACGGGTAAAGACAGGCAGACAATTACAGATAATAAGGGACAAGGACCAAGAGGGGCAGAGAAGTCAAAGAGGGGTGGACAAGGGCAAAGAGGGGTGGACAAGGGCAAAGAGGGGTGGACAATTACAAAGAGGGGCGCACAAGTCCTAAGGGGGCAGACAAGTGCGGAGAATACGGGACAGGGGCAAAGAGGGGCGCACAGGGGCAAAGAGGGTCGGACAAGGGCTAAGAGGGGCGGACAAGGGCAAAGAAGGTCGGACAACTGCAAAGAGCGGCGGAAAAGTGGAAATAGGGGAAGAGAAATGCAGAGAATACCTGACAAGGGTAAAGAGGGGCGAACAAGGGCAAAGACGGGCGTACAAGGGCAAAGACGGGCGTACGAGGGCAAAGAGGGGCGGACAAGTGCGGAGAATACGGGAAAAGGGCAAAGAGGGAGGACAAGGGCAAAGAGTGGCGGACAAGGGCAAAGATGGCTGAACAAGGGCAAAGACAAGCGGATCAAGGGCAAAGAGGGGCAGACAAGTGCAAAGACAGGTGGACAAGGGCAAAGAGGGGCGGACAAGAACGGAGAATAAGGGACATGGGCAAACAGGGGCGGAAAAGGGAAAAGAGAGGTAGAGAAGTTCGGAGAATACCGGAGAAGGGCAAAGACGGGCAGACAAGCGCGGAGAATACCGGAGACGTTCAAAGACGGTCAGACAAGTGCGGTGAATACCGGAGATGGGCAGAGACGGGCAGACAATTGCGGAGAATACGGGACAAGGGCGGGAAAGATGGGCGGAGAAGGGCAAAGCCGGTCGGAGAAGGGCAAAGCCGGGCGGACAAGGGCAAAGCCGGGCGGACAAGGGCAAAGCCGGGCGGACAAGGGCAAAGCCGGGCGGACAAGGGCAAAGGCGGGCGGAGAAGGGCAAAGATGAGCAGAGAACTGCAAGGACGGGCGGAGAAGGGCAAAGAAGGGCGGAAAAGGTCAAAGACGGGCGGAGAAGTGCAAAGACGGGCAGAAAAGGGCAAAGGCTGGCAGAGAAGGACAAAGACGGGCGGAGAAGGACAAAGAGGGGCAGAGAAGGGCATTGACGGGCGGACAAGTGCAAAGACGGGCGGACACGAGCAAAGACAGGCGGACAAGTGCAAAGACAGGCGGACAAGTGCAAAGACAGGCGGACAAGGGCAAAGAAGGTTGGAGAATCGCGGAGAGTACCGGAGAAGGGCAAAGACGGGCGGAAAAGTGCAAAGAAATGCGGAGAGTGGTAAAAAAGCACAGAGAGTGGCAAAGACGGGCTGAGAAGGGCAAAGACGGGCGGAGAAGGGCAAAGACGGGCGGAGAAGGGCAAAGACGGGCGGAGAAGGGCAAAGACGGGCGGAGAAGGGCAAAGACGGGCGGAGAAGGGCAAAGACGGGCGGAGAAGGGCAAAGACGGGCGGAGAAGGGCAAAGACGGGCAGTCAAGGGCGAAGACGGGCGGGGAAGTGCAAAGAGGGGCGGAGAAGCGCAAAGAGGGGCGGAGAAGCGCAAAGAAGGGAGGAGAAGCGCAAAGAGGGGCGGAGAAGGCCAAAGAGTGGCGGAGAAGGCCAAAGAGTGGCGGAGAAGGCCAAAGAAGGGTGGAGAAGGCCAAAGATGGTCAGAGAATTGCGGAGAGTACTGGAGAAGGGCAAAGATGTGCGGAGAAGGGCAAAGACGGGCGGACAAGAGCAAAGTCGGCCGGAGAAGGGCAAAGTCGGCCGGAGAAGGGCAAAGTCGGTCGGAGAAGGGCAAAGTCGGCCGGAGAAGGGCAAAGTCGGCCGGAGAAGGGCAAAGACGGGCGGAGAAGGGCAAAGTCGGCCGGAGAAGGACAAAGACGGGCAGTCAAGGGCGAAGACGGGCGGGGAAGTGCAAAGAGGGGCGGAGAAGCGCAAAGAGGGGCGGAGAAGCGCAAAGAAGGGAGGAGAAGCGCAAAGAGGGGCGGAGAAGGCCAAAGAGTGGCGGAGAAGGCCAAAGAGTGGCGGAGAAGGCCAAAGAAGGGTGGAGAAGGCCAAAGATGGTCAGAGAATTGCGGAGAGTACTGGAGAAGGGCAAAGATGTGCGGAGAAGGGCAAAGACGGGCGGACAAGAGCAAAGTCGGCCGGAGAAGGGCAAAGTCGGCCGGAGAAGGGCAAAGTCGGTCGGAGAAGGGCAAAGTCGGCCGGAGAAGGGCAAAGTCGGCCGGAGAAGGGCAAAGTCGGCCGGAGAAGGGCAAAGTCGGCCGGAGAAGGACAAAGTCGGCCGGAGAAGGGCAAAGTCGGGCGAAGAAGGGCAAAGTCGGGCGAAGAAGGGCAAAGTCGGGCGAAGAAGGGCAAAGACGGATGGAGGAGGTCAGAGATGGGCGGAGGAGGGCAGAAACGGTAGGAGAAGGGCAAAGACAGACGGAGAAGGGTAAAAAAGGTTTGATACGTGCAAAGACGGGCGGAGAAGGGCAAAGAAGGGCGGACAAGAACAAAGATGGGGGAGAAGGGCAAAGACTGACAGGGAAGGGCAAAGACGGGTGGAGAAGGGAAAGATAGGCAGAAAAGGGCAAAGACAGGTGGACAAGTGCAAAGAGGTTTAGACAAGGGCAGTCTAAGAAGTCTGGAGAATACCAGAGAAGTGCAAAGACGGGTGGAGAAGTGCATAGATGGGCGGAGAAGGGCAAAGAGGAATTGAGAAGGACAAAGACAGGCAGAGAATTGTGGAGAGTACCGGAGAAGGGCAAAGTCGGGCGCAGAAGGGCAAAGACGAGCGGAGAAGGGCAAAGAAGTGCGGAGAGTTACAAAGAATTGCGGAGAGTTGCAAAGACGGGTGGAGAAGGACAAAGACGGGTGGAGAAGGACAAAGACGGGTGGAGAAGGGCAAAGACGGGTGGAGAAGGGCAAAGACGGGCGGAGAAGTGCAAAGACGGACAGAGAAGGGCAAAGACGGTCGGAGAAGGGCAAAGACGGGTGGAGAAGGGCAAAGACGGGCAGAGAAGGGAAAAGACGGTCGGAAAAGGGGAAAGACGGTCGTAAAAGGGGAAAGACGGGCAGAGAAGGGGAAAGACGGTCGGAGAATAGCGGAGAGTTCTGTAGAAGTGCAAAGACGGGCGGAGAAGGGCAAAGATAGGCGGAGAAGGGCAAAGACGGTTGGTGAAGTGAAAAGATGATCAGAGAAGTGCGGAGAGTACCGGAGAAGTGCAAAGACGGGTGGACAAGGGCAAACACAGTTTGAGAAGTGCAAAGACGGGCAAAGAAGTGCAGAGAATACCAGAGAAGGACAAAGAAGGGCAGAGAAGCGCAAAACGGGCGTAGAAGAGCAAAGTCAGGCAGAGAAGAGCAAATCGGGCGGAGAAGAGCAAAGACGGGCAAAGAAGGTCAAAGACGGGCGGAGAAGGGAAAAGACGGGTGGAGAAGGGAAAAGATAGGCAGAGAAGTGCAAAGACGGGAGGAGAATTTCATAGACGTGGAGAGAATTGCAAATACGGTCAGTGAAGTGAAAATACGGTCAGAGAAGTGCGGAGAGTACCGGAGAAATGCAAAGAAGGGCAGACAAGGGGAAAGACAGGTTGAGAAGTGCAAAGATGGGCAGAGAAGTGCGGAGAGTAACAGAGGAGGGAAAGACGGCCAGAGAAGCACAAAGACGGACGGAGAAGCGCAAAGACGGGCGGAGAAGTGAAAAGATAGAAGATGGGCGGAGAACTGCAAAGACGGATGGAGAAGGGCAAAAAAGGGCGGAGAAGGGCCAAGACGGGCGGAGCAGGGCAAATACAGGTGGAGAAGGGCAAGGACGGTCGGAGAATTGTGGAGAGTACTGGTGAAGGGCAAAGTCGGACGCAGAAGCGCAAAGAATTGCGGAGAGTGGCGAAGTGCGGAGAGTTACAATGAATTGCGGAGAGTGGCAAAGACGGGTGGAGAAGGGCAAAGACGGGCAGGGAAGGGCAAAGACGAGCGGAGGAGGGCAAAGACGAGCGGAGAAGGGCAAAGACGAGCGGAGAAGGGCAAAGACGAGCGGAGAAGGGCAAAGACGAGCGGAGAAGGGCAAAGACGAGCGGAGAAGGGCAAAGACGAGCGGAGAAGGGCAAAGAGGGGCGGAGAAGGGCAAAGAGGGGCAGACAAGGGCAAAGAGGGGCGGACAAGGGCAAAGAGGGGCGGACAAAGGCAAAGAGGGGCGGACAAAGGCAAAGAGGGGTGGAAAAGGGCAAAGATGGGCGGACAAGGGCAAAGAGGGGCGGACATGTGCAATGAGGGGCGGACAAGGGAAATGAGGGGCAGACAAGGGAAATGAGGGGCAGACAAGTGCAAAGACAGTCTGAGAAGTCCAGAGAATACCGGAGAGGGGCAAAGACGGGCGGAGAGGGGAAAAGACGGGCGGACAGGGGCAAAGACGGGCGGACAGGGGCAAAGACGGGCGGACAGGGGCAAAGACAGTCTGAGAAATCCGGAGTATACCGGACTAGTGCAAAGACAGGCGGAGAACGGCAAAGACGGGCGGACGAGGGCAAAGATGGGCGGACGAGGGCAAAGACTGGGGGACAAGGGCAAAGACGGGCTAACGAGGGCAAAGACGGGCGGAGAAGTAAAAATACACCCAGAGTAGTGCGGAGAGTATCGGACAAGGTAAAGGCGGGTGGACAATGGCAAAGACGGGTGGACAAGGGCAAAGACGGGCGGACAAGGGCTAAGATAGCCGGAAAACGGCTAAAATGGGCGGAGAAGTGTGGAGAATATCGGAAAAAGGAAAAGTCGGGCGGATATGAGCAAAGACAGGTTGAGAAAGGCAAAGACGGGCAAAGAAGTGTGGAGAATACCAGAGAAGGGCAAGGACGGGCGGACAAGGGCAACGACAGGCGGACAAGGGCAAAGAGGGGCGGACAAGGGCAAAGAGGGGCGGACAAGGGCAAAGAGGGGCGGACAAGGGCAAAGAGGGGCGGACAAGTTCTGAGAATACGGGAGAAGGGCAAAGAGGGGCGGACAAGGGCTTAGAATACGGGACAAGTGCAAAGAGGGGCGGACAAGGGCAAAGAGGGGCGGACAAGGGCAAAGAGGGGCGGACAAGGGCAAAGAGGCGCGGACAAGGACAAAGAGGGGCGGACAAGGGCAAAGAGGGGCGGACAAGGGCAAAGAGGGGCGGACAAGGGCTGAGAATGCGGGACAAGGGCAATGAGGTGCGGACAAGGGCTGAGAACGCGGGACAAGGGCAAAGAGGGGCAGACAAGGGCTGAGAATACGGGACAAGGGCAAAGAGGGGCGGACAAGGGCAAAGAGGGGCGGACAAGGGCTGAGAATATGGCACAAGAGTAAAGAGGAGCGGACAAGGGCTGAGAATACGGGACAAGGGCAAAGAGTGGCGGACAAGGGCTGAGAATACGGGACAAGAGCAAAGAGGCGCGGACAAGGGCTGAGAATACGGGACAAGGGCAAATAGGGGCGGACAAGGGCAAAGAGGGGCGGACAAGGTCAAAGAGGGGCGGACAAGGTCAAAGAGGGGCGGACAAGGTCAAAGAGGGGCGGACAAGGTCAAAGAGGGGCGGACAAGGGCTGAGAATACGGGACAAGGGCAAAGAGGGGCGGACAAGGGCTGAGAATACGGGACAAGGGCAAAGAGGGGCGGACAAGGGCTGAGAATACGGGACAAGGGCAAAGAGGGGCGGACAAGGGCGAAGAGGTACGGACAAGGGCAAATAGGGTCGGACAAGGGCAAAGAGGGGCGGAGAAGGGCAAAGAGGGGCGGACAAGAGCAAAGAGGGTCGGACAAGGGCAAAGAGGGTCGGACAAGGGCAAAGAGGGGCAGACAAGGGCAAAGAGGGGCGGACAAGGGCAAAGAGGGGCGGACAAGGGCTGAGAATACGGGACAAGGCAAAGAGGGGCGGACAAGTGCTGAGAATACGGGACAAGGGCAAAGAGGGGCGGACAAGGGCTGAGAATACGGGAAAAGGGCAAAGAGGGGCGGACAAGGGCTGAGAATTCGGGACAAGGGCAAAGAGTGGCAGACAAGGGCTGAGAATACGGGACAAGGGCAAAGAGGGGCGGACAAGAGCAAAGAGGGGCGGACAAGGGCAAAGAGGGGCGGACAAGGGCAAAGAGGGGCGGACAAGGCAAAGAGGGGCGGACAAGGGCAAAGAGGGGCGGACAAGGGCTGAGAATACGGGACAAGGGCAAAGAGGGGTGGACAAGGGCTGAGAATATGGGACAAGTGCAAAGAGGGGCGGACATGGGCTGCGAATACGGGACAAGGGCAAAGAGGGGCGGACAAGGGCAAAGAGGGGCGGACAAGGGCAAAGAGGGGCGGACAAGGGCAAAGAGGGGCGGACAAGTGCTGAGAATACGGGACAAGGGCAAAGAGGGTCGGACAAGGGCTGAGAATACGGGACAAGGGCAAAGAGGGGCGGAGAAGGGCAAAGAGGTACGGACAAGGGCAAATAGGGTCGGACAAGGGCAAAGAGGGGCGGAGAAGTGCAAAGAGGGGCGGACAAGAGCAAAGAGGGGCGGACAAGGGCAAAGAGGGGCGGACAAGGGCAAAGAGGGGCGGACAAGGGCAAAGAGGGGCGGACAAGGGCTGAGAATACGGGACAAGGGCAAAGAGGAGCGGACAAGGGCTGAGAATACGGGACAAGGCAAAGAGGGGCAGACAAGGGCTGAGAATACGGGACAAGGGCAAAGAGGGGCGGACAAGGGCTGAGAATACGGGACAAGGGCAAAGAGGGGCGGACAAGGGCTGAGAATACGGGAAAAGGGCAAAGAGGGGCGGACAAGGGCTGAGAATTCGGGACAAGGGCAAAGAGTGGCAGACAAGGGCTGAGAATACGGGACAAGGTCAAAGAGGGGCGGACAAAGGCAAAGAGGGGCGGACAAGGGCAAAGAGGGGCGGACAAGGGCAAAGAGGGGCGGACAAGGGCAAAGAGGGGCGGACAAGGGCAAAGAGGGGCGGACAAGGGCAAAGAGGGGCGGACAAGGGCAAAGAGGGGCGGACAAGGGCAAAGAGGGGCGGACAAGGGCAAAGAGGGGCGGACAAGGGCAAAGAGGGGCGGACAAGTGCAAGGAGGGGCGGACAAGGGCAAGGAGGGGCGGACAAGGGCAAGGAGGGGCGGACAAGAGCAAAGAGGGGCGGACAATGGCAAAGAGGGGCGGACAAGGGCAAAGAGGGGCGGACAAGGGCTGAGAATACGGGACAAGGGCAAAGAGGGCCGGACAAGGGCAAAGAGGGGCGTACAAGGGCTGAGAATACGGGACAAGGGCAAAGAGGGGCGTACAAGGGCTGAGAATACGGGACAAGGGCAAAGAGGGGCGTACAAGGGCTGAGAATACCGGACAAGGGCAAAGAGGGGCGTACAAGGGCTGAGAATACCGGACAAGGGCAAACAGGGGCGGACAAGGGCAAACAGGGGCGGACAAGGGCAAAGAGGGGCGGACAAGGGCAAAGAGGGGCGGACAAGGGCAAAGAGGGGCGGACAAGGGCAAAGAGGGGCGGACAAGGGCAAAGGGCTTCGGACAAGGGCAAGGAGGGGCGGACTAAGGCAAAGAGGGGCGGACAAGTGCTGAGAATACAGGACAAGTCAAAGAGGGGCAGACAAGGGCTGAGAATACGGGACAAGGGCAAAGAGGGGCAGACCAGGGCTGAGAATACAGGACAAGGGCAAAGAGGGGCGGACAAGGGCAAAGAGGGGCGGACAAGGGCAAAGAGGGGCGGACAAGGGCAAAGAGGGGCGGACAAGGGCTGAGAATACGGGACAAGGGCAAAGAGGGGCGGACAATGGCTGAGAATACGGGACAAGCGCAAAGAGGGGCGGACAAGGGCTGAGAATACGGGACAAGGGCAAAGAGGGGCGGACAAGGGCAAAGAGGGGCGGACAAGGGCAAAGAGGGGCGGACAAGGGCAAAGAGGGGCGGACAAGGGCAAAGAGGGGCGGACAAGGGCAAAGAGGGGCGGACAAGGGCAAAGAGGGGCGGACAAGGGCTGGGAATACGGGACAAGGGCAAAGAGGGGCGGACATGGGCTGAGAATACGGGACAAGGGCAAAGAGGGGTGGACAAGGGCTGAGAATACGGGACAAGGGCAAAGAGGGGCGGACAAGGGCTGAGAACGCGGGACAAGGGCAAAGAGGGGCGGACAAGGGCTGAGAATACGGGACAAGGGCAAAGAGGGGCGGACAAGGGCAAAGAGGGGCGGACAAGGGCAAAGAGGGGCGGACAAGGGCAAAGAGGGGCGGACAAGGGCAAAGAGGGGCGGACAAGGGCAAAGAGGGGCGGACAAGGGCAAAGAGGGGCGGACAAGGGAAAAGAGGGGCGGACAAGGGCAAAGAGGGGCGGACAAGGGCAAAGAGGGGCGGACAAGTTCTGAGAATACGGGAGAAGGGCAAAGAGGGGCAGACAAGGGCTGAGAATACGGCACAAGAGCAAAGAGGAGCGGACAAGGGCTGAGAATACGGGACAAGGGCAAAGAGGAGCGGACAAGGGCTGAGAATACGGGACAAGGGCAAAGAGGCGCGGACAAGGGCTGAGAATACGGGACAAGGGCAAAGAGGGGCGGACAAGGGCAAAGAGGGGCGGACAAGGGCAAAGAGGAGCGGACAAGGGCTGAGAATACGGGACAAGGGCAAAGAGGCGCGGACAAGGGCTGAGAATACGGGACAAGGGCAAATAGGGGCGGACAAGGGTAAAGAGGGGCGGACAAGTTCAAAGAGGGGCGGACAAGGCCAAAGAGGAGCGGACAAGGGCAAAGAGGGGCGGACAAGGGCAAAGAGGGGCGGACAAGGGCAAAGAGGGGCGGACAAGGGCTGAGAATACGGGACAAGGGCAAAGAGGGGCGGACAAGGGCTGAGAATACGGGACAAGGGCAAAGAGGGGCGGACAAGGGCTGAGAATACGGGACAAGAGCAAAGAGGGGCGGACAAGGGCAAAGAACGGCGCACAAGGGAAAAGAGGGGCGGACAAGGGCAAAGAACGGCGGACAAGTTCAAAGAGGGGCGGACACGGGAAACGAGGGGCGGACACGGGCAAAGAGGGGCGGACACGGGCAAAGAGGGGCGGACAAGGGCAAAGAGGGGCGGACAAGATCAAAGAAGGGCGGTCAAGGGCAAAGTGGGGCGGTCAAGGGCAAAGAGGGGCGGACAAGGTCTGAGAATACTGGACAAGGTCAAACAGGGTCGGACAAGGTCTGAGAATACGGGACAACGGCAAAGAGGGGCGGACAAGGGCTGAGAATATGGGACAAGGGCAAAAAGAGGGGCGGACAAGTGCTGAGAATACGGGAGAAGGGCAAAGAGGGGCGGACAAGGGCAAAGAGGGGCGGACAAGGGCAAAGAGTGGCGGACAAGGGCAAAGAGGGGCGGACAAGGGCAAAGAGGGGCGGACAAGGGCAAAGAGGGGCGGACAAGGGCAAAGAGGGGCGGACAAGTGCAAAGAGGGGCGGACAAGGGCTGAGAATACGGGACAAGGGCAAAGAGGGGCTGACAAGGGCTGAGAATACGGGACAAGGGCAAAGAGGGGCGGACAAGGGCTGAGAATACAGGACAAGGGCAAATAGGGGCGGACAAAGGCTGAGAATACGGGACAAGGGCAAAGAGGGGCGGACAAGTGCTGAGAATACGGGACAAGGGCAAAGAGAGGCGAACAAGGGCTGAGAATACGGGACAAGGGCAAAGAGGGGCGGACAAGGGCAAAGAGGGGCGGACAAGAGCAAAGAGGGGCGGACAAGAGCAAAGAGGGGCGGACAAGGGCAAAGAGGGGCGTACAAGGGCTGAGAACACTGGACAAGGGCAAAGAGGGGTGGACAAGGTCTGAGAAAACGGGACAAGGGCAAAGAGAGGCAGACAAGGGCTGAGAATACGGGAAAAGGGCAAAGAGGGGCGGACAAGGTCTGAGAATTCAGGACAAGGGCAAAGAGGGGCGGACAAGGGCTGAGAATAAGGGACAAAGGCAAAGAGGGGCGGACAAGAGCTGATAATACGGGACAAGGGCAAAGAGGGGCGAACAAGGGCTGAGAATATGGGACAAGGGCAACGACGGGCGGACAAGGGCAAAGAGGGGCGGACAAGGGCAAAGAGGGGCGGACAAGGGCAAAGAGGGGCGGACAAGGGCAAAGAGGGGCGGACAAGGGCAAAGAGGGGCGGACAAGGGCAAAGAGGGGCGGACAAGGGCAAAGAGGGGCGGACAAGGGCAAAGAGGGGCGGACAAGAGCAAAGAGGGGCGGACAAGGGCAAAGAGGGGCAGACAAGGGCAAAGAGGGGCAGACAAGGGCAAAGAGGGGCGGACAAGGGCAAAGAGGGCCGGACAAGGGCAAAGAGGGCCGGACAAGGGCAAAGAGGGGCGGACAAGGGCTGAGAATACGGGACAAGGGCAAAGAGGGGCGGACAAGGGCTGAGAATACGGGACAAGTGCAAATAGGGGCGGACATGGGCTGAGAATACGGGACAAGGGCAAAGAGGGGCGGACAAGGGCAAAGAGGGGCGGACAAGGGCAAAGAGGGGCGGACAAGGGCAAAGAGGGGCGGACAAGGGCAAAGAGGGGCGGACAAGGGCAAAGAGGGGCGGACAAAAGCTGAGAATACGGGACAAGGGCAAAGAGGGGTGGACAAGGGCTGAGAATACGGGACAAGGGCAAAGTGGGGCGGAGAAGGGCAAAGAGGGGCGGACAAGGGCAAAGAGGGGCGGACAAGGGCAAAGAGGGGCGGACAAGGGCAAAGAGGGGCGGACAAGGGCAAAGAGGGGCGGACAAGGGCAAAGAGGGGCGGACAAGGGCAAAGAGGGGCGGACAAGGGCAAAGAGGGGCGGACAAGGGCAAAGAGGGGCGGACAAGGGCAAAGAGGGGCGGACAAGGCCAAAGAGGGGCGGACAAGGCCAAAGAGGGGCGGACAAGGCCAAAGAGGGGCGGACAAGGCCAAAGAGGGGCGGACAAGGGCAAAGAGGGGCGGACAAGGCCAAAGAGGGGCGGACAAGGCCAAAGAGGGGCGGACAAGGGCTGAGAATACGGGACAAGGGCAAAGAGGTTCGGACAAGGGCTGAGAATACGGGACAAGGGCAAAGAGGGGAGGACAAGGGCTGAGAATACGGGACAAGGGCAAAGAGTGGCGGACAAGGGCTGAGAATACGGGACAAGGGCAAAGAGTGGCAGACAAGGGCTGAGAATACGGGACAAGGGCAAAGAGGGGCGGAGAAGGGCAAAGAGGGGCGGAGAAGGGCAAAGAGGGGCGGACAAGGGCAAAGAGGGGCGGACAAGGGCAAAGAGGGGCGGACAAGGGCAAGGAGGGGCGGACAAGGGCAAGGAGGGGCGGACAAGGGCAAGGAGGGGCGGACAAGGGCAAGGAGGGGCGGACAAGGGCAAAGAGGTTCGGACAAGGGCTGAGAATACGGGACAAGGGCAAAGAGGGGAGGACAAGGGCTGAGAATACGGGACAAGGGCAAAGAGTGGCGGACAAGGGCTGAGAATACGGGACAAGGGCAAAGAGTGGCGGACAAGGGCTGAGAATACGGGACAAGGGCAAAGAGTGGCAGACAAGGGCTGAGAATACGGGACAAGGGCAAAGAGGGGCGGAGAAGGGCAAAGAGGGGCGGACAAGGGCAAAGAGGGGCGGACAAGGGCAAAGAGGGGCGGACAAGGGCAAGGAGGGGCGGACAAGGGCAAGGAGGGGCGGACAAGGGCAAAGAGGGGCGGACAAGGGCAAAGAGGGGCGGACAAGGGCAAAGAGGGGCGGACAAGGGCAAAGAGGGGCGGACAAGGGCAAGGAGGGGCGGACAAGGTCTGAGAATACGGGACAAGGGAAAAGAGGTTCAGACAAAGGCTGAGAATACGGGACAAGGCAAAGAGGGGCGGAGAAGGGCTGAGAATACGGGACAAGGGCAAAGAGTGGCGGACAAGGGCTGAGAATTCGGGACAAGGGCAAAGAGTGGCGGACAGGGGCTGAGAATACGGGACAAGGGCAAAGAGGGGCGGACAAGGGCTGAGAATACGGGACAAGGGCAAAGAGGGGCGGAGAAGGGCAAAGAGGGGCGGAGAAGGGCAAAGAGGGGCGGAGAAGGGCAAAGAGGGGCGGAGAAGGGCAAAGAGGGGCGGACAAGGGCAAAGAGGGGCGGACAAGGGCAAAGAGGGGCGGAGAAGGGCAAAGAGGGGCGGACAAGGGCAAGGAGGGTCAGACAAGAGCAAAGAGGTGCGGACAAGGGCAAAGAGGGGTGGACAAGGGCAAAGAGGGGCGGACAAGGGCTGAGAATACTGGACAAGGGCAAAGAGGGCCGGACAAGGTCTGAGAATACGGGACAAGGGCAAAGAGGGGCGGACAAGGGCTGAGAATACGGGACAAGGGCAAAGAGGGGCGTACAAATGATGAGAATACGGGACAAGGGCAAAGAGGGGCGGACAAGGGCAAAGAGGGGCGGACAAGGGCAAAGAGGGGCGGACAAGGGCAAAGAGGGGCGGACAAGGGCAAAGAGGGGCGGACAAGGGCAAAGAGGGGCGGACAAGGGCAAAGAGGGGCGGACAAGGGCAAAGAGGGGCGGACAAGGGCAAAGAGGGGCGGACAAGGGCAAAGAGGGGCGGACAAGGGCAAAGAGGGGCGGACAAGTGCAAAGAGGGGCGGACAAGGGCAAAGAGGGGCGGACAAGGGCTGAGAATACGGGACAAGGGCAAAGAGGGGCGGACAAGGGCTGAGAATACGGGACAAGGGCAAAGAGGGGCGGACAAGGGCTGAGAATACGGGACAAGGGCAAAGAGGGGCGGACAAGGGCTGAGAATACGGGACAAGGGCAAAGAGGGGCGGACAAGGGCAGAGAGTGGCTGACAAGGGCAAAGAGGGGCGGACAAGGGCAAAGAGGGGCGGACAAGGGCAAAGAGGGGCGGACAAGGGCAAAGAGGGGCGGACAAGTGCAAAGAGGGGCGGACAAGGGCAAAGAGGGGCGGACAAGGGCAAAGAGGGGCGGACAAGGGCAAAGAGGGGCGGACAAGGGCAAAGAGGGGCGGACAAGGGCAAAGAGGGGCGGACAAGGGCAAAGAGGGGCGGACAAGGGCTGAGAATACGGGACAAGGGCAAAGAGGGGCGGACAAGGGCTGAGAATACGGGACAAGTGCAAAGAAGGGAGGACAAGGGCTGAGAATACGGGACAAGAGCAAAGAGGGGCGGAGAAGGGCAAAGAGGGTCAGACAAGGGCAAAGAGGGGCGGACAAGGGCAAAGATGGGCGGACAAGGGCAAAGATGGGCGGACAAGGGCAAAGAGGGGCGGACAAGGGCAAAGAGGGTCGGACAAGTGCAAAGAGGTTCGGACAAGGGCAAGGAGGGGCGGACTAGGGCAAAGAGGGGCGGACAAGTGCAAAGAGGGACGGACAAGTGCTGAGAATACAGGACAAGGGCAAAGAGGTGCGGACAAGGACTGAGAATACAGGACAAGTCAAAGAGGGGCGGACAAGGGCTGAGAATACGGGACAAGGGCAAAGAGGGGCAGACAAGGGCTGAGAATACGGGACAAGGGCAAAGAGGGGCGGACAAGGGCAAAGAGGGGCGGACAAGGGCAAAGAGGGGCGGACAAGGGCAAAGAGGGGCGGACAAGGGCAAAGAGGGGCGGACAAGGGCAAAGAGGGGCGGACAAGGGCTGAGAATACGGGACAAGGGCAAAGAGGGGCGGACAATGGCTGAGAATACGGGACAAGGGCAAAGAGGGGCGGACAAGGGCTGAGAATACGGGACAAGGGCAAAGAGGGGCGGACAAGGGCAAAGAGGGGCGGAGAAGGGCAAAGAGGGGCGGACAAGGGCAAAGAGGGGCGGACAAGGGCAAAGAGGGGCGGACAAGGGCAAAGAGGGGCGGACAAGGGCAAAGAGGGGCGGACAAGGGCAAAGAGGGGCGGACAAGGGCAAAGAGGGGCGGACAAGTGCAAAGAGGGGCGGACAAGGGCAAAGAGGGGCGGACAAGGGCAAAGAGGGGCGGACAAGGGCAAAGAGGGGCGGACAAGGGCTGGGAATACGGGACAAGGGCAAAGAGGGGCGGACATGGGCTGAGAATACGGGACAAGGGCAAAGAGGGGTGGACAAGGGCTGAGAATACGGGACAAGGGCAAAGAGGGGCGGACAAGGGCTGAGAATGCGGGACAAGGGCAATGAGGTGCGGACAAGGGCTGAGAACGCGGGACAAGGGCAAAGAGGGGTGGACAAGGGCTGAGAATACGGGACAAGGGCAAAGAGGGGCGGACAAGGGCAAAGAGGGGCGGACAAGGGCAAAGAGGGGCGGACAAGGGCAAAGAGGGGCGGACAAGGGCAAAGAGGGGCGGACAAGGGCAAAGAGGGGCGGACAAGTTCTGAGAATACGGGAGAAGGGCAAAGAGGGGCGGACAAGGGCTGAGAATACGGCACAAGAGCAAAGAGGAGCGGACAAGGGCTGAGAATACGGGACAAGGGCAAAGAGGAGCGGACAAGGGCTGAGAATACGGGACAAGGGCAAAGAGGCGCGGACAAGGGCTGAGAATACGGGACAAGGGCAAAGAGGGGCGGACAAGGGCAAAGAGGGGCGGACAAGGGCAAAGAGGAGCGGACAAGGGCAAAGAGGAGCGGACAAGGGCTGAGAATACGGGACAAGGGCAAAGAGGCGCGGACAAGGGCTGAGAATACGGGACAAGGGCAAATAGGGGCGGACAAGGGTAAAGAGGGGCGGACAAGTTCAAAGAGGGGCGGACAAGGCCAAAGAGGAGCGGACAAGGGCAAAGAGGGGCGGTCAAGGGCAAAGAGGGGCGGACAAGGTCTGAGAATACTGGACAAGGGCAAACAGGGTCGGACAAGGTCTGAGAATACGGGACAACGGCAAAGAGGGGCGGACAAGGGCTGAGAATATGGGACAAGGGCAAAAAGAGGGGCGGACAAGTGCTGAGAATACGGGAGAAGGGCAAAGAGGGGCGGACAAGGGCAAAGAGGGGCGGACAAGGGCAAAGAGGGGCGGACAAGGGCAAAGAGGGGCGGACAAGGGCAAAGAGGGGTGGACAAGGGCAAAGAGGGGCGGACAAGGGCTGAGAATACAGGACAAGGGCAAAGAGGGGCTGACAAGGGCTGAGAATACGGGACAAGGGCAAAGAGGGGCGGACAAGGGCTGAGAATACAGGACAAGGGCAAAGAGGGGCGGACAAAGGCTGAGAATACAGGACAAGGGCAAAGAGGGGCGGACAAGGGCAAAGAGGGCGAACAAGGGCAAAGAGGGGCGGACAAGGGCAAAGAGGGGCGGACAAGGGCAAAGAGGGTCGGACAAAAGCTGAGAATACGGGACAAGGGCAAAGAGGGGCGGACAAGGGCTGAGAATACGGGACAAGGGCAAAGAGGGGCGCAGAAGGGCAAAGAGGGGCGGAGAAGGGCAAAGAGGGGCGGAGAAGGGCAAAGAGGGGCGGAGAAGGGCAAAGAGGGGCGGAGAAGGGCAAAGAGGGGCGGAGAAGGGCAAAGAGGGGCGGAGAAGGGCAAAGAGGGGCGGACAAGGGCAAAGAGGGGCGGACAAGGGCAAAGAGGGGCGGACAAGGGCAAAGAGGGGCGGACAAGGGCAAAGAGGGGCGGACAAGGGCAAAGAGGGGCGGACAAGGGCAAAGAGGGGCGGACAAGGGCAAAGAGGGGCGGACAAGGGCAAAGAGGGGCGGACAAGGGCAAAGAGGGGCGGACAAGGGCAAAGAGGGGCGGACAAGGCCAAAGAGGGGCGGACAAGGCCAAAGAGGGGCGGACAAGGCCAAAGAGGGGCGGACAAGGCCAAAGAGGGGCGGACAAGGGCTGAGAATACGGGACAAGGGCAAAGAGGTTCGGACAAGGGCTGAGAATACGGGACAAGGGCAAAGAGGGGAGGACAAGGGCTGAGAATACGGGACAAGGGCAAAGAGTGGCGGACAAGGGCTGAGAATACGGGACAAGGGCAAAGAGTGGCAGACAAGGGCTGAGAATACGGGACAAGGGCAAAGAGGGGCGGACAAGGGCTGAGAATACGGGACAAGGGCAAAGAGGGGCGGAGAAGGGCAAAGAGGGGCGGAGAAGGGCAAAGAGGGGCGGAGAAGGGCAAAGAGGGGCGGAGAAGGGCAAAGAGGGGCGGACAAGGGCAAAGAGGGGCGGACAAGGGCAAAGAGGGGCGGACAAGGGCAAAGAGGGGCGGACAAGGGCAAGGAGGGGCGGACAAGGGCAAGGAGGGGCGGACAAGGGCAAGGAGGGGCGGACAAGGGCAAGGAGGGGCGGACAAGGGCAAAGAGGGGCGGACAAGGGCAAAGAGGGGCGGACAAGGGCAAGGAGGGGCGGACAAGGGCAAAGAGGGGCGGACAAGGTCTGAGAATACGGGACAAGGGAAAAGAGGTTCGGACAAAGGCTGAGAATACGGGACAAGGCAAAGAGGGGCGGAGAAGGGCTGAGAATACGGGACAAGGGCAAAGAGGGGCGGACAAGGGCTGAGAATACGGGACAAGGGCAAAGAGTGGCGGACAAGGGCTGAGAATTCGAGACAAGGGCAAAGAGTGGCGGACAGGGGCTGAGAATACGGGACAAGGGCAAAGAGGGGCGGACAAGGGCTGAGAATACGGGACAAGGGCAAAGAGGGGCGGAGAAGGGCAAAGAGGGGCGGAGAAGGGCAAAGAGGGGCGGAGAAGGGCAAAGAGGGGCGGAGAAGGGCAAAGAGGGGCGGAGAAGGGCAAAGAGGGGCGGAGAAGGGCAAAGAGGGGCGGAGAAGGGCAAAGAGGGGCGGAGAAGGGCAAAGAAGGGCGGAGAAGGGCAAAGAAGGGCGGAGAAGGGCAAAGAGGGGCGGAGAAGGGCAAAGAGGGGCGGACAAGGGCAAAGAGGGTCAGACAAGAGCAAAGAGGTGCGGACAAGGGCAAAGAGGTGCGGACAAGGGCAAAGAGGTGCGGACAAGGGCAAAGAGGGGTGGACAAGGGCAAAGAGGGGCGGACAAGGTCTGAGAATACAGGACAAGGGCAAAGAGGGGCGGACAAGGGCTGAGAATACGGGACAAGGGCAAAGAGGGGCGTACAAATGATGAGAATACGGGACAAGGGCAAAGAGGGGCGGACAAGGGCAAAGAGGGGCGGACAAGGGTAAAGAGGGGCGGACAAGGGCAAAGAGGGGCGGACAAGGGCAAAGAGGGGCGGACAAGGGCTGAGAATACGGGACAAGGGCAAAGAGGGGCGGACAAGGGCTGAGAATACGGGACAAGGGCAAAGAGGGGCGGACAAGGGCTGAGAATACGGGACAAGGGCAAAGAGGGGCGGACAAGGGCTGAGAATACGGGACAAGGGCAAAGAGGGGCGGACAAGGGCAGAGAGTGGCTGACAAGGGCAAAGAGGGGCGGACAAGGGCAAAGAGGGGAGGACAAGGGCAAAGAGGGGCGGACAAGGGCAAAGAGGGGCGGACAAGGGCAAAGAGGGGCGGACAAGGGCAAAGAGGGGCGGACAAGGGCAAAGAGGGGCGGACAAGGGTAAAGAGGGGCGGACAAGTGCAAAGAGGGGCGGACAAGGACAAAGAGGGGCGGACAAGGGCTGAGAATACGGGACAAGGGCAAAGAGGGGCGGACAAGGGCTGAGAATACGGGACAAGGGCAAAGAGGGGCGGACAAGGGCTGAGAATACGGGACAAGGGCAAAGAGGGGCGGACATGGGCTGAGAATACGGGACAAGGGCAAAGAGGGGCGGACAAGGGCAGAGAGTGGCTGACAAGGGCAAAGAGGGGCGGACAAGGGCAAAGAGGGGCGGACAAGGGCAAAGAGGGGCGGACAAGGGCAAAGAGGGGCGGACAAGGGCAAAGAGGGTCGGACAAGGGCAAAGAGGGGCGGACAAGGGCAAAGAGGGGCGGACAAGGGCTGAGAATACGGGACAAGGGCAAAGAGGGGCGGACAAGGGTTGAGAATACGGGACAAGGGCAAAGAGGGGCGGAGAAGGGCAAAGAGGGGCGGAGAAGGGCAAAGAGGGGCGGAGAAGGGCAAAGAGGGGCGGAGAAGGGCAAAGAGGGGCGGAGAAGGGCAAAGAGGGGCGGAGAAGGGCAAAGAAGTGCGGAGAAGGGCAAAGAAGGGCGGAGAAGGGCAAAGAGGGGCGGACAAGGGGAAAGAGGGGCGGACAAGGGCAAAGAGGGGCGGACAAGGGCAAAGAGGGTCAGACAAGAGCAAAGAGGTGCGGACAAGGGCAAAGAGGTGCGGACAACGGCAAAGAGGTGCGGACAAGGGCAAAGAGGGGTGGACAAGGGCAAAGAGGGGCGGACAAGGTCTGAGAATACTGGACAAGGGCAAAGAGGGCCGGACAAGGTCTGAGAATACAGGACAAGGGCAAAGAGGGGCGGACAAGGGCTGAGAATACGGGACAAGGGCAAAGAGGGGCGTACAAATGATGAGAATAAGGGACAAGGGCAAAGAGGGGCGGACAAGGGCAAAGAGGGGCGGAGAAGGGCAAAGAGGGGCGGACAAGGGTAAAGAGGGGCGGACAAGGGCAAAGAGGGGCGGACAAGGGCAAAGAGGGGCGGACAAGGGCTGAGAATACGGGACAAGGGCAAAGAGGGGCGGACAAGGGCTGAGAATACGGGACAAGGGCAAAGAGGGGCGGACAAGGGCTGAGAATACGGGACAAGGGCAAAGAGGGGCGGACAAGGGCTGAGAATACGGGACAAGGGCAAAGAGGGGCGGACAAGGGCTGAGAATACGGGACAAGGGCAGAGAGTGGCTGACAAGGGCAAAGAGGGGCGGACAAGGGCAAAGAGGGGCGGACAAGGGCAAAGAGGGGCGGACAAGGGCAAAGAGGGGCGGACAAGGGCAAAGAGGGGCGGACAAGGGCAAAGAGGGGCGGACAAGGGCAAAGAGGGGCGGACAAGGGCAAAGAGGGGCGGACAAGGGCAAAGAGGGGCGGACAAGGGCAAAGAGGGGCGGAAAAGGGCAAAGAGGGGCGGACAAGGGTAAAGAGGGGCGGACAAGGGCAAAGAGGGGCGGACAAGGACAAAGAGGGGCGGACAAGGGCTGAGAATACGGGACAAGGGCAAAGAGGGGCGGACAAGGGCTGAGAATACGGGACAAGGGCAAAGAGGGGCGGACAAGGGCTGAGAATACGGGACAAGGGCAAAGAGGGGCGGACAAGGGCTGAGAATACGGGACAAGGGCAAAGAGGGGCGGACAAGGGCAGAGAGTGGCTGACAAGGGCAAAGAGGGGCGGACAAGGGCAAAGAGGGTCGGACAAGGGCAAAGAGGGGCGGACAAGGGCAAAGAGGGGGGGACAAGGGCTGAGAATACGGGACAAGTGCAAAGAGGGGCAGACAAGGGCTGAGAATACGGGACAAGGGCAAAGAGGTGCGGACAAGGGCTGAGAATACGGGACAAGGGCAAAGAGGGGCGGACAAGGGCTGAGAATACGGGACAAGGGCAAAGAGGGTTGGACAAGGGCTGAGAATACGGGACAAGAGCAAAGAGGGGCGGACAAGGGCTGAGAATACGGGACAAGGGAAAAGAGGGGCGGACAAGGGCTGAGAATACGGGACAAGGACAAAGAGGGGCGGACAAGGGCAAAGAGGGGCGGACAAGGGCAAAGAGGGGCGGACAAGGGCAAAGAGGGGCGGACAAGGGCAAAGAGGGGCGGACAAGGGCAAAGAGGGGCGGACAAGGGCTGAGAATACGGGACAAGGGCAAAGAGGGGCGGACAAGGGCTGAGAATACAGGACAAGGGCAAAGAGGGGCGGACAAGGGCTGAGAATACGGGACAAGCGCAAAGAGGGGCGGACAAGGGCTGAGAATACGGGACAAGGGCAAAGAGGGGCGGACAAGGGCAAAGAGGGGCGGACAAGGGCAAAGAGGGGCGGACAAGGGCAAGGAGGGGCGGACAAGGGCAAGGAGGGGCGGACAAGGGCAAATAGGGGCGGACAAGGGCTGAGAATACGGGACAAGGGCAAAGAGGGGCGGACAAGGGCAAAGAGGGGCGGACAAGGGCAAAGAGGGGCGGACAAGGGCAAAGAGGGGCGGACAAGGGCAAAGAGGTGCGGACAAGGGCAAAGAGGGGCGGACAAGGGCAAAGAGGGGCGGACAAGGGCTGAGAATACGGGACAAGAGCAAAGAGGGCAGACAAGGGCAAAGAGGGGCGGACAAGGGCAAAGAGGGGCGGACAAGGTCTGAGAATACAGGACAAGGACAAAGAGTGGCGGAAAAGGAGAAAGAGGTGCGGTCAAGGGCAAAGAGGGGCGGAGAAGTGCTGAGAATACGGGACAAGGGCAAAGAGGGGCGGACAAGGGCAAATAGGGGCGGACAAGGGAAGAGAGGGCGGGACAAGGGCAAAGAGGGGCGGAGAAGGGCAAAGAGGGGAGGACAAATGCAAAGAGGGTCGGACAACGGCAAAGAGGGGCGGAGAAGTGTAAAGAGGGGCGGAGAAGTGTAAAGAGGGGCGGACAAAGGCAAAGAGGGCTGGACAAGTGCAAAGAGGGGCGGACAAGGGCAAAGAGGGGCGGACAAATGCTGAGAAAATGGGACAAGGGCAAAGAGGGGCGGACAAGGGCAGATGGGGGCGGACAAGTGCAAAGAGGGGAGGACAAGGTAAAAGAGGGCCGGACAAGGGCAAAGAGGGGCGGACAAGTGCTGAGAATACGGGACAAGGGAAAAGAGGGGCAGACCAGGGGAAAGAGGGGCGGACAAGTGCAAAGAGGGGCGGACAAGGGCAAAGAGGGGAGGACAAGGGCAAAGAGGGGCGGACAAGGGCAAAGAGGAGCGGACAAATGCTGAGAAAATGGGACAAGGGCAAAGAGGGGCGGACAAGGGCAGATGGGGGCGGACAAGTGCAAAGAGGGGAGGACAAGGTAAAAGAGGGCCGGACAAGGGCAAAGAGGGGCGGACAAGTGCTGAGAATACGGGACAAGGGAAAAGAGGGGCAGACCAGGGGAAAGAGGGGCGGACAAGTGCAAAGAGGGGCGGACAAGGGCAAAGAGGGGAGGACAAGGGCAAAGAGGGGCGGACAAGGGCAAAGAGGGGCGGACAAGGGCAAAGAGGGGCGGACAAGGGCAAAGAGGGGCGGACAAGGGCAAAGAGGGGCGGACAAGGGCAAAGAGGGGTGGACAAGTGCTGAGAATACGGGACAAGGGAAAAGAGGGGCAGACAAGATCAAAGAGGGGCGGACAAGGTCAAAGAGGAGCAGACAATGGCAAAGAGGGGCGGACAAGGGCAAAGAGGGGCGGACAAGGGCTGAGAATACGGGACAAGGGCAAAGAGGGGCGGACAAGGGCAAAGAGGGGCGGACAAGGGCAAAGAGGGGCGGACAAGGGCTGAGAATACGGGACAAGGGCAAAGAGGGGCGGACAAGGGCTGACAATACGGGTCAAGGGCAAAGAGGGGCGGACAAGGGCAAAGAGGGGCGGACAAGGGCAAAGAGGGGCGGACAAGGGCAAAGAGGGGCGGACAAGGGCAAAGAGGGGCGGACAAGTGCTGAGAATACGGGACAAGGGAAAAGAGGGGCAGACAAGATCAAAGAGGGGCGGACAAGGTCAAAGAGGAGCAGACAAGGGCAAAGAGGGGCGGACAAGGGCAAAGAGGGGCGGACAAGGGCTGAGAATACGGGACAAGGTCAAAGAGGGGCGGACAAGGGCAAAGAGGGGCGGACAAGGGCAAAGAGGGGCGGACAAGGGCAAAGAGGGGCGGACAAGGGCAAAGAGGGGCGGACAAGGGCAAAGAGGGGCGGACAAGGGCAAAGAGGGGCGGACAAGTGCTGAGAATACGGGACAAGGGAAAAGAGGGGCAGACAATATCAAAGAGGGGCGGACAAGGGCAAAGAGGGGCGGACAAGGGCTGAGAATACGGGACAAGGGCAAAGAGGGGCGGACAAGGGCTGACAATACGGGTCAAGGGCAAAGAGGGGCGGACAAGGGCAAAGAGGGGCGGACAAGGGCAAAGAGGGGCGGACAAGGGCTGAGAATACGGGACAAGGGCAAAGAGGGGCGGACAAGGGCTGAGAATACGGGACAAGTGCAAATAGGGGCGGACATGGGCTGAGAATACGGGACAAGGGCAAAGAGGGGCGGACAAGGGCAAAGAGGGGCGGACAAGGGCAAAGAGGGGCGGACAAGGGCAAAGAGGGGCGGACAAGGGCAAAGAGGGGCGGACAAGGGCAAAGAGGGGCGGACAAGGGCAAAGAGGGGCGGACAAGGGCAAAGAGGGGCGAAAAAGGGCAAAGAGGGGCGGACAAGGGCAAAGAGGGGCGGACAAGGGCAAAGAGGGGCGGACAAGGGCAAAGAGGGGCGGACAAGGGCAAAGAGGGGCGGACAAGGCCAAAGAGGGGCGGACAAAAGCTGAGAATACGGGACAAGGGCAAAGAGGGGCAGACAAGGGCTGAGAATACGGGACAAGGGCAAAGAGGGGCGGACAAGGGCAAAGAGGGGCGGACAAGGGCAAAGAGGGGCGGACAAGGGCAAAGAGGGGCGGACAAGGGCAAAGAGGGGCGGACAAGGGCAAAGAGGGGCGGACAAAAGCTGAGAATACGGGACAAGGGCAAAGAGGGGCAGACAAGGGCTGAGAATACGGGACAAGGGCAAAGAGGGGTGGAGAAGGGCAAAGAGGGGAGGAGAAGGGCAAAGAGGGGCGGACAAGGGCAAAGAGGGGTGGACAAGGGCAAAGAGGAGCGGACAAGGGCAAAGAGAGGCGGACAAGGGCAAAGAGAGGCGGACAAGGGCAAAGAAGGGCGAACAAGGGCAAAGAGGGGCGGACAAGGGCAAAGAGGGGCGGACAAGGGCAAAGAGGGGCGGACAAGGGCAAAGAGGGGCGGACAAAAGCTGAGAATACGGGACAAGGGCAAAGAGGGGCAGACAAGGGCTGAGAACACGGGACAAGGGCAAAGAGGGGTGGAGAAGGGCAAAGAGGGGCGGAGAAGGGCAAAGAGGGGTGGACAAGGGCAAAGAGGGGCGGACAAGGGCAAAGAGGGGCGGACAAGGGCAAAGAGGGGCGGACAAGGGCAAAGAGGGGCGGACAAGGGCAAAGAGGGGCAGACAAGGGCTGAGAACACGGGACAAGGGCAAAGAGGGGAGGAGAAGGGCAAAGAGGGGCGGACAAGGGCAAAGAGGGGTGGACAAGGGCAAAGAGGAGCGGACAAGGGCAAAGAGGGGCGGACAAGGGCAAAGAGGGGCAGAGAAGGGCAAAGAGGGGCGGACAAGGGCAAAGAGGGGCGGACAAGGGCAAAGAGGGGCGGACAAGGGCAAAGAGGGGCGGACAAGGGCTGAGAATACGGGACAAGGGCAAAGAGGTTCGGACAAGGGCTGAGAATACGGGACAAGGGCAAAGAGGGGCGGACAAGGGCTGAGAATACGGGACAAGGACAAAGAGTGGCGGACAAGGGCTGAGAATACGGGACAAGGGGAAAGAGGGGCGGACAAGGGCTGAGAATACGGGACAAGGGCAAAGAGGGGCGGAGAAGGGCAAAGAGGGGCGGAGAAGGGCAAAGAGGGGCGGAGAAGGGCAAAGAGGGGCGGACAAGGGCAAAGAGGGGCGGACAAGGGCAAAGAGGGGCGGACAAGGGCAAAGAGGGGCGGACAAGGGCAAAGAGGGGCGGACAAGGGCAAAGAGAGGCGGACAAGGGCAAAGAAGGGCGAACAAGGGCAAAGAGGGGCGGACAAGGGCAAAGAGGGGCGGACAAGGGCAAAGAGGGGCGGACAAGGGCAAAGAGGGGCGGACAAGGGCAAAGAGGGGCGGACAAGGGCAAAGAGGGGCGGACAAAAGCTGAGAAAACGGGACAAGGGCAAAGAGGGGCAGACAAGGGCTGAGAATACGGGACAAGGGCAAAGAGGGGTGGAGAAGGGCAAAGAGGGGTGGAGAAGGGCAAAGAGGGGTGGAGAAGGGCAAAGAGGGGCGGAGAAGGGCAAAGAGGGGCGGAGAAGGGCAAAGAGGGGCGGAGAAGGGCAAAGAGGGGCGGAGAAGGGCAAAGAGGGGCGGAGAAGGGCAAAGAGGGGCGGAGAAGGGCAAAGAGGGGCGGAGAAAGGCAAAGAGGGGCGGAGAAGGGCAAAGAGGGGCGGAGAAGGGCAAAGAGGGGCGGAGAAGGGCAAAGAGGGGCGGACAAGGGCAAAGAGGGGCGGACAAGGGCAAAGAGGGGCGGACAAGGGCAAAGAGGGGCGGACAAGGGCAAAGAGGGGCGGACAAGGGCAAAGAGGGGCGGACAAGGGCAAAGAGGGGCGGACAAGGGCAAAGAGGGGCGGACAAGGGCAAAGAGGGGCGGACAAGGGCAAAGAGGGGCGGACAAGGGCAAAGAGGGGCGGACAAGGGCAAAGAGGGGCGGACAAGGGCAAAGAGGGGCGGACAAGGGCTGAGAATACGGGACAAGGGAAAAGAGGTTCGGAAAAAGGCTGAGAATACGGGACAAGGCAAAGAGGGGCGGAGAAGGGCTGAGAACACGGGACAAGGGCAAAGAGGGGCGGACAAGGGCTGAGAATTCGGGACAAGGGCAAAGAGTGGCGGACAAGGGCTGAGAATTCGGGACAAGGGCAAAGAGTGGCGGACAAGGGCTGAGAATACGGGACAAGGGCAAAGAGGGGGGGACAAGGGCTGAGAATACGGGACAAGGGCAAAGAGGGGCGGAGAAGGGCAAAGAGGGGCGGAGAAGGGCAAAGAGGGGCGGAGAAGGGCAAAGAGGGGCGGAGAAGGGCAAAGAGGGGCGGAGAAGGGCAAAGAGGGGCGGACAAGGGCAAAGAGGGGCGGACAAGGGCAAAGAGGGGCGGACAAGGGCAAAGAGGGGCGGACAAGGGCAAAGAGGGGCGGACAAGGGCAAAGAGGGGCGGACAAGGGCAAAGAGGGGCGGACAAGGGCAAAGAGGGGCGGACAAGGGCAAAGAGGGGCGGACAAGGGCAAAGAGGGGCGGACAAGGGCAAAGAGGGGCGGACAAGGGCAAAGAGGGGCGGACAAGGGCAAAGAGGGGCGGACAAGGGCAAAGAGGGGTGGACAAGAGCAAAGAGGGGTGGACAAGGGCAAAGAGGGCCGGACAAGGTCTGAGAATACGGGACAAGGGCAAAGAGGGGCGGACAAGGGCTGAGAATACGGGACAAGGGCAAAGAGGGGCGGAGAAGGGCAAAGAGGGGCGGAGAAGGGCAAAGAGGGGCGGAGAAGGGCAAAGAGGGGCGGACAAGGGCAAAGAGGGGCGGACAAGGGCAAAGAGGGGCGGACAAGGGCAAAGAGGGGCGGACAAGGGCAAAGAGGGGCGGACAAGGGCAAAGAGAGGCGGACAAGGGCAAAGAAGGGCGAACAAGGGCAAAGAGGGGCGGACAAGGGCAAAGAGGGGCGGACAAGGGCAAAGAGGGGCGGACAAGGGCAAAGAGGGGCGGACAAGGGCAAAGAGGGGCGGACAAGGGCAAAGAGGGGCGGACAAAAGCTGAGAAAACGGGACAAGGGCAAAGAGGGGCAGACAAGGGCTGAGAATACGGGACAAGGGCAAAGAGGGGTGGAGAAGGGCAAAGAGGGGCGGAGAAGGGCAAAGAGGGCGGAGAAGGGCAAAGAGGGGCGGAGAAGGGCAAAGAGGGGCGGAGAAGGGCAAAGAGGGGCGGAGAAGGGCAAAGAGGGGCGGAGAAGGGCAAAGAGGGGCGGAGAAGGGCAAAGAGGGGCGGAGAAGGGCAAAGAGGGGCGGACAAGGGCAAAGAGGGGCGGACAAGGGCAAAGAGGGGCGGACAAGGGCAAAGAGGGGCGGACAAGGGCAAAGAGGGGCGGACAAGGGCAAAGAGGGGCGGACAAGGGCAAAGAGGGGCGGACAAGGGCAAAGAGGGGCGGACAAGGGCAAAGAGGGGCGGACAAGGGCAAAGAGGGGCGGACAAGGGCAAAGAGGGGCGGACAAGGGCAAAGAGGGGCGGACAAGGGCAAAGAGGGGCGGACAAGGGCAAAGAGGGGCGGACAAGGGCAAAGAGGGGCGGACAAGGGCTGAGAATACGGGACAAGGGAAAAGAGGTTCGGAAAAAGGCTGAGAATACGGGACAAGGCAAAGAGGGGCGGAGAAGGGCTGAGAACACGGGACAAGGGCAAAGAGGGGCGGACAAGGGCTGAGAATTCGGGACAAGGGCAAAGAGTGGCGGACAAGGGCTGAGAATTCGGGACAAGGGCAAAGAGTGGCGGACAAGGGCTGAGAATACGGGACAAGGGCAAAGAGGGGGGGACAAGGGCTGAGAATACGGGACAAGGGCAAAGAGGGGCGGAGAAGGGCAAAGAGGGGCGGAGAAGGGCAAAGAGGGGCGGAGAAGGGCAAAGAGGGGCGGAGAAGGGCAAAGAGGGGTGGAGAAGGGCAAAGAGGGGCGGACAAGGGCAAAGAGGGGCGGACAAGGGCAAAGAGGGGCGGACAAGGGCAAAGAGGGGCGGACAAGGGCAAAGAGGGGCGGACAAGGGCAAAGAGGGGCGGACAAGGGCAAAGAGGGGCGGACAAGGGCAAAGAGGGGCGGACAAGGGCAAAGAGGGGCGGACAAGGGCAAAGAGGGGCGGACAAGGGCAAAGAGGGGCGGACAAGGGCAAAGAGGGGCGGACAAGGGCAAAGAGGGGCGGACAAGGGCAAAGAGGGGCGGACAAGGGCAAAGAGGGGCGGACAAGGGCAAAGAGGGGCGGACAAGGCAAAGAGG